>NC_090655.1:268394091-268694091 GCF_040937935.1 Hyperolius riggenbachi
TAGCTGGTGGCAGAGTGGCAGCAGAAGAAGGTAATTCTGTGTACCCTGGCAGTGGGAAACACAGACAGACAGCAGCAGCAGGAGGAGGAATGGAGGAGTAGGCGAGCAGCTATTGTTTGACGTAATAGCTGGTGGCAGAGTGGCAGCAGAAGGTAAATCATCTGTGTACCCTGGCAGTGGGAAACACAGACAGACAGCAGCAGCAGCAGGAGGAGGAGGTATGGAGGAGCAGTGTGAGTGTGGCAGCAGGTAGGCAGCGTGACATAATAGCCCTGGTACCTAGCGGTGATACCAGGGCTGTAAATAAACACAACAGGAGGTCCCAGACAGCGGTCGTGCAGCCCACATTGTGTCCAATACACAACTGGGACAACACAGTTTTCAACCCGGGCACCTCAGAAAAATTAAACCTTTTTTTTTTTTATGGTTTTTTGGTTTTTGGTTTTACAACCAATATAGCTATTGTTTGACGTAATAGCTGGTGGCAGAGTGGCAGCAGAAGAAGGTAATTCTGTGTACCCTGGCAGTGGGAAACACAGACAGACAGCAGCAGCAGGAGGAGGAATGGAGGAGTAGGCGAGCAGCTATTGTTTGACGTAATAGCTGGTGGCAGAGTGGCAGCAGAAGGTAAATCATCTGTGTACCCTGGCAGTGGGAAACACAGACAGACAGCAGCAGCAGCAGCAGGAGGAGGTATGGAGGAGCAGTGTGAGTGTGGCAGCAGGTAGGCAGCGTGACATAATAGCCCTGGTACCTAGCGGTGATACCAGGGCTGTAAATAAACACAACAGGAGGTCCCAGACAGCGGTCGTGCAGCCCACATTGTGTCCAATACACAACTGGGACAACACAGTTTTCAACCCGGGCACCTCAGAAAAATTAAACCTTTTTTTTTTTTAATGGTTTGTTTGGTTTTGGTTTTGCAACCAATATAGCTATTGTTTGACGTAATAGCTGGTGGCAGAGTGGCAGCAGAAGAAGGTAATTCTGTGTACCCTGGCAGTGGGAAACACAGACAGACAGCAACAGCAGCAGGAGGGATGGAGGAGTAATGTGAGCAGCTATTGTTTGACGTAATAGCTGGTGGCAGAGTGGCAGCAGAAGGTAAATCATCTGTGTAGTGTACCCTGGCAGTGGGAAACACAGACAGACAGCAGCAGCAGCAGCAGCAGGAGGTATGGAGGAGTAGTGTGAGTGTGGCAGCAGGTAGGCAGCGTGACATAATAGCCCTGGTACCTAGCGGTGATACCAGGGCTGTTAAATAAACACAACAGGAGGTCCCAGACAGCGGTCGTGCAGCCCACATTGTGTCCAATACACAACTGGGACAACACAGTTTTCAACCCGGGCACCTCAGAAAAATTAAACCTTTTTTTTTTTTATGGTTTTTTGGTTTTTGGTTTTACAACCAATATAGCTATTGTTTGACGTAATAGCTGGTGGCAGAGTGGCAGCAGAAGAAGGTAATTCTGTGTACCCTGGCAGTGGGAAACACAGACAGACAGCAGCAGCAGGAGGAGGAATGGAGGAGTAGGCGAGCAGCTATTGTTTGACGTAATAGCTGGTGGCAGAGTGGCAGCAGAAGGTAAATCATCTGTGTACCCTGGCAGTGGGAAACACAGACAGGCAGCAGCAGCAGCAGGAGGAGGTATGGAGGAGCAGTGTGAGTGTGGCAGCAGGTAGGCAGCACGACATAATAGCCCTGGTACCTAGCGGTGATACCAGGGCTGTAAATAAACACAACAGGAGGTCCCAGACAGCGGTCGTGCAGCCCACATTGTGTCCAATACACAACTGGGACAACACAGTTTTCAACCCGGGCACCTCAGAAAAATTAAACCTTTTTTTTTTTTAATGGTTTGTTTGGTTTTGGTTTTGCAACCAATATAGCTATTGTTTGACGTAATAGCTGGTGGCAGAGTGGCAGCAGAAGAAGGTAATTCTGTGTACCCTGGCAGTGGGAAACACAGACAGACAGCAGCAGCAGGAGGAGGAATGGAGGAGTAGGCGAGCAGCTATTGTTTGACGTAATAGCTGGTGGCAGAGTGGCAGCAGAAGGTAAATCATCTGTGTACCCTGGCAGTGGGAAACACAGACAGACAGCAGCAGCAGCAGCAGGAGGAGGTATGGAGGAGCAGTGTGAGTGTGGCAGCAGGTAGGCAGCGTGACATAATAGCCCTGGTACCTAGCGGTGATACCAGGGCTGTAAATAAACACAACAGGAGGTCCCAGACAGCGGTCGTGCAGCCCACATTGTGTCCAATACACAACTGGGACAACACAGTTTTCAACCCGGGCACCTCAGAAAAATTAAACCTTTTTTTTTTTTAATGGTTTGTTTGGTTTGGTTTTGCAACCAATATAGCTATTGTTTGACGTAATAGCTGGTGGCAGAGTGGCAGCAGAAGAAGGTAATTCTGTGTACCCTGGCAGTGGGAAACACAGACAGACAGCAACAGCAGCAGGAGGAATGGAGGAGTAATGTGAGCAGCTATTGTTTGACGTAATAGCTGGTGGCAGAGTGGCAGCAGAAGGTAAATCATCTGTGTAGTGTACCCTGGCAGTGGGAAACACAGACAGACAGCAGCAGCAGCAGCAGGAGGAGGTATGGAGGAGTAGTGTGAGTGTGGCAGCAGGTAGGCAGCGTGACATAATAGCCCTGGTACCTAGCGGTGATACCAGGGCTGTAAATAAACACAACAGGAGGTCCCAGACAGCGGTCGTGCAGCCCACATTGTGTCCAATACACAACTGGGACAACACAGTTTTCAACCCGGGCACCTCAGAAAAATTAAACCTTTTTTTTTTTTAATGGTTTGTTTGGTTTTGGTTTTGCAACCAATATAGCTATTGTTTGACGTAATAGCTGGTGGCAGAGTGGCAGCAGAAGAAGGTAATTCTGTGTACCCTGGCAGTGGGAAACACAGACAGACAGCAGCAGCAGCAGCAGGAGGAGGTATGGAGGAGCAGTGTGAGTGTGGCAGCAGGTAGGCAGCGTGACATAATAGCCCTGGTACCTAGCGGTGATACCAGGGCTGTAAATAAACACAACAGGAGGTCCCAGACAGCGGTCGTGCAGCCCACATTGTGTCCAATACACAACTGGGACAACACAGTTTTCAACCCGGGCACCTCAGAAAAATTAAACCTTTTTTTTTTTTAATGGTTTGTTTGGTTTTGGTTTTGCAACCAATATAGCTATTGTTTGACGTAATAGCTGGTGGCAGAGTGGCAGCAGAAGAAGGTAATTCTGTGTACCCTGGCAGTGGGAAACACAGACAGACAGCAGAAGGGCAGTACACAGCAGCCCACTGTAGGTGTAAAATGTGTGGCTGCAGGCGACGTAATAGTCAAAGTGAACCAGGCTGGCTTAGTGAGCAGGAGCCAGGAGGTGGTAAAGGGTGGTAAGGCACATTAACGATGGTTCTAAGTTCCGGCAGCCAGTTCATGTCCCCCTCTCGCCGACAACAGGGGCCAGGAACTCGCCTTCCACCCACGCCTGGTTCATCTTGAGAAACGTCAGTCTGTCCACAGACTTGTGAGACAGACGTGAGCGTTTCTCGGTGACCACACCACCAGCTGCACTGAAGCAGCGCTCGGACAGCACGCTGGAAGGGGGGCAGGACAGCACTTCCAGGGCGTACTGCGCCAGCTCGCTCCAGATCTCCATGCGCTTGACCCAATACTCCATGGGATCAACAGGGGCATCGCTGTCAAGCCCGCTGTACGACCCCATGTAGTCAGCCACCATGCGGGTCAGGCGCTGGCTGTGACCGGAGGAGGATGCTGCTGCATGCATCTCCTCTCTAGTCACTGCTGCCGGAGCCTCTACAGTCCTGTAGAGCTCGTGGCTGAGAGACAGCAGGTCTGTGGGGCGCTTGCTGCTGCTGGATGCAGGCACCTGCTGCTGCCTCTGTGCTGGCTGCTGGACAGTGGGGGTGGAAGGCTGGGGGGAAGGCTTCCTCCAAGCGCTCAACAAGGGCCTGCTGCAAGCTCCTTATTTGTTGCGCTGGGTCTCCTCCTGCAGGCGGCAGGAACTGGCTCAACTTCCCCTTGAGGCGTGGGTCCAACATCATGCTGATCCAGATGTCCTCCCTCTGCTTCATCTGGATCACCCTGGGGTCCCTGCGCAGGCACGTCAGCATGTGCGCTGCCATTGGGAAGAGGCGGGCCACGTCTGCTGGCACATCGACGTCAGTGCTGTCCTCATCCTCCTCCTCTGCCGCCTTATCCTCTCTCCACCCCCGCACCAACTCAGCTGCGCTGTGCTGATCCCCCTCATCAGCAGCCAGGTCAGGGACCTCCACCAAGTCCTCCTCCTCCTCCCCCTCAGAGGTGGACTGCGCAGCTGGTTGCCGCTCCTGCTGGTCCAAGGCTGCCGCTCCCTGTTCCAGCAAAGCATCGAGGGCCCTGTTCAGCAGAGAAACCAGGGGCACCCACTCGCAGACCATAGCATGGTCCCTGCTCACCATGTTTGTGGCCTGCAGGAAGGGAGCCAGCACAAAGCACACCTGCTGCATGTGCCTCCAGTCATCATCGGGGACGATGGACGGGATGTTGCTGGTCTTGTCCCTTCTCTGAGCTGCGGAAACAGTGGCCAGGGCAAGGTACTGGTTGACAGCGTGCCTCTGTTCAACCAGACGCTCCAACATCGCCAGGGTGGAGTTCCAGCGAGTCGGAACGTCAAGGATCAGCCGATGGCGTGGCAGATCCAGATCCTTTTGCACGTCTTCCAGGCTCGCACAGGCTGCAGCCGAGCGCCGGAAGTGACGCACAACATTCCTTGCCGTTTCCAGCAGTTCGCCCATCCCCTGGTAGGTGCGCAGGAACTTCTGCACCACCAGGTTCAGCACGTGGGCAAGACAGGGGATGTGGGTCAGGTTTCCCCTGTCTATTGCGGCAACCAGATTGGCCCCATTGTCGGCCACCACCTCTCCGACTCTGAGGCCTCTGGGGGTCAGCCAAATCCTCTCCTGCTCCTGGAGTTTGGCCAACACATGGGTTGCCGTCAGCTTGGTCTTCCCAAGGCTGACCAAGTGCAGCAGCGCTTGGCAGTGGCGGGCCTTCACGCTGCTGCTGAGGCGGGGGGTTTGGCCAGGTGTGGGTCCAACATCATTCTGATCCAGATGTCCTCCCTCTGCTTCATCTGGATCACCCTGGGGTCCCTGCGCAGGCACGTCAGCATGTGCGCTGCCATTGGGAAGAGGCGGGCCACGTCTGCTGGCACATCGACGTCAGTGCTGTCCTCATCCTCCTCCTCTGCCGCCTCATCCTCTCTCCACCCCCGCACCAACTCAGCTGCGCTGTGCTGATCCCCCTCATCAGCAGCCAGGTCAGGGACCTCCACCAAGTCCTCCTCCTCCTCCCCCTCAGAGGTGGACTGCGCAGCTGGTTGCCGCTCCTGCTGGTCCAAGGCTGCCGCTCCCTGTTCCAGCAAAGCATCGAGGGCCCTGTTCAGCAGAGAAACCAGGGGCACCCACTCGCAGACCATAGCATGGTCCCTGCTCACCATGTTTGTGGCCTGCAGGAAGGGAGCCAGCACAAAGCACACCTGCTGCATGTGCCTCCAGTCATCATCGGGGACGATGGACGGGATGTTGCTGGTCTTGTCCCTTCTCTGAGCTGCGGAAACAGTGGCCAGGGCAAGGTACTGGTTGACAGCGTGCCTCTGTTCAACCAGACGCTCCAACATCGCCAGGGTGGAGTTCCAGCGAGTCGGAACGTCAAGGATCAGCCGATGGCGTGGCAGATCCAGCTCCTTTTGCACGTCTTCCAGGCTCGCACAGGCTGCAGCCGAGCGCCGGAAGTGACGCACAACATTCCTTGCCGTTTCCAGCAGTTCGCCCATCCCCTGGTAGGTGCGCAGGAACTTCTGCACCACCAGGTTCAGCACGTGGGCAAGACAGGGGATGTGGGTCAGGTTTCCCCTGTCTATTGCGGCAACCAGATTGGCCCCATTGTCGGCCACCACCTCTCCGACTCTGAGGCCTCTGGGGGTCAGCCAAATCCTCTCCTGCTCCTGGAGTTTGGCCAACACATGGGTTGCCGTCAGCTTGGTCTTCCCAAGGCTGACCAACTGCAGCAGCGCTTGGCAGTGGCGGGCCTTCACGCTGCTGCTGAGGCGGGGGGTTTGGCCAGGTGTGCCGGAGGATGGCAGAGGATCGGAGGAACCTGCTGCAGTTCCCCTGACCCTGCGGGGTGGCACCACCCACTGTGTTGCTGCTGCTGCTGTGCCCGCTGCTGCTCTCCCATCCTCACCCCCTTCCACCAAGCTGACCCAGTGGACAGTGAAGGACAGGTAGCGGCCTGTCCCGAAGCGGCTGCTCCAGGAGTCCATGGTGACGTGGACCCTTTCACCAACCGCGTGCTCCAGCCCTCTCTCCACATTGGCCATCACAAAGCGGTGCAGTGCAGGAATGGCCTTGCGGGAGAAAAAGTGTCTGCTGGGGAGCTGCCAGTCTGGGGCTGCGCAAGCAAGCAGCGCACGAATGTCGCTCCCCTCCTGCACGAGCGTGTACGGCAGGAGTTGGGAGCACATGGCCCGTGCCAGCAAGCCGTTCAGCTGCCGCACGCGACGGCTGCTGGGAGGCAGAGCCCTAACCACCCCCTGGAAGGACTCGCTCAAAAGGCTCTGGCGTCGCTTTTTGCTGGCACGGGAATCAGCAGACACAGCGGAGGAGGCCACTGAGGACTGGCTGCCAGAACAGGCCTCAGTGTCGGCGGCAGGAGTTCAGAGGGGGGAGGAGCAGTGCGTTTCCGCACTCCTGCTGGTGCTGCTGGAGGAGCAGGAGGGCGGGTGGCTGCTGTTGCTGCTGCTGCTGCTGCTGCTGAAGGCTGTGCAGTGATGGGTGTGGTGCCACTGCCAGCACCAGATTCCTTCAGCCTCTGGAACTCCTCATGCTGGTGGAAATGTTTCGCAGCAAGGTGGTTGATGAGCGAGCTGGTGCTGAACTTTAAGGGGTCTGCACCTCTGCTCAACTTCCGCTGACAGTGGTTGCAAGTGGCGTACTTGCTGTCCACAGTGGGCATGGTGAAAAAGCGCCAGATTGGTGACAGAAACATCCCCCTACGGCATGGAAGCGCTGCTGCCTGTCTCCCTGTGGTGGTTGGGGGGGGGGGCTTGGGTGCGGCTGGTGGTGGTACTGGCTGATGCTGCTGCTGCTGCTGCTGAGCCTGAGACACCAGCAGGCTGTGGGACGCTGCCAATGCTTGCAATGATGCGCCTCCTTGCAAGGCCCACAAGCGCATCCTCCTCCTCCTCCTCAGAGCTGCTGAGGACGACATCCCCTGGAGGTGGTGGCACCCAGTCTCTGTCTGTCACCGGGTCATCATCATCATGCCCCTCCTGAAACATGTCCTGCTGGGATGATGACCCCCCAAACTCCTCTCCTGATGCATGGATGGGACGCTTGACTGTCGCCACAGTCTTGCTGTCCAATCCCTCCTCCCCCAAAGTGCCCATCAGCATCTCCTCCTCAAAATCGCCAACAACAGCAGACAATACCCTGATGGTGCCTGGGGTAAAAAGACTGCTGAGTGACAGGTCGGCGACTGATGGTGAACTGGCCTCCTCCCCAGGCCCTGCTGGGCGGCTGCTGCGAACAGGGGTGGTGGTGGTGGTGGTGGTGGTGGTGAGGGTGGAGGCCTCGGATGCAGAGCTGATGGCGGGCTGCTCATCCTCCGTCATGAGTTGCACCACAGTGTCTGCATCCTTTTCCTCAATGGGACGTTTCCGACCCGGCTGGAGGAAAATGGGAGCAGGTGCTACACGCTGCTGCTGCTGTGTCTCTGCAGCGTGAGTTGCAGATGCTCCTGCTGGGCGGCGCCCAAGGCGTCCACGGCCAGTGGCTATGGGAGGAATGTTAGCCACTGACGCTGCTGCTGCTGCTGCGGAACTGTGCATGGTGGCGCGCCCGCGGCCGCGGCTTGCCACAATGCTGCTCCCTCTCCTCCTGATTCCCTTGCTGCTCTTCCCCTTGCCCAAACCGCGCTGGCTGCCACTTCCAGACATCTTCAATGTTTTGGGCGTATAGACAAAAGTTTTTTAAAAGGGCGGGTGAAAAGTGGGGTACTTTAATGGAGTGGGTTGGTTGGTGAGGTGACTGAGTGAGTGTCCCCTAGTACAGTAAGTAAGTAGTAACAGTCAGGAAGTACAACTAGCAGTTACAATAATCAGTAGTAATCACAAGTAAATTTAGTGTGTGTACACTCAGACAGTGAGTGCACGCACGCAGGAGCTAGTAGCCTATGAACACAGTGACTGAGTGTCCTAGACTCCTAGTACAGTAAGAGTAAGTAGTAACAGTAAGTAGAACTAACTAATTACAATAATCAATCAGCGATCAGAAGGAAATGGAGTGTGGGTGGTGTGTGTACACTCAGACAGTGAGTGCACGCACGCAGGAGCTAGTAGCCTATGAACACAGTGACTGAGTGTCCTAGACTCCTAGTACAGTAAGAGTAAGTAGTAACAGTAAGTAGAACTAACTAATTACAATAATCAATCAGCGATCAGAAGGAAATAGAGTGTGGGTGGTGTGTGTACACTCAGACAGTGAGTGCACGCACGCAGGAGCTAGTAGCCTATGAACACAGTGACTGAGTGTCCTAGACTCCTAGTACAGTAAGAGTAAGTAGTAACAGTAAGTAGAACTAACTAATTACAATAATCAATCAGCGATCAGAAGGAAATAGAGTGTGGGTGGTGTGTGTACACTCAGACAGTGAGTGCACGCACGCAGGAGCTAGTAGCCTATGAACACAGTGACTGAGTGTCCTAGACTCCTAGTACAGTAAGAGTAAGTAGTAACAGTAAGTAGAACTAACTAATTACAATAATCAATCAGCGATCAGAAGGAAATAGAGTGTGGGTGGTGTGTGTACACTCAGACAGTGAGTGCACGCACGCAGGAGCTAGTAGCCTATGAACACAGTGACTGAGTGTCCTAGACTCCTAGTACAGTAAGAGTAAGTAGTAACAGTAAGTAGAACTAACTAATTACAATAATCAATCAGCGATCAGAAGGAAATGGAGTGTGGGTGGTGTGTGTACACTCAGACAGTGAGTGCACGCACGCAGGAGCTAGTAGCCTATGAACACAGTGACTGAGTGTCCTAGACTCCTAGTACAGTAAGAGTAAGTAGTAACAGTAAGTAGAACTAACTAATTATAATAATCAATCAGCGATCAGAAGGAAATAGAGTGTGGGTGGTGTGTGTACACTCAGACAGTGAGTGCACGCACGCAGGAGCTAGTAGCCTATGAACACAGTGACTGAGTGTCCTAGACTCCTAGTACAGTAAGAGTAAGTAGTAACAGTAAGTAGAACTAACTAATTACAATAATCAATCAGCGATCAGAAGGAAATAGAGTGTGGGTGGTGTGTGTACACTCAGACAGTGAGTGCACGCACGCAGGAGCTAGTAGCCTATGGACAGTGACTGAGTGTCCTAGACTCCTAGTACAGTAAGAGTAAGTAGTAACAGTAAGTACAACTAACTAATTACGATAATCAATCAGCGATCAGAAGGAAATAGAGTGTGTGTTGTGTGTGTACACTCAGACAGTGAGTGCAGTGCGCACACGCAGGAGCTAGTAGCCTATATGAACAGTGACAGTGAGTGTCCCTACGGGTACAGTAAGAGTAAGTAGTAAGTAAGTACAACTAACTAACAATAATCTATTAGTAATCAGAAGGAAATAGAGTGTGTGTACACACAGACAGTGAGTGAGTGC
Organism: Hyperolius riggenbachi; assembly: GCF_040937935.1. Classification (NCBI taxonomy): domain Eukaryota; kingdom Metazoa; phylum Chordata; class Amphibia; order Anura; family Hyperoliidae; genus Hyperolius; species Hyperolius riggenbachi. Next base: position 268,403,828 of record NC_090655.1, read on the forward strand.
ACACACGCAGGAGCTAGCTAGTAGCCTATAAACAGTGACAGTCAGTGAGTGTCCTACTCCTAGTACAGTATAACTACAATACTATTAGTAAAGGACAGCAGAAATACTGGTATAGATGAGAGAAATAAACAGAGGACAGCTGCCCACAGAGGCAAGGCCCCCCTGAGGCCTAAACCTGTAAGCTTGCAGCAGCTGCCTGTCTCTAATGTAACACACAAGCTACTAACTAAAATACAATGTCTATCTAACTAACAACAATATAGGTGTATATGGCAGGTGTAGGTGAGCAAAAACGCTAGGTAAATGACCACAATAGAGCACTTGCTAAGCCAAAGCACAAAGGAGCACAAACTCTCTCTCTGTACAAGTCTCAGGCAAGCATGGAAAAACCTAACATGGCGGCCGCTATTTATAGGGTAGGGGCTGGCCAGGGTCCCCCTCTGTGATTGGCTGCCGTCAGAGGGCCTGGGAGCCCTCTGATTGGCTCTAAGGACATCAATCTGGGCTATGACGCTATTCGAGCTCGGTACCGAGCTCGAATAGCGCCGGGTTGCTCGAATAGCTCGAATAGTGAATGGGCTATTCGAGTGTACTCGGATAGCCCATTCGAATAGCTCCAGCTATTCGGAGCTCGAATACCGAGCTCGAATAGCTGAAAAAGAGCTCGAATATTCGAGCTACTCGAATATTCGAGCTCTGCTGAGCACCACTGGCTGTGTAGCAGTCAGTGTAGGGAGAGGAGCTGTTGCTGATACAGGGACAGTGTTAGAGAGGCTGTAGTGTGATACAGCGCTGTGTAGCAGTCAGTGTAGGGGGAGGAGCTGCTGCTGCTGATACACGGACAGTGTTAGAGAGGCTGTAGTGTGATATAGTGCTGTGTAGCAGTCAGCGTAGGGAGAGTAGTTGCTGCTGATACAGGGACAGTGTTAGAGAGGCTGTAGTGTGACATAGTGCTGTGTAGCAGTCAGTGTAGGAGAGGAGCTGCTGCTGCAGATACAGGGACAGGGACAGTGTTAGAGAGGCTGTAGTGTGATATAGTGCTGTGTAGCAGTCAGTGTAGGGAGAGGAGCTGCTGCTGCTGATACAGGGACAGTGTTAGAGGGGCTGTAGTGTGATATAGTGCAGTGTAGCAGTCAGTGTAGGGAGAGGAGCTGCTCCTGCTGCTGATACAGGGACAGTGTTAGAGAGCAGTGCTGCTCGGATACCCCTTTTCAAAATCCGGATCGGATACCCCTCTATCCGATCCGGGTCGGGTATCCGAATCACAAAATTTTCTAATCCGGGTCGGATATCCGACCCCAGTATCCAATCGGATTTGGATATCCGGATTGAAACCCGGAAGTGGCCTTTAAATTGCTTTAAAAACGTTTTTTAGGGTATATGAGGCATGTAGCATCATTATTTTGAAAAGAGAAACACTAATTGATGATGTGGGGACTTAAAATCCCCCCCCCCCCAAAAAAAAAAAACAGGCTGTCAATGTCAATTCAGGACTACCAGGTTCCAGGAAGTGGTCGTACTGCCGCAGTTGGGGCCTCCCCACAACTGGGACAGCACAGTCACCTCCAAAAAAATTACACAGCAATTGTGTTTAGATAGTTCACCATGGCACTTGTAGGTACCACGGCTGTGAAAAAAATTAGGAGAGTGTAATGATCGGTGTCAGCACGCAGAGAGAATCTGATTATTGGTGATCTGCAGTATCACCAAGAATGCAGATATATACCTGATTATTGATGATCTGCAGAATCACCGATAATACAGATATATTGCTAACCTCTGGACACCTATAAGTATGTGAGTGTTTGGTGTAACAGTAATACTTTGAGTAATGCACCTGATAAGCAGGTGATCATAGGCAGTATAGGAATACTGCTCTAGTGAGTACGGAAACCTCCAAGTAGCCTGAGACTCCCCGAGGGGTGGAGTCAGGCTGGGAGTAGGAAGGATCGGAGAGTGAGTGACACCTAAAGGTGGATGTCACTGACTGATCTGAAGACTATCTCCTAATAGGAGAGATAGCTCTCGAGGTCGGGCAAGCCAGGTCGGCAACACACGGACAGACAAAGTACAAAGACAGTAAGCTGATTCGGTATCCAAGGCAGGCAGGGTTGGCAACAGAATATCAGATATGCAAGGTACCGAATCAGATTTCAGAAGAGTAGTCAGGAAAGCAATAAGTCATAACAGATATCAAACAAGCCTAGTCTGGGTGTGAGGTCCGTGGTCTCGACACCCTGGAACTAGTCTGATGTATAACAGAATGATAACACAAGTTCCCTAGTCTGGGTGTGAGGTCCGTGGTCTCTACACCCTGGAACTAGTCTGATGTATAACAGCATGATAACACAAGTTCCCTAGTCTGGGTGTGAGGTCCGTGGTCTCTACACCCTGGAACTAGTCTGAGATATAACAATAACAATACAATGGTAATCTGGCTCAGTGTGAATTCCCAGGTCCTCCTGGTTTTAACACACTGTGGGATCTGACTAAGGTCTGAGTGCTTTCACGTAAGTGTTCGCAATGGCAGACAACCAGCAACTGGCAAGCAAGCTGTATATATAGTTGCTGGACTCTGCCGCCCCGCCCGAGCCACTCAGCCAATCAGGAGTCTAGCAGGAATCAGCTGATCGTCCTGATCAGCTGACACATCTCCTGCTGGTATAAAGGTCCTGACTTCTGGCGCGCGCGCGTAGCTCTCCATCCGCCTGTGTGAACTAACAGGCCCAGCCACACCAAACGCATGCTGCTGCGTACAAACCGCCGCGTTGGACACGGAAACAGCCGCCTTGCTGTCAGTACATGCGGCGGCTTTTCCACGTTCTCTTACAGTACCAGACGCATGTCTCTGCGAGCAAACCGCCGCGCTGACGCGGAGTCAGCCACCTTGCTGTCAGCACACGCGGCGGCTTTTCCGCGTTCTCTTACAGAGAGGTTCCAAGAAGTAGTCGTACTGCCGCAGTTGGGGCCTCCCCACAACTCGGACAGCACAGACACCTCAAAAAAAATTACACAGCTATTGTGTTTACATAGTTGACCATGGCACTTAGGTACCACGGCTGTGAAAAAAGTTAGAACCTGGCTTATTGAGGATGGAGTCAGGAGGTTGTGGTTACATAGTTACATAGTTATTTTGGTTGAAAAAAGACATACGTCCATCGAGTTCAACCAGTACAAAGTACAACTCCAGCCTGCTCCCCCACATATCCCTGTTGATCCAGAGGAAGGCGAAAAAACCCTTACAAGGCATGGTCCAATTAGCCCCAAAAGGGAAAAATTCCTTCTCGACTCCAGATGGCAATCAGATAAAATCCCTGGATCAACATCATTAGGCATTACCTAGTAATTGTAGCCATGGATGTCGTTCAATGCAAGGAAAGCATCTAAGCCCCCTTTAAATGCAGGTATAGAGTTTTCCATAACTACTTCCTATGGCAATGCATTCCACATCTTAATCACTCTTACTGTAAAGAACCCTTTCCTAAATAAATGGCTAAAACGTTTTTCCTCCATGCGTAGATCATGTCCTCTAGTCCTTTGAGAAGGCCTAGGGACAAAAATCTCATCCGCCAATCTATTATATTGCCCTCTGATGTATTTATACATGTTAATTAGATCTCCTCTAAGGCATCTTTTCTCTAGACTAAATAAACCCAGTTTATCTAATCTTTCTTGGTAAGTGAGACCTTCCATCCCACGTATCAATTTTGTTGCTCGTCTCTGCACCTGCTCTAAAACTGCAATATCTTTTTTGTAATGTGGTGCCCAGAACTGAATTCCATATTCCAGATGTGGCTTTACTAGAGAGTTAAACAGGGGCAATATTATGCTAGCATCTCGAGTTTTTATTTCCCTTTTGATGCATCCCAAAATTTTGTTAGCTTTACCTGCAGCGGCTTGGCATTTAGTACGATTATTTAACTTGTTGTCGATGAGTACTCCTAAGTCCTTCTCCAAGTTTGATGTCCCCAACTGTATCCCATTTATTTTGTATGATGTTAGACCATTGGTACGACCAAAATGCATGACTTTACATTTTTCAACATTGAATTTCATCTCCCATGTATGTGCCCATATAGCCATCCTATCCAGATCCTGTTGCAATATGACACGATCTTCCTGAGAGTTGACGATTCTGCACAATTTTGTATCATCTGCAAAAATAGCAACATCGCTCACTACTGCATCTACTAGGTCATTAATAAATAAATTGAAGAGCACTGGACCCAGTACAGACCCCTGTGGGACCCCACTGCTAACAGTCTCCCATTTTGAGTACGATCCATTGACCACAACTCTTTGTTTTCTGTCCATTAGCCAGTTCCCTATCCATTCACACAGACTCTTCCCCAGTCCTTGCATCCTCAACTTTTGCACCAGACTTTTGTGGGGAACAGTGTCGAAGGCCTTTGCAAAGTCCAAGTATATCACATCTACAGCATTCCCAATATCCATATTAGCGTTCACTACCTCATAAAAGCTGAGCATGTTAGTCAAACAGGACCTGTCTTTAGTTAACCCATGTTGATGCTGAGAAATAAGATTATTTTCTACTATGAAGTCATGTATAGTATCTCTTAGTAACCCATCAAATAGTTTGCATACAACTGATGTTAAGCTTACAGGTCTATAATTTCCTGGATCTGATTTTTTGCCCTTCTTAAATAATGGGAAAACGTGGGCTGTACGCCAATCCACTGGGACTCTGCCAGTTGAAAGAGAGTCACAAAAGATTAGATAAAGGGGTTTATCTATAACTGAACTTAATTCCCTTAGGACCCGAGGATGCATGCCATCCGGGCCAGGTGCCTTGTCTATTTTTAATTTAGTCTTGCCTTCACTTCTTCCTGCGTTAAGTATTTAAATTACAGTTAGAAGATTGAGACTCTTCTGCCTCTGTAATTTGCAACAGTGCTGTTTCCTTTGTGAAGACAGAAGCAAAGAAAGCATTTAATAACTCTGCCTTACCTTGGTCGTCCACCATTGAGTTCCCACCCTCATCCTTTAGGAGTCCTATACAGTCAACCTTTCTTTTTTTAGAGTTGATGTACTTTTTTTGGGTTAGATTTGATATCCCTAGCGATTTGATTTTCAGCTTCGATCTTTGCCAGCCTAATTTCTTTTTTACAATTTTCATTGCACTCCTTATAATTGCTTAGTGCAGCCTCTGTCCCCTCCTGTTTTAGGACCTTATATGCATTCTTTTTCCTCTTAATTTTATCCTTAACCTTTCTATTCATCCATAGAGGCCTTTTTTTATTCCTAGACATTTTGTTTCCATATGGGATATACATACTACAATATTGATTGAGAATAAGTTTAAAAGCTTGCCATTTCCCTTCAGTGTCCTCCCCTTGTAGTACATTATCCCAGTTCACCAAACTTAGTGCCTGCCTAATTTGATTGAACTTTGCTTTTCTAAAATTCATAGTTTTAGTGGTCCCGCTGCCCCGTGGCCTATCAGTCACCAGATCAAACGTTATCATGTTGTGATCACTATTTACCAAATGTTCTTGAACCTGCACATTTGATACATTATCTGGTCTATTAGAAATGATCAGATCCAGTAACGCATTCCCCCTAGTTGGTTCCATTACCATTTGAGTCAAGTATTGTCCTGTAGTGCTGCCAGAAATCTGCTGCTTTTACCAGAATGGGTAGCCTCAATACTCCAGTCAATGTCTGGAAAGTTGAAGTCGCCCATAATTATGACCTTATTTTTACTTGCAGCTTTTTCAATCTGCTGTAGTAATCGCAGTTCTGTAGCTTCATTAATATGAGGTGGTCTGTAGCATACCCCAATAAGCAATTGGCAACTTTTATTTCCACCATGAATATTTACCCAAACAGACTCCACATCTTCGCAATCTTCCTGCATCTCATTGTTGAGGACAGCTGTAAAAGAATTCTTAACAAAAAGACAAACCCCTCCACCTTTTTTCCCTGTTCTATCCCTCCTAAACACATTGTATCCTTTTAAATTAGCTATCCAGTCATGGCTTTCATCCATCCATGTCTCGGTTATTCCCACAATGTCATAGCCTTTGTCATTCAGAATGAACTCTAGTTCGTCTATTTTATTTGCAAGGCTCCGAGCATTGGTTACCATGCACTTTATATTTTTACCACCACATTTACCAATTTTGTTTACATGAAATGGGCTACTTGAAGTTTTACCAACCTCCTTAATCTTTACACTGTCCACACCCCCCTCTCCATCCCCCATAATGTTAGGCTCCCACTGTCTTTTTACCTTATCTTGTCTACGTATTGAGACTTTATCGTCCCGCCTCCCCCCAGATCCTAGTTTAAAATCTCCTCCAACCGTTTAAAGGGTGGTGAAGCAGGCATAGTGATTCCCACTCAGCCACTTCATTTCCTCCTCTTGCCAACAACAGGGGCCAGGAACTCACCAACCGCCCAAGCCTGGTTCATTTTAAAAAAGTCAGTCTGTCCACAGACTGGCTGGACAGACAAGAGCGCTTCTCAGTGACCACGCCACCGGCCGCACTGAAGCACCTTTCTGACATCACGCTGGAAGGTGGGCAGGACAGCACTTCCAGGGCGTATTGCGCAGCTCGCTCCAGATATCCAGGTGCGTGACCCAGTACTCCAAGGGGTCCACAGGGTTGTCAGTGTCAAGGCCACTGTAGGACCCCATATAGTTGGCCACCATCCGGGTCAGGTGCTAGTTCTGGATTTGAGAGCCAAATGTTGCTGCAGGCATCTCCTCTGTAGGCAGCGGTACTGGCGTGGCGTAGAGCACCTTTGTCAGAGACAGCAGGTTTGTTGGGCGCATGCTGCTGCTGGATTCAGGCACCTGCTGCTGTGCTGGATAGACTGTGACAGCAGGGGGGGTGAGTCTGGGGGAAGGCCTCCTCCAAGCGCCGAACCAGAATCCGCTGCAAGTCCCTGATTCGGCGCACAGGGTCTCCTCCTACAGGCAGGAACTGAGCCAGCTTCCCCTTCAGCCGTGGGTCCAGCATCAGGGTGATCCAGATGTCGTCCCGAGCACGCATCTGCTTCACCCTTGGGTCTTTGCGCAGGCACTGCAGCATGTGCGCTGCTATGAGGAAGAGGGCTGCCATCTCTGCTGACCCATCATCTTCTGCAGTGCTGTAGTCCTCCTCTGATTCCGGAGCCTCGTCTTGCTCTCTCCACCCCCGCACTACTGCAGCTGCATTCCGCTGTGCCCCCTCCTCTTCAAGGTCAGGGACCTCCGACTCCTCCAAGTCCTCCTCCTGCTGCACAGAGGTGGACTGTGCAGGTGGCTGCTGCTCCTGCTGAATCAAGACTTCCTCTCCCACTTCCAGCAGAGCATCGAGGGCCTTTTCCAGCATGCACACCATGGTCACCCACTCACACAGTGACGTATGGTCCCGGCTGACCATGTTGGTGGCCTCCAGAAAGGGTGCCAGCACCAAGCACACCAGCTGCATTTTTCCCCAATCAGCACTGAGGATGATGTCCGTGAGGTGGATGGTGCCGGTCCCCGACAAGTTGGCCTCCATGGTGGCTTTGGCCAGGTAGAGGTTGACAGCCCGCCTCTGTTCAACCAGACGTTCCAACATTGCCAGGGTGGAATTCCAGCGTGTTGGAACGTCTATAATGAGCACGGCTTCCAGGGACGCTGTGGCACCACACGAGCGGCGAAAATGACCCACGGTTTTCCTTTCCACTCCCAAAGAAGTGTCCATCCCCGGTAGGTGTGCAGGAATTTCTGCACCACCAGGTTCAGGACGTGGGCAAGACAGGGGATGTGGGTGAGGTTTCCCCACTGGATGGCGGCAACCAAGTTTGCCCCATTGTCGGCCACCACCTCTCCGAGTGTGAGGTCTCTGGGGGTCAGCCAACTCCTCTCTTGCTCTCGGAGCTTGGCCAGGACGTGGTCTGCCGTCAGCTTATTCTTGCCCACCGTGACCATCTGCAGCAGCGCTTGGCAGTGGTGGGCCTTCACGCTGCTGCTGAGGCGGGGATGTTTGGCGGTGGATGGAACTGGATCAGAGCTGGTTGATGAACTGTGTTGATGATGCTGCTGTCCCCTCCTCACCCCCTTCCACCAAACTGACCCAGTGTGCAGTGAAGGACAAATAGCGGCCTGTCCCGAACCAGCTGCTCCATGAGTCCATTGTCACATGGACGCACTAACCCACCGCATGGTCAAGCCCACGCTCCACGTTGGCCTTCACAAAGCGGTGCAGTGCTGGGATGGCCTTGCGTGCAAAGTAGTGCCGGCTGGGGATTGGCCAATCCGGTGCTGCGCACTGCAGGAGCGCACGCATCTGGCTCCCCTCCTGCACAAACAAGTACGGGAGGAGCTGGGAGGACATGGCCCGTGTAAGCAAGCCGTTCAGCTGGCATATGCGACGGCTGCCGGGAGGCTGAGCCCTGACCACGAACGTGTCACTCAGCAGGGTCTGGTGGTGGTGGCGTTTTAGGCTTTCACGGGAAGCCGAGGAGGGAGCAGAGGAGACCACTGAGGAGGACTGGCTGCCTGAACAGGCCTCAGTGTCTGCAGGAGTGGCAAAGGTGGTTATGGTGCTCTGACCTCTGCAAGGGCCAGCGCCAGCTTCCTTCAGCCTTTTAAATTCCTGATGCTCCGGTTTGTGCTTATTGGCCAGATGGTTTATGAAGCTGGAGGTGCCATAAGTGGAGGGGTGAGACCCTCTGCTCAGCTTCACATGGCATAATTTGTAATGTGTGAGGGCAGATGGAAAAACTGCTATATTGGGGATTGAAGTTTGCCCTTACGTGGCTCAGAATGGGATGCTGTGGTGGATTTTCTCCCAGTGGTGGTTGGGGCTTGGGGTTGAGTGGTGCGGCTGGTGGTAATAGTGCCACTGGCAGATGGAGCAGCAGGCTCTGGGTCACGCAATCCATGCCCACTGCTGCTCCTGCCAATCCCTGCAATGTTGATCCTGCATGCCAGACCCACTGACTCCTCCTCCTCAGAGTCAGAGCTGACATGCCCTTCCGGTCGCTGGTAGTCCGGGTCCTTCACCTCATCATCAAACTCCCCCTCGTCAAACAACTGATGGGATCATGAGCCCGCCTCAAACTCCTCTTCTGCTGACACATCATGGATGGGCTCCCCCCCCCCCAACAATTACTGTCAGCATCTCAGACTCTTCCGCAAAGCCAAATTTCCTAAGAATGTTTTCTCTTGGGCTGGTGGTGGCCTCACTGGCCTGCTCGTCGTCATCCACCATCAGCTGCGTCACAGGCTCGGCGTCTTTCTCCTCCAATTTGCGTCGCTGACCCTGCTTGAAAATTGATGCAACACGCTGCTGCGTCTCTGCAGCGTGACTCACCCTACCAGCTGGACGGCCAGTGGGTAGCGGCGGAATTAGTAGCTTCCCTCTCTTAAAGGGTAATAAAAGACATGAGGATAAAGAGACATGAGGCTCAGACTCAGGCAAGCTGGCGGTCTGGCACTTCCCAATATGATGTCATATTACATTGCTGCACAGCTGTCCCAATTATCTTTGGTGAACACAAAAGAAGAACCCCCTCTTTGGGTTAAAATAGAATCAGATCAAATCTCCCAAAATCAATGGTCTGATGTTATGTGGCCTTCAAACAGATGCATTGCCAAACAGATTAAATGCCCTTTGTGATCAACCACTCATATATGATGTGGACACTGTATAGAAATAAATATATATGGTTTTCCAACTCCCATCTTCTTTGGAAAATAATGGACACTAGAGATGGCCCGAACGGTTCACCGGCAAACTTTGGGTGGTTTTCCCGGAAGTTCGGTTCGCCCCCATAATGCACCTGGGAGCACTCTGATTGGCTGAATGACGTCATGGACGTCATCTCCATAGTTACAGTACCGGGATTCGGATATCCAACCGGTATCCGTGGATATCCGGCCATGCGACCAACTATCCGCATATAGCTATCCGGATTTTGGCCCAGGTATCCCGAATCCGGGCGGATAGGCCTAAAAAGTTCAGATATCCGGGTCTACCTGGATATGCGGAATCCTGATGAGCAGCACTGTTAGAGAGGCTGCTGCTGATAGAGGGACAGTGTTAGAGAGGCTGTAGTGTGATATAGTGCTGTGTAGCAGTCAGTGTAGGGGGAGGAGCTGCTACTGCTGATACAGGGACAGTGTTAGAGAGGCTGTAGTGTGATATAGTGCTGTGTAGCAGTCAGTGTAGGAGAGGAGCTGCTGCTGCTGATACAGGGGCAGTGTTAGAGAGGCTGTAGTGTGATATAGTGCTGTGTAGCAATCAGTGTAGGGAGAGGAGCTGCTGCTGCAGATACAGGGACAGTGTTAGAGAGGGTGTGGTGTGATATAGTGCTGTGTAGCAGTCAGTGTAGGGAGAGGAGCTGCTGCTGCTGATACAGGGACAGTGTTAGAGAGGCTGTAGTGTGATATAGTGCTGTGTAGCAGTCAGTGTAGGGGGAGGAGCTGCTGCTGATACAGGGACAGTGTTAGAGAGGCTGTAGAGTGATATAATGCTGTGTAGCAGTCAGTGTAGGGAGAGGAGCTGCTGCTGCTGATACAGGGACAGTGTTAGAGAGGCTGTAGAGTGATATAGTGTTGTGTAGCAGTGTAGGGGAGGAGCTACTGCTGATACAGGGACAGTGTTAGAGAGGCTGTAGTGTGATATAGTGCTGTGTAGCAGTCAGTGTAGGGGGAGGAGCTGCTGCTGCTGATACAGGGACAGTGTTAGAGAGGCTGTAGTGTGATATAGTGCTGTGTAGCAGTCAATGTAGGGGGAGGAGCTGCTGCTGATACAGGGACAGTGTTAGAGAGGCTGTAGTGTGATATAGTGCTGTGTAGCAGTCAGTGTAGGGGGAGGAGCTGCTGATACAGGGACAGTGTTAGAGAGGCTGTAGTGTGATATAGTGCTGTGTAGCAGTCAGTGTAGGGGAGGAGCTGCTGCTGCTGATACAGGGACAGTGTTAGAGAGGCTGTAGTTTGATATAGGGCTGTGTAGCAGTCCATGACAGTGTAGGGGGAGGAGCTCTTACTGATATAGGGACAGTGTTGGAGAGGCTGTAGTGTGATATAGTGCTGTGTAGCAGTCAGTGTAGGGAGAGGAGCTGCTGCTGCTGATACAGGGACAGTGTTAGAGAGGCTGTAGTGTGATATAGTGCTGTGTAGCAGTCAGTGTAGGGGGAGGAGCTGCTGCTGATACAGGGACAATGTTAGAGAGGCTGTAGTGTGATATAGTGCTGTGTAGCAGCCAGTGTAGGGGGAGGAGCTGCTGCAGATACAGGGACAGTGTTAGAGAGACTGTAGTGTGATATAGTGCTGTGTAGCAGTCAGAGTAGAGAGAGGTGCTGCTGATACAGGGACAGTGTTAGAGAGGCTTTAGTGTGATCTAGTGCTGTGTAGCAGTCAGTGTAGGGGGAGGAGCTGCTGCTGCTGATACAGGGACAGTGTTAGAGGGGCTGTAGTGTGATATAGTGATGTGTAGCAGTCAGTGTAGGGGGAGGAGCTGCTGCTGCTGATACAGGGACAGTGTTAGAGAGGCTGTATTAGGATATAGTGCTGTGTAGCAGTCAGTGTAGGGGGAGGAGCTGCTGCTGATACAGGGACAGTGTTAGAGAGGCTGTAGTGTGATATAGTGCTGTGTAGCAGTCAGTGTAGGGAGAGGAGCTGCTGCTGCTGATACTGGGACAGTGTTAGAGGGGCTGTAGTGTGATATAGTGATGTGTAGCAGTCAGTGTAGGGGGAGGAGCTGCTGCTGCTGATACAGGGACAGTGTTAGAGAGGCTGTATTAGGATATAGTGCTGTGTAGCAGTCAGTGTAGGGGGAGGAGCTGCTGCTGATACAGGGACAGTGTTAGAGAGGCTGTAGTGTGATATAGTGCTGTGTAGCAGTCAGTGTAGGGAGGAGGAGCTGCTGCTGATACAGGGACAGTGTTAGAGAGGCTGTAGTGTGATATAGTGCTGTGTTGCAGTCAGTGTAGGGGGAGGAGCTGCTGCTGCTGATACAGGGACAGTGTTAGAGAGGCTGTAGTGTGATATAGTGCTGTGTAGCACTCAGTGTAGGGGGAGGAGCTGCTGCTGATACAGGGACAGTGTTAGCGAGGCTGTATTAGGATATAGTGCTGTGTAGCAGTCAGTGTAGGGGGAGGAGCTGCTGCTGATACAGGGACAGTGTTAGAGAGGCTGTAGTGTGATATAGTGCTGTGTAGCAGTCAGTGTAGGGGGAGGAGCTGCTGCTGCTGATACAGGGACAGTGTTAGAGCGGCTGTAGTGTGATATAGTGCTATGTAGCAGTCAGTGTAGGGGGAGGAGCTGCTGCTGCTGATACAGGGACAGTGTTAGAGAGGCTGTATTAGGATATAGTGCTGTGTAGCAGTCAGTGTAGGGGGATGAGCTGCTGCTGATACAGGGACAGTGTTAGAGGGGCTGTAGTGTGAAATAGTGATGTGTAGCAGTCAGTGTAGGGGGAGGAGCTGCTGCTGCTGATACAGGGACAGTGTTAGAGAGGCTGTATTAGGATATAGTGCTGTGTAGCAGTCAGTGTAGGGGGAGCTGCTGCTGATACAGGGACAGTGTTAGAGAGGCTGTAGTGTGATATAGTGCAGTGTAGCAGTCAGTGTAGGGGGAGGAGTTGCTGCTGCTGCTGATACAGGGGCAGTGTTAGAGAGGCTGTAGTGTGATATAGTGCTGTGGAGCAGTCAGTGTAGGAAGAGGAGCTGCTGCTGCTGATACAGGGACAGTGTTAGAAAGGCTGTAGTGTGATATAGTGCTGTGGAGCAGTCAGTGTAGGGAGAGGAGCTGCTGTTGCTGATACAGGGACAGTGTTATAGAGGCTGTATTGTGATATAGTGCTGTGTAGCAGTCAGTGTAGGGGGGGGGGGGGGGGAGGAGCTGCTGCTGATACAGGGACAGTGTTAGAGAGGCTGTAGTGTGATATAGTGCTGTGTAGCAGTCAGTGTAGGGGGAGGAGCTGCTGCTGCTGATACAGGGACAGTGTTAGAGAGGTTGTAGTGTGATATAGTGCTGTGTAGCAGTCTGTGTAGGGGGAGGAGCTGCTGCTGATACAGGGACAGTGTTAGAGAGGTTGTAGTGTGATATAGTGCTGTGTAGCAGTCAGTGTAGGGGGAGGAGCTGCTGCTGATACAGGGACAGTGTTAGAGAGTCTGTAGTGTGATATAGTGCTGTGTAGCAGTCAGTGTAGGGGGAGGAGCTGCTACTGCTGATACAGGGACAGTGTTAGAGAGGCTGTAGTGTGATATAGTGCTGTGTAGCAGTCAGTGTAAGTGGAGTTACCCTACACAGCACTATATTACAATACAGCCTCTCTAACACTGTCCCTGTATCAGCAGCATCCGCTCCTCCCCCTTTCTCCTGTGGTTGGGGTGTAAGTCTAATGCCAGGGTTGCTATGGCTGGATCCAGTAATAGGGGTGATAGAGGGCACCCTGATCTATCCTCTGCACAGGAGGAACCTCTGTCTCCGGCATCCCCATGTCCACATTACCATACACCCCCCATATATTATTCATGGTCCTCTTCCTCACAATGACCCCAGCGTGACCCCCGTGGAGAAGAAGAAGAATTACTGTGATTACACAAGAAGCAAGGAATTCTGGGACAGGCATAATGTCTTTATTCAATAAAGAAACAGGTCTGTAAAATAAAGAGAATACACCAATAATAGTAGATGCAATGTTATATTTCAGAAAGGATTAGATCATAAAAATCACTAAATGACGAAGTTACAGAATCTCTGGAGGAATAACAATGAAAAGACTGGAACTCGGATCTCTACAAAACAGAAAAGCTCTGATACAGGTGGGAGCTCAGCTTCTATCTCACATAAAGATGCTTTCTTTGATTAAATGCAGAAGATGTTTAGAGCTGGCAACTGCAATGGCAGAAATATCACGTCAGATGCAGGAGATGGACCAGAGAACAGACGAGTAAGATTTGTAGCAACTGCAGCACCCCCCCCTCCCCCCCATCTCAGATCAAAAGGATCATTTTCAGGTCTCCTTGCAATGCTCAGGAACTTTGCCCTGGTCGGGGCAGGGAGAGGACCTGGATCCAGTGAGATCTCCCACCTGGATTTATTGACCTACTAGCTTCCCTTGCTACTCTGAGCTGAGCGCAGCCCCCAAAAGATTAGTGAAAAGGAATTGTCATTAATCTCATCGGAGCCGCACAGCTCCTCTTCCTAGATCGTGCCACCCACGCATGTCCTGTAAGCCGGAGCAGCGGGCCCCGTGCTACTGCACATGCAGCCTCGCACAGCCATGATTAAGGAAGAGGAGCCCCGATGTGAAAGGGGGACCCCGCTCTGCAATGGGAGGCTTAGGACAATAATATAAAGATAAAGAGACATGAGGTTCAGACTCAGGCAAGCTGGCGGTCTGGCACTTCCCAATATGAAGCCATATTACATTGCTGCACAGCTGTCCCAATTATCTTTGGTGAACACAAAAGAAGAATCCCCCTTTGGGTTAAAATAGAATCAGATCAAATCTCCCAAAATCAATAATCTGATGTTATGTGGCCTTCAAACAGATGCATTGCCAAACAGATTAATGCCCTTTGTGATCAACCTCATATATGATGTGGACACTGTATAGAAATAAATATATATGGTTCTCCAACTCCCATCTTCTTTGGAAAATAATGGACACTAGAGATGGCCTGAACGGTTCACCGGCAAACTTTGGGTGGTTTTCCCGGAAGTTCGGTTCGCCCCCATAATGCACTATTAGGGTCAACTTTGACCCTCTACATCACAGTCAGCAGGCACATTATAGCCAATCAGGCTACACGCACTCCTGGAGCCACTCCCCCCCCTTATATAAGGCAGGCAGCGTCAGGCTTTTAACTCAGTCGTGTGCCTGCAATAGTGAGAGAAGGGACAGCTGCTGGCAGACTCTCCTAGGGAAAGATTAGTTAGGCTAAAGTTAGGCTTTTTAGCTTGCTTCTGGCTGATTCTTATTGCTAAAATAGCACCCCACAACAGCTCTTTTGAGAGCTAATCCTGTTCTTGTGATCAATTTTTTTTTCTGTGTGTCCCACTGACACTTGTGTTGCATAGACAGCCTTGCTAATTCATACTGTGTGTGTGCCACTGCCAGGTCCAGCACATACAGTGACTACCTGTGTGACAGGTGCACATTGTAATACCCAGTACTGCATATAACTACCTTTTGTGTTTAGTGCACCCACCTCATCACTGCATATACCTAGCTGTTGTGTTCAGTGAACCCACCTCATCACTGCATATACCTAGCGGTTGTGTTCAGTGAACCCACCTCATCACTGCATATACCTAGCTGTTGGGTTCAGTGCACCCACCTCATCACTGCATATACCTACCTGTTGTGGTTAGTGAACCCACCTCATCACAGCATATACCTAGCTGTTGTGTTCAGTGAACCCACCTCATCACTGCATATACCTAGCTGTTGTGTTCAGTGAACCCACCTCATCACTGCATATACCTACCTGTTGTGTTCAGTGAACCCACCTCATCACTGCATATACCTACCTGTTGTGTTTAGTGCACCCACCTCATCACTGCATATACCTACATGTTGTGTTCAGTGAACCCACCTCATCACAGCATATACCTAGCTGTTGTGTTCAGTGAACCCACCTCATCACTGCATATACCTACCTGTTGTGTTCAGTGAACCCACCTCATCACTGCATATACCTACCTGTTGTGTTAAGTGCACCCACCTCATCACTGCATATACCTACATGTTGTGTTCAGTGAACCCACCTCATCACTGCATATACCTACCTGTTGTGGTCAGTGAACCCACCTCATCACTGCATATACCTAGCTGTTGTGTTCAATGAACCCACCTCATCACTGCATATACCTACCTGTTGTTTTCAGTGAACCCACCTCATCACTGCAAAATGAATGAGGCATAGAGCCCGGATGGCTACTGCCCGCCCAAAGACTAAGTCAGTCCCCACACACAGCATCTCTGCCTGCACGCCGTGTGACTGGCTGCCCGCCCCAAGACTAAGTTGCTCCCCACACAGCACCTCTGCCTGCAGGCCGATTGACTGCCTTCTCCACCACCACCAACAGGGTCCAGGACTCCAGGCGGATTCCTGAATTTTTTAGGCCGCTGCTAGCAGCGGCTGCTATAATAATTTTTCTGGTGCGTGTACATGCCTGCCTAATTTTTCTGGCTGCACTGCAAGCGGCTGCAACAACAAAACAAAAGGCATGTACATGTGCCCATCCCCCATCGTGATCATTACCTTGCTGCGGTGAAGGGGCTTGCGTATCACAATGAAGCAATGACCACCGGCTATATGAGTGTATCGGGGGTTGGCACACCAAAGGTAATAAGGTCGTTGCTTTATTGTGAACAGACCAAATTTGATCAGCTGGACAGTCACTGTTGTTCTATCATTGAGCTACCACAACCCGGCGACCATATGGGCTTGAAAACCGACACGGCCTACACTCTGGCCATGGTGCACACCAGTC
The DNA here is from genome assembly GCF_040937935.1 of Hyperolius riggenbachi. Classification (NCBI taxonomy): domain Eukaryota; kingdom Metazoa; phylum Chordata; class Amphibia; order Anura; family Hyperoliidae; genus Hyperolius; species Hyperolius riggenbachi. The sequence goes on from NC_090655.1 coordinate 268,420,278, forward strand.
CACCACGGTCGTCACAACGCAAACAGCTGTTTGTGGTGTGTTACACAGTGAGTTTGGTGTGTCAGTGTGAAGCAGTACTCTAATTACACTCCCTGATTGATGTATACACATGCAAGATGTTTTAAAGCACTTTAGGCCTGCAATTTAGCATTCAATGTGATTTCTGCCCTTAAAATGCTGCTTTGCATCAAATCCAGATTTTCCCCGGGACTTTTGGCGTGTACCCCACTTTGCCATGCCCCCCTCCAGGTGTTAGACCCCTTGAAACATCTTTTCCATCACTTTTGAGGCCAGCATAATTTTTTCTAGTTTTCAAAGTTCGCCTCCCCTACTTCCCTAAGTCTATTGCAGTTCACGAAAGTTTGCGCGAACCGAACTTTCGCGGTAAGTTCGCGAACCTAAAATCGGAGGTTCGGGCCATCTCTAATGGATACCACAGGATCTGAAATTTGCTCTTTAGATGGATCATCAAAATGGTGGAGAGAGAATAATCTATCCTATATAATAAAACCCATGTCCCTGCGTCCTCCTGTGTCCCTGCGTCCTCCTGTGTCCCTGCGTCCTCCTGTGTTTTGGCCAGCGCACGTGTGGTACATGGGCAGAGTTGGGACAGCACAGGAGGATGGGTGCTGGGCGCCGTGGTCCTGGCCAGTTTATCTTCACAGAAATATAGGCATGTAGAAAGCGCGAGTGGAGATAACTGTATGCTGCAGGAAGAGAGCATCTCTTCTCAGCCGGTCCTGAGCACAGGGAGGGGAGGGGCCCGGCACAGAAGGTCACGTGTTTATGTCCAGGTGGCTGGAGGAGCACGTGGGCAGAATATCCTCTACAGGATGATTGGCAGGGTGCTGCAGTGCCGTCACAGGTCAGTAACCTATACAGCATATATGGCAGCTGTCCACCCCAGTCTTCCTCTCCCTCACTCCCTATTCTCAGCACTCTCATCAGTAACCTGTGCTGTGCCTGTGAGGCAAAGTATTACCTTCAACTCTCCTGAACATTATTAATAATCCCACAGTATTCTACAGAGTACATATTCATGTCACTACCTGTTCCCCAGAGAAGCACAAAATCTTACCCATCCCCCTGTCCCTGCGTCCTCCTGTGATATTTCCCACACTCAGCACGATCAGGGCATCTCACCAGTATGAGAACTTCCATGTATAATAAGGCTTGATTTACTACTAAAAATATTTCCCACACACAGCTTCTCATCAGTGTGAGTTCTCTCATGTCTGACAAGATGTGTTTCATGCCCAAAACATTTCCCACACTCAGCACATGAATAGGGCTTCTCATCAGTGTGACATCTCATGTCTGGCAAGGTCTCTTTTGTATCCAAAACATTTCCCACACTCAGCACATGAATAGGGCTTCTCACCAGTGTGAGTTCTCTCATGTGCGACAAGATTTCTTTTATGCCCAAAACATTTCCCACACTCAGCACATGAATAGGGCTTCTCACCAGTGTGACATCTCTCATGTGCGACAAGATTTATTTTATGCCCAAAACATTTCCCACACTCAGCACATGAATAGGGCTTCTCACCAGTGTGAGATCTCTCATGTGTGACAAGATTTCTTTTATGACCAAAACATCTCCCACACTCAGCACATGAATAGGGCTTCTCACCAGTGTGAGATCTCTCATGTGTGACAAGATTTCTTTTATGACCAAAACATCTCCCACACTCAGCACATGAATAGGGCTTACCACCCGTGTGAGTTCTCTCATGTCTGGAAAGGTCTCCTTTGTATCGAAAACATTTCCCACACTCAGCACATGTATAGGGCTTCTCACCAGTGTGACATCTCTCATGTCTAACAAGGGTTCTTTTAAACTCAAAACATTTCCCACACTCAGCACATGAATATGGGGTTTCACCAGTATGAGTTCGCTCATGTCTGACAAGCAGTGATTTCCACCAAAACCTTTTCCCACACTCAGCACATGAATATAACTTATCACCAGTGTGAGTTTTCTCATGTCTGGCAAGGCTTCCTTTGTGTCCAAAACATTTCCCACACTCATTGCATGAATAAGGCTTCTCCCCAGTGTGAGTTCGTTTATGTATGTCAAGACTTATTTTACGCCCAAAACATTTCCCACACTCAGCACATGAATAGGGCTTCTCACCAGTGTGACTTCTCTCATGTGTGACAAGATGTGATTTATGCCCAAAACATTTCCCGCACTCAGCACATGAATAGGGCTTACCACCCGTGTGAGTTCTCTCATGTCTTACAAGCTCTGATTTCCAAACAAAACATTTCCCACACCAGGAACAGGAATAAGACCCTCCAGCAGGGGGAGAGCTGTGCTGGGTATGAGGTCCCTCAGGGTTAGACAGGTGAGGGGAGTCTGAGGGAATATTTGGGGTAACCAGGATATCTGCAGGAGACTCTTGTCCAGTGACATCATCATCCGTTGTACAGTCTGTGGATACAGAGAGACGAGTCTCTGAGAGGTTCCTGATGCCGGGACTCCACCCTGCAAATAGAGAAACATCATCACTTCCTGTTAGAGAAGGGGGGAGGAGCAATTATCATTAGAGATGAAAGAATAGGGTGTGGCGGGCACCAGGGAGGGGAATACGAGCAGCTTCACGACTCACTACTGCATGTTCTCCTTTCTGCAGGTTCTCCTTTCGGCTTGAATGCAGGAAGTGCGGTAGTGTCGTGGAACGCGTCACTTACAGTATGTCATGTATGGAGGGGAATGATACGCATAGGATCCCACGGACTTCTGGGTAAGTAACCCTCCATCTCCCGCTGTTATACCTGCATCCATTACCATATAAAATCTGAGGAGCTACTCGGAAGCCCGTCACTAAGCTGGCTCTGCTGTGCAGCTTCCTTTATTTGGCAATGTGCAGACAAGTAGGCTGTGTGTTACATCATCACCTCACAGTCCATAAGAAGAGACTAAACACGTGGGGGGGTGGGGGTGGATAATGGAGGATGCTGGGAGCCTGATGACAGTGCTTCTTCTGAGGTTATACAATACAATACATATATCAATAGGGAGGGTCAGGGAGCTGCTGATAATTCCAAGTTGATGCAAAATGTATGCAGCTTGGAAATGGGCCAGATGCAGCAGCTGCATAAATTTGAATATTAGCATGCAAGTTGCACCATCTCAGAGTTATCAGCATGTCACTGCCCATCACTAGTTATCAGCCTGACAGAGAACTGCAGAAGGTTGTGCTCATTACAGGTGGCCAATCACAGGACTATGTCCAAAAGAAAGACAGGGCAGCAGTCACATGACCAGGGTGTATGAGCATGCAGAGAGTCACCCGAGTATCAGCCTCAGATCACAGTGTGCTGCGTGGCTGAACAAGAGCCAGGAAGACTGGAAACAGAGGCTGCAGCCACAGGAGCAGCATTATAATGGGACTTTTGTATCTTTTGCACGGAACCCAATAAAGCCAACTTCAAGTACAAGAGCTGTGCGGGATTGTTGTGGAGAATCACAGGACTATAACTTGCATGCAAATTTTATGTAGCTTCAAATTCAGCATTCAGAAATGTGACAAGCTGCATACACTCTGCATTACATGTGCATACAAGTCAGTTATGTGCACCTCCTGTGTGCCCACTCATTCCTTCCTCTTCACCTCCTGTGTACCCCTTCATTCCTTCCTCTGCACCTCCTGTGTGCCCCTTTCATTTCTTCCTCTGCACCTCCTGTGTGCCCCTTTCACTCCTTCCTCCGCACCTCCTGTGTGCCCCCTTCACTCCTTCCTCCGCACTTCCTGTGTACCCCCTTCATTCCTTCCTCTGAACCTCCTGTGTGCCCTCCTTCATTCCTTCCTCTGTACCTCCTGTGTGCCCCCTTCATGTCCTCCTCTGCACCTCCTGTGTACCCCTTCATTCCTTCCTCTGCACCTCCTGTGTACCCCCTTCATTCCTTCCTCTGCACCTCCTGTGTGCCCCTTCATTCCTTCCTCTGCACCTCCTGTGTGCCCCTTCATTCCTTCCTCTGCACCTCCTGTGTGCCTCCTTCATTCCTTCCTCTGTACCTCCTGTGTGCCCTCGTCATGTCTTCCTCTGCACCTCCTGTGTGCCTCCTTCATTCCTTCCTCTGCTCCTCCTGTGTGCCCCCTTCATTCCTTCCTCTGCACCTCCTGTGTGCCCCCTCCATTCCTTCCTCTGCACCTCCTGAGTGCCCCCTTCATTCCTTGCTCTGTACCTCCTGTGTGCCCCATTCATGTCTTCCTCTGCACCTCCTGAGTGCCCCCTTCATTTCTTACTCTGTTCCTCCTGTGTGCCCCTTTCATTCCTGCCCCTCTGCACCTTCTGTGTGCCCCTTTATTTCTTGCTCTGCACCTCCTGTGTGCCCTCTTCATGTCTTCCTCTGCACCTCCTGTGTGCCCCCTTCATTCCTTCCTCTGCACCTCCTGTGTGCCCCCTTCATTCCTTGCTCTATACCTCATGTGTGCCCCCTTCATGTCTTCCTCTGCACCTCCTGTGTGCCCCCTTCATTCCTTCCTCTGCTCCTCCTGTGTGCCCCCTTCATTCCTTCCTCTGCACCTCCTGTGTGCCCCCTTCATTCCTTCCTCTGCACCTCCTGTGTGCCCCCTTCATTCCTTCCTCTGCACCTCCTGTGTGCCCCCTTCATTTCTTCCTCTGCACCTCCTGTGTGCCCCCTTCATTTCTTCCTCTGCACCTCCTGTGTGCCCCCTTCATTCCTTGCTCTATACCTCATGTGTGCCCCCTTCATGTCTTCCTCTGCACCTCCTGTGTGCCCCCTTCATTCCTTCCTCTGCTCCTCCTGTGTGCCCCCTTCATTCCTTCCTCTGCACCTCCTGTGTGCCCCCTTCATTCCTTCCTCTGCACCTTCTGTGTGCCCCCTTCATTCCTTCCTCTGCACCTCCTGTGTGCCCCCTTCATTCCTTCCTCTGCACCTCCTGTGTGCCCCCTTCATTCCTTCCTCTGCACCTCCTGTGTGCCCCCTTCATTCCTTCCTCTGCACCTACTGTGTGCCCCCTTCATTCCTTTCTGTGCACCTCCTGTGTGTCCCCTTCATTTTTTACTCTGCACCTACTGTGTGCCCCCTTCATTACTTCCTCTGCACCTCCTGTGTGACCCCTGCATTCCTTCCTCTGCACATCCTGTGTGCCCCCTTCATTCCTTCCTCTGCACCTCCTATGTGCCCCCTTCATTCCTTCCTCTGCAACTCCTGTGTGCCCCCTTCATTCCTTCCTCTGCACATCCTGTGTGCCCCCTTCATTCCTTCCTCTGCACCTCCTGTGTGCCCCCTTCATTACTTCCTCCGCACCTCCTGAATGCCCCTTCATTCCTTCCTCTGCACCTCCTGTGTGCCCCCTTCATTCCTTCCTCTGTACCTCATGTGTGCCTCCTTCATTTGTTCATGTGCACCTCCTCTGTGCCCCCTTTATTCCATTGCACCTCCTGTGTGCCCCCTTCATTCCTTCCTCTGCACCTCCTGTGTGCCCCCTTCATTTCTTCCTCTGCACCTCCTGTGTGGCCCCTTCATTCCTTCCACTGCATCTCCTGTGTACCCCATTCATGTCTTCCTCCACTCCTCCTGTGTGCCCCCTTCATTCCTTTCTCTGCACCTCCTGTGTGCCCCTTCATTCCTTCCTCTAAACCTCCTGTGTGCCCCTTCATTCCTTCATCTGCACCTTCTGAGTGCCACCTTCATTCCTTCCTCTGCACCTCCTGTGTGCCACTTTCATTCCTTCCTCTGTACCTCCTGTGTGCCTCTTCATTTTTTCTCTGCACCTCCTGTGTGCCCCCTTCATTTCTTCCTCTGCACCTCCTGTGTGCCCCCTTCACTCCTTCCTCTGCACCTCCTGCGTGACCCCCTCATGTCTTCTTCTGCACCTCCTGTGTGCACCCTTCAATTCTTCCTCCGCACCTCCTGTGTGCCCCCTTCATTTCTTCCTCTGCATCTCCTGTGTACCCACTTCATGTCTTCCTCTGCACCTCCTGTGTGACCCCTTCATGTCTTCTTCTGCACCTCCTGTGTGCCCCCTTCAATTCTTCCTCCGCACCTCCTAAATGTCCCCTGCATTCCTTCCTCTGCAGCCCCTGTGTGCCCCTTCATTCCTTCCTCTGCACCTCCTGTGTGCCCCCTTCAGTCCTTCCTCTACACCTCCTGCGTGCCCCCTTTATTTCTTCCTCCACTCCTCCTGTGTGCCCCCTTCATTCCTTCCTCTGCACCTCCTGTGTGCCCCTTCATTCCTTCCTCTGAACCTCCTGTGTGCCCCTTCATCTGCACCTTCTGTGTGCCCTTTTCATTCCATCCTCTGCACCTCCTGTGTGCCCCCCCCTTCATTCCTTCCTCTGCACCTCCTGTGTGCCCCCCCATTCATTCCTTCCTCTGCACCTCCTGTGTGCCCCCTTCATTCCTTCCCCTGCACCTCCTGTGTGCCCCCTTCACTCCTTCCTCTGCATCTCCTGCGTGCCACCTTTACTCCTTCCTCTGTACCTCTTGTGCGTCCCCTTCATTGTTTCTCCGCACCTCCTGTGTGCCCCCTTCATTTCTTCCTCTGCATCTCCTGTGTACCCACTTCATGTCTTCCTCTGCACCTCCTGTGTGACACCTTCATGTCTTCTTCTGCACCTCCTGTGTGCCCCCTTCAATTCTTCCTCCGCCCCTCCTAAATGTCCCCTGCATTCCTTCCTCTGCACCTCCTGTGTGCCCCCTTCATTTCTTCCTCCACTCCTCCTGTGTGCCCCCTTCATTCCTTCCTCTGCACCTTCTGTGTGCCCCTTCATTCCTTCCTCTGAACCTCCTGTGTGCCCCTTCATTCCTTCCTCTGAACCTCCTGTGTGCCCCTTCATCTGCACCTTCTGTGTGCCCTTTTCATTCCTTCCTCTGCACCTCCTGTGTGCCCCCCCCCTTCATTCCTTCCTCTGCACCTCCTGTGTGACCCCCATTCATTCCTTCCTCTGCACCTCCTGTGTGCCCCCTTCATTCCTTCCCCTGCACCTCCTGTGTGCCCCCTTCACTCCTTCCTCTGCATCTCCTGCGTGCCACCTTTACTCCTTCCTCTGTACCTCTTGTGTGCCCCCTTTATTTCTTCCTCTGCACCTCCTGTGTGCCCCTTCATTTTTTCCTCTGCACCTCCTGTGTGACCCCTTCATTTATTCCTCTGCCCCTCCTGTGTGCCCCTCCATTTCTTCCTCTGCACCTCCTATGTGGCCCCTTCATTCCTTCCTCTGTACCTCTTGTGTGCCCCCTTTACTCCTTCCTCTGTACCTCTTGTGTGCCCTTTTTATTCCTTCCTCTGCACCTCCTGTGTGCCCCTTCATTTTTTCCTCTGCACCTCCTGTATGACCCCTTCATTTCTTCATCTGTACCTCCTGTGTGCCCCCTTCATTCCTTCCTCTGTACCTTCTGTGTGGCCCCTTCATTTTTTCCTTTGCAACTCCTGTGTGCCCCTTTCATTCCTTCCTCTATACCTCCTGTGTGCCCCCTTTATTCATTCCTCTGCACCTCCTGCGTGCCCCCGTCATTGCTTCATATGCAACTCCTGTGTGCCCCCTTCATTTCTACCTCTGCACCTCGTGTGCCCCCTTTATTCTTTCCTCTTTACCTCCTGTGCGTCCCCTTCATTTCTTCCTCTGCATCTCCTGTGTACCCCCTTCATGTCTTCCTCTGCACCTCCTGTGTGACCCCTTCATGTCTTCTTCTGCACCTCCTGTGTGCCCCCTTCATTTCTTCCTCCACTCCTCCTGTGTGCCCCCTTCATTCCTTCATCTGCACCTTCTGAGTGCCACCTTCATTCCTTCCTCTGCACCTCCTGTGTGCCCCCCCCCCCCTTCATTCCTTCCTCTGCACCTCCTGTGTGCCACTTTCATTCCTTCCTCTATACCTCATGTGTACCCCCTTCATTCGTTCCTCTGCACCACCTGCGTGCCCCCGTCATTCCTTCATATGCAACTCCTGTGTGCCCCCTTCACTCCTTCCTCTGCACCTCCTGTGTGCCCCCTTCACTCCTTCCTCTGCACCTCCTGCGTGACCCCCTCATGTCTTCTTCTGCACCTCCTGTGTGCCCCCTTCAATTCTTCCTCCGCACCTCCTAAGTGTCCCCTTCATTCCTTCCTCCGCACCTCCTGTACGTCCCCTTCATTTTTTCTCCGCACCTCCTGTGTGCCCCTTCATTCCTTCCTCTGCATCTCCTGTGTACCCCATTCATGTCTTCCTCTGCCCCTCCTGTGTGCCCCCTTCAATTCTTCCTCCACACCTCCTAAGTGTCCCCTGCATTCCTTCCTCTGCAGCTCCCGTGTGCCCTCTTCATTTCTTCTTCTGTACCTCCTGTGTTCCCCCATCATTTCTTTTTCTCCACCTCCTGTGTGCCCCCTTCATTTTTCCTCTACACTTCCTGTGTGCCTCCTTCATTTCTTCCTCCGCACCTCCTGTGTTCCTCTATCATTTATTTTTCTCCACCTCCTGTTTGCCCCCTTCATTTCTTCCTCCGCTCCTCCTGTGTGCCCCCATCAGGTCTTTCTCCTCACCTCCTGTGTGCCCCCTTCAATTCTTCCTCTGCACCTCCTGTGTGCCCCCTTCATTTCTTCTTCTGCACCTCCTGTGTGCCCCCTTCATTTCTTCTTCTGCACCTCCTGTGTGCCCCCTTCATTTCTTCTTCTGCACCTCCTGTGTGCCCCTTCATTCCTTCCTCTGCACCTCCTGTGTGCCCCCTTCATTTCTTCCTCCACTCCTACTGTGTGCCCCCTTCATTCCTTCCTCTGCACCTCCTGTGTGCCCCCTTCATTCCTTCCTCTGCACCTCCTGTGTGCCCTTCCTCATTCCTTCTTCTGCACCTCCTGTGTGCCCCCTTCATTCCTTCCTCTGCACCTCCTGTGTGCCCCCTTCATTCCTTCCTCTGCACCTCCTGTGTGCCCCCTTCATTCCTTCCTCTACACCTCCTGTGTGCCCCCTTCATTCCTTCCTCTGCACCTCCTGTGTGCCCCCTTCATTCCTTCCTCTGCACCTCCTGTGTGCCCCCTTCATTTCATCCTCTGCACCTCCTATGTGCCCCCTTCATTCCTTCCTCTGCACCTCCTTTGTGCCCCCTTCATTCCTTCCTCTGCATCTCCTGTGTGCCCCCTTCATTCCTTCCTCTGCATCTCCTGTGTGCCCCCTTCATTCCTTCCTCTGCACCTCCTGTGTGCCCCCTTCATTTCTTCCTCTGCACCTCCTGTGTGCCCCCTTCATTCTTTCCTCTGCACCTCCTGTGTGCCCCCTTCATTCCTTCCTCTGCTCTTCCTGTGTGCCCCCTTCATTCCTTCCTCTGCACCTCCTGTGTGCCCCCTTCATTCCTTCCTCTGCACCTCCTGTGTGCCCCCTTCATTCCTTCCTCTGCTTTTCCTGTGTGCCCCCTTCATTCCTTCCTCTGTGCCCCCTTCATTCCTTCCTCTGCACCTCCTGTGTGCCCCTTCACTCCTTCCTCTGCACCTCCTGTGTTCCCCCTTCACTCCTTCCTCTGCACCTCCTGTGTGCCCCCTTCATTTCTTCCTCCAGACCTCCTGTATGCCACTTCATTCCTTCCTCTGTACCTCCTGTGTGGCACCTTCATTCCTTCCTCTGCTCTTCCTGTGTGCCCCCTTCATTCCTTCCTCTGCAGCTCCTGTGTGCCGCCTTCATTCCTTCCTCTGCCCCTCCTGTGTGCCCCTTCACTCCTTCCTCTGCACCTCCTGTGTGCCCCCTTAATTTCTTCCTCCGCGCCCTCTTTATTCCTCCCTCTGCTAATCATGTGTGCCCAAATGCCTTGCCCTGCCCCCTGCCCTGTATGTACCTAAACTGAAACTCTCCCACCCAATGCCCTTATCCACCCTCTAAATACCAAAACCTCACCTAACCCTGAACCCAAATGACTGCCAGTTGTAGCTATATCCTATATTCCTATATAGAAGCCAATCGGCTCCAGCATGCATCAGGTGGTGGGACTTTGTGTCAATTTTTGCTTGCTGCAAAATTTTGGCAGTCTGCACTGGCTGATGGGCAGTAAAAGGTAGTGGGTTTAGCAGCAAATGGTGGGTGATGCTGGCTGGTGACAGTGAGTAATGAGAGTTTATATTTTTAAAGTTTACATTTCCCTGGTGGTAGTGGGTGGAATGTTTGGAAAAACATCATCATCCTCTCTGGGAGTGAGGCTGAAAGCTACCTGCAGGGGGCGCATTCCTCCCTCCCTTTCTTCACTCACAGTCAAGGAGTCCGCTCTACACTGACCACATGTGTAAGGAGGCAGGGCCTCTTCTAACTGCAGAATCATCATAACTTTCCCTCTAAATAGCTGGCCAAGTGAACCCAGTGTTCTCCCCAGGCTCTTTTACCTGGGTGCTCCACCCGGCTAGATTTGGTGACCACCCGGCTGTCATCGGCTCACCTCCTCACCTCCTCCTATGCTGTAAACAGAGTTGCCCTGCATTTTCATCTCGCCCCACCCGGCTACTTTTTCATGCCACCCGGCTGGAAAAAATTCTGGGGAGAACACTGGAACCAATCATATGGGGGGGGTTGGGAGTAAACAGCCTACAAGTGACTACACAGAGCTCACATAGCTTAATGGCTCCACATTTCATGCTCCATGCTCCGTAAGGGCAAAGAGTGGAACTTGGTGGCGCTCCAGGTGCAAGCCTGGAATGGCTGTGCCTAAAAACAACATTGACTCACCTACTCTGCCCTCTGCAAGAGTGTTCTCCACTTTAATTGTCCCCATCACATCTCCAACCTCCGCAGACTGCTGATCACTCCTCACATACGTCTCTTCTTCTTCCTTAATTGACCCCCTCATGTCACCCTCCTTCATATACTGCTGATCACTTCTCACATATGTCTCTTCTTTTTCCATTTTAATTATCCTCATCACGTCACCCTGATTCATTGACTGCTGATCATTCCACATATATGTCTCTTCTTCTTCATCTTTAATTTTCCTCATCATGTCACCCTCCTCCATAGACTTCTGATCACTCCTCACGTACGTCTTTTCCTCCTTTTTAATTGTCCTCATCATGTCACCATCCTTTGCAGACCGATCAATCCTCACATACGTCTCTTCTTCCTTCTCTTTCATTGTCCTTATCATGACAACCTCCTTTATAGACCGCCGATTACTCCTCACATACGTCTCCTCTTCTTCCTTCTTAATTGTCCCCATCATGTCACCCTTCTCTATAGACTGCTGATCACTCCTCACATATGTCTCCTCTTCTTCCTTCTTAATTGTCCTCATCATGTCACCCTCCTCAATAGACTGCTGATCACTCCTTACATATGTCTCTTCTTCTTCCTCTTTACATATCCTCATCATGACACCCTCCTCCACAGACTGATGATCACTCCTCACGTACGTCTCTTCTTCTTCCTCTTTAATTATCCTCATCATGTCACCCTCCTCCATAGACTGCTGATCACTCCTCACATACGTCTCTTCTTCTTCCTCTTTACTTGTTCTTATCATGTCACCCTCCTGCATAGACTGCTGATCACTCCTTACATATGTCTCTTCTTCTTCCTCTTTACATATCCTCATCATGTCACCCTGCTCCACAGACTGCTGATCACTCCTCACGTACGTCTCTTCTTCTTCCTCTTTAATTGTCCTCATCATGTCACCCTCCTCCATAGACTGCTGATCACTCCTCACACACGTCTCTTCTTCTTCCTCTTTACATGCTCTTATCATGTCACCCTCCTCCGTAGACAGTTGATCACTCTTCACATACTTCTCTTCTTCTTTCTCTGTAACTCCAGCATTTATACATATCAGATTTCCACCCTGAGTACAAGAAATGAGAGATAATTTAAATTGTGAACACAGATAACAGCATATGCAGAAATGAACAATGTCACACAGCTTGTGGTCACTGTGGCCTAAAAGCCCCATCTACCTGGCAATGGTGGAGGTTGGTGCGGTCTTCATGTGGACAATCTTCACAATAAAGAGGACCTGTACATCTCTCTGGTGGGTTTCTGTTACTGGATACATCTGCAGGAAACAGACACACTGACTGAATACATTGGGCCTGATTCACAAAGCGGTGCTAACAGTTAGCACCCTGGTGAAAAGCCCTTTATCACGCCTAAACACAGTTTAGGCATGATAAGTTTAGGTGTGATAAGTTTAGGTGTGATAAGTTTAGGCATGTTAAGTTTAGGTGTGATAAGTTTAGGCATGATAAGTTTAAGCACCAACTGCGTTAGCACTGCAGTGCACAGCTGATCAAACGTTTTGCGCTAGCAAAGTCTGGTGCACTTCGCATAGAGTTTAATGGCGCTGCTTTGCGTGCGGGATTTGCGCGCTATCTACACTTATCTAAACTTAGCATGCCTAAACTTATCACACCTAAACTGGCTTTTCAACAGAGTTGTGCAATGGTTATCACGCCTAAAGTCTCTAACTGGGTTAGCACCGCTTTGTGAATCGAGCCCCTTGTCTCTATGTGTGTATCAGATGATGGTGGATCTAGGTGGACATTCCTGGGAATAAAGAGGACCTGTACATCTCTCTGGTGGGTTTCTGTTACTGGATACATCTGTAGGAAACACACACACTGACTAAATACATTGTCACTATGTGTTTATCAGATGATGGGGGATCTAGGTGGACAATCTCAGGAATAAAGAGGACCTGTACATCTCTGTGGTGGGTTTCTGTTCTGTTCACCTGCCCCTACCCTATGGATATGAGTTAATTGGGCAATTTACATTCTCATGCAATTAACACTGCACAAAGTTCATGGGAACTGAGATAAAGTCAGAGGGTGGATGAACACAAGAAGTTAATGGTGAATACATTAAGTACTAACTGGGCCCCCTGTCCTCCAGGGCCCCATAGCAGCTGCTATAGTTATTGCTGCGCCCCTGACGTCCACCCCGACCTCTGCTCTGCCCAATATATAACAAGTATGTCCACCCCGACCTCTGCTCTGCCCAATATATAACAAGTATGTCCACCCCGACCTCTGCTCTGCCCAATATATAACAAGTATGTCCACCCCGACCTCTGCTCTGCCCAATATATAACAAGTATGTCCACCCCGACCTCTGCCCAATATATAACAAGTATGTCCAACCGACCTCTGCTCTGCCAAATATTTAACAAGTATGTCCACCCTGACCTCTGCTCTGCCCAATATATAACAAGTATGTCCACCCCAACCTCTGCTCTGCCCAATATATAACAAGTATGTCCACCCTGACCTCTACCCAATATATAACAAGTATGTCCAACCGACCTCTGCTCTACCCAATATTTAACAAGTATGTCCACCCTGACCTCTGCTCTGCCCAATATATAACAAGTATGTCCACCCCAACCTCTGCTCTGCCCAATATATAACAAGTATGTCCACCCTGACCTCTGGTCTGCCCAATATATAACAAGTATGCCCACCCCAACCTCTGCCCAATATATAACAAGTATGTCCACCCTGACCTCTGCTCTGCCCAATATATAACAAGTATGTCCACCCCAACCTCTGCTCTGCCCAATATTTAACAAGTATGTCCACCCCGACCTCTGCTCTGCCCAATATATAACAAGTATGCCCACCCCGACCTCTGCCCAATATATAACAAGTATGTCCACCCTGACCTCTGCCCAATATATAACAAGTATGTCCAACCGACCTCTGCTCTACCCAATATTTAACAAGTATGTCCACCCTGACCTCTGCTCTGCCCAATATATAACAAGTATGTCCACCCCGACCTCTGCTCTGCCCAATATATAACAAGTATGCCCACCCCGACCTCTGCCCAATATATAACAAGTATGCCCACCCCGACCTCTGCCCAATATATAACAAGTATGCCCACCCTGACCTCTGCTAAGCCCAATATATACCAAGTATGTCCACCCCGACCTCTGCTCTGCCCAATATATAACAAGTATGTCCACCCCGACCTCTGCTCTGCCCAATATATAACAAGTATGTCCACCCCGACCTCTGCTCTGCCCAATATATAACAAGTATGTCCACTCCGACCTCTGCTCTGCCCAATATATAACAAGTATGTCCACCCCGACCTCTGCTCTGCCTAATATATAACAAGTATGTCCACCCTGACCTCTGCTAAGCCCAATATATACCAAGTATGCCCACCCCGACCACTGCTCTGCCCAATACATAACAAGTATGTCCACCCCGACCTCTGCTCTGCCCAATATATAACAAGTATGCCCACCCAGACCTCTGCTCTGCCCAATATATAACAAGTATGCCCACCCGGACCTCTGCTCTGCCCAATATATAACAAGTATGTCCAACCGACCTCTGCTCTGCCCAATATTTAACAAGTATGTCCACCCCGACCACTGCTCTGGCCAATACATAACAAGTATGTCCACCCCGACCTCTGCTCTGCCCAATATATAACAAGTATGTCCACCCTGACCTCTGCTCTGCCCAATATATAACAAGTATGTCCACCCCGACCTCTGCTCTGCTCAATATATAACCGGTATGACCACCCCAACCTCTGCTCTGCCCAATATATAACAAGTATGTCCACCCCGACCTCTGCTCTGCCCAATATATAACAAGTATGTCCACCCCGACCTCTGCTCTGCCCAATATATAACAAGTATGTCCACCCCGACCTCTGCTCTGCCCAATATATAACAAGTATGTCCACCCCGACCTCTGCTCTGCCCAATATATAACAAGTATGCCCACCCTGACCTCTGCTGTGCCCAATATATAACAAGTATATCCACCCCGACCTCTGCTCTGCCCAGTATACAAGTATGTCCACCCAGACCTCTGCTCTGCCCCATATATAACAAGTATGTCCACCCCGACCGCCACTCTGCTCAATATATAATAGTGTTGTCCGGATCATGAACGATTCGGATCTTTGATCCGAATCTATTTTGTGAGTCGAATCATCCGAATCATCAAAATGAGTGATTCGGATCGCAAAAGGGGCGGGGCCAGAAGCGACACGCCCCCTCTCAGCGGGCTCCTGGAAGCAGAGCAGAGATGGATCGCTCTGTTGGAGGGGACTCAGGGGAGCCAGCCTTGCAGGGACAGGTAGAGGGGACATGGGTGCCACTGCCAGATATGTGTAGAGCACACATACTGGCTGAAATGTGCTGCTAATTATAGGCTGTCTCTGTTCCGTAGTTGTGCACAGTGAACACATTGGAAACTTTTGGCTCAGCTCAGCACAGCTCAGTAATTTTGCAGGCACTGTGATTGCTCCTCCTGCACTGCTCTAAACAGCTGCACTTATCTTCCGGGAATGCTTTGGGGAATGCTTTGTTACACTGTGCGACATTTCCATTCAAAGTATACAGATGAACATGTAGGTGAAATACATGTAAAGTATATGATTGCAGCATGTGGGTATTATGTGCAAACAAACATTTCTGCTCTCTGCTCGTCCCTCCTCCCTCCTCTGTCCACTCCCTGCCCTCTGTCCATCTTCTCCCCTTATCTGTGTGTCCACCCCCCTCCCCTTCTCCTGTCCTGCTAGTCATTTCACCCCCGAATGCTTCCCTTGTCAAATGATCCGAGATTCGGATCAAAGATCCGGATCTTTTCAATGATCCGATTCGAATCATCCGGATCATTGAAAAGATCCGAACTTCCCATCTCTATATTATATTATATAACAACAATCACACAATTACCTTTTCCAAGAATGTCTCCACCTCGTGTAACTTCTCTTCCTGCTGTGGTACCACTTCCTGCCCTGACATCACCTTCTATCACTTCCTGTGTGCGAGGTCGCCATCTAGCGGTGAATAGACTAACTGCAGCCTCTGTTTGTGGAATCTCCTGCACTCAGCAATCTATTGTTATTATTATTATTATTATTATTATTATTATTATTATTACTACTACTAATATTGTTGTTATCATTTTCTGTTGCTACACAACAGCCTCATCTACAGACATATCACATATAGTAAGAACAATAATAATGAATAACAAGAATACTAACAATAATATAAATCATTATTAGTCCCCAGATGGTTGCTGGATGTGTAGAGCTGCACTATGGATGTGTCGCCATAGTTACAGGAAGTGTCAGTTTCTTGCAGCCGACTGGGAGGAAGAGGCAGAATTACTGTAGAAATATTTTGGACTGGGATGTCTATTTTAATTATGATGAATGACATTATATGAAACTCTGGTAACTATTGTTAGACAGAGTATTAGTTTAACAACAATTCTCCTTTTGCCATGCTAGCAGCAGGGGTGCAGCTAAGGTTTTGGTGGCCCCAAGCAGTCCATAACTTGAGGCCCCCCTCCATGAGGTGAACAAATAGGTAGTCACACCAAAGTGGTGCGCGAAGCGCGCTGCAGCAAAAATGGGCATGGCCAAAACATGATGTGG
This sequence comes from Hyperolius riggenbachi, assembly GCF_040937935.1. Taxonomy (NCBI): domain Eukaryota; kingdom Metazoa; phylum Chordata; class Amphibia; order Anura; family Hyperoliidae; genus Hyperolius; species Hyperolius riggenbachi. Next base: position 268,436,608 of record NC_090655.1, read on the forward strand.
GTGGAGCCAAATACTAGCAAAATACAGGTAGTCCCCGGTTTATTTATTTTAAGTATTTATATAGCGCCGACATATTACGCAGCACTGTACAGAGTATATTGTCTTGTCACTAACTGTCCCTCAATGGGGCTCACAATCTAGTCCCTACCATAGCCATATGTCTATATCATGTAGTGTAGTGTATTTATCATAGTCTAGGGCCAATTTAGGGGTAAGCCAACTAATTTATCTGTATGTTTTTGGGATGTGGGAGGAAACCAGAGTTCCCGGAGGAAACCCACACAGACACAGGGAGAACATACAAACTCTTGGCAGATGTTTATACTGGCTGAGACTCAAACCGGGGACCCAGCGCTGCAAGGCGAGAGCGCTAACCACTACGCCACCGTGCCACACAACATATGAGATAGGGTACAGGTGGTGCCCTCAGTATAGGTAGCAAGCTATAGGTCCCCCCTAGTATAGGTAGCCCGTAGAGTTGCCCCAAGTATAGGTTAGATAGGTAGTTGCCTCCAATATGGGTAGCCAGTATATTTGCCCCAGTATAGGTTAGATAGATAGGTGCCCCCACATAGGTTAGACAAGTAGGTGCCCCCATATAGGTTAGACAAGTAGGTGTCTGCAGTATAGGTTAGATAGGTAGGTGCCCCAGTATAGATTAGATAGGTAGATGCCCCCAGTATAGGTTAGATAGGTAAGTGCACGCAGTATCAGTTAGATAGGTAGGTACCCCTCAGTATAGGTTAGGTAAGTAGATGCCTCCAGTACGGGCTAGATAGCCTAGGTAGGTGCACACAGTATAGGTTAGATAGGTAGGTGCATGCAGTATAGGTTAGGTAGGTATGTACCTCTCAGTATAGGTTAGGTAGATGCCCCCAGTATAGGTTAGATAGGTAGGTGTCTCAAGCATAGGGCCCCCCGCCTAGTTTCAACTCACCTTTCTTGATCCCCGCACGCATCCTCTATCTTCATCCTGTCAGAACGTCCATCGCATCGGTAAGAGCTCCCCCTGTAAGTGCGATGCGGTTACGTCATCATAGAGGGTGGTGCTACCATAGCGACAGATGCCGGGGTAGGATGAAGATAGAGGCTGCATGCCCCGAGGATCGAGGAAGGTGAGTTGAAACTTCACTCTGCCCGCTCCCCCTGCCGCTGCGCTCACCCTCCTGGCTCCTGCCACTCTGCCTGACACCTGCACCACTTAAAAACAGGGGGAGCGGCCAGCAACAGAGCGAGGCCCCCTTAGTGTGAGGCCCCTAGCAGGGGCGTGGCTCACCTTGCTAGCAGACATTGCCATTAGGGATGGCAGAACATGTTTGCCGGCAAATGTGTAACGATCGGTGTAACACAGAGAGGATCTGATTACCGGTGATCTGCAGTATCACTGGGAATACAGATATATACCAGATTATAGATGATCTGCAGTATCATCGATAATCCGATATACAAGCTAACCTCTGGATAACTGAGTAGAGTAGGAGTGTTTGGTGTAACTGTAACACTTAGAGGACTAGGCCTCAGAGCAGTAAGGATTACTGCACAAATTCCTTCCGACGGCCTGGACTCTCCTAGGGGGGAGGAGTCAGGCTGAGAGTAGGAAGGGCTATCTGAGAGTGACACTCAGGAGGAAGTGTCACTACCAGGACTGGGAACCGCTTCTAACAGTAAGGTCGGTTCTCGAGGTCGGACAAGCCAGGTCGTAACACACGGACAGATAAGGTACAGATTCAGAAGGCAGAGGCGGAGTCTAAAGTACAGGCAGAGTTCGGCAACAGGGTATCAGATATATCGAGGTACAAATCAGGAGGCAGATGCAGAGTCTAAGGACGAGCCGGGGTTCGGCAACAGAGTATCAGAATGGCAAAGTACAGGATCAGAGTTCAGAAGAATAGTCAGGCAAGCAAAGGGTCATAACAGATAACCACAATCAAACTAGTACTTTAAACTATCAACAGAATCTAGCTAAGTGTAGGATTACAGCTCCAGCTGGTCCCGGCACACTTTAGGATCTGACTCAGGTCTGAGTGCTACCACGTTGTGATCGCAACGCCAGACAACCAGCAACTGAACAGCCAGCACTATATATACCCAAGAGCTGCCCAGCACCTCCCTAAGTGCTGGACCAATGAATGGTGCTGCAATTGTCAGCTGACCAGCCTGGTCAGCTGACCTACTTCTGGCTGTCATATAAACCCTGCCTCGCTGCGCGCACGCGCGTCATTCTGAACCTTGGTGGACTATCAGTCCCAGCAACACCAGTACTGTCTTGCAATGTATTCGCTGACCTGTGCGCAGGGATGGTCGCACCGCCATCAGCACCAGCAGCGGCCTCCCCGCTCTGGAACAGACTACTAGCATCAGGCCTATGCGCGCGGTTTTTCCGCGTTCCGCTAAGTCATGCGTGGAAAGAGCCGCCTCCCACTGACTTACAGCGGCGGCTCTTCCGCGTTTCTTCACAAAATGGTTCCCAATGAACGTGCACTACTAGCGTGCTGTTAAACCCCACCCTATACTTTCCCATAGAGCCATTTTTTCACCCTTCACACTGAAGTCAGGTGGGACAGGATTGCCAATCAGACACGATTACCACCAGGGCCACTCCCCCCCCCCCCTTCCCATAAAAGACACAATGCCGGCAACCATTTTCATTCTGCATCAGACAGTAGAGGGAGAGGAGCTGCTTCTGCAGATGCAGAGACAGTGAGAGATAGGCTGTATTGTAATATAGTGATGTGTCACCTCTCTGGACCTCACCCACCCTTCTACTGCCCATGTCACCTCTGCTGATCCTCACCCACCCTTCTACCGTCCATGTCACCTCTCCTGACCCTCACCTACCCTTCTACTGTCAATGTCACCTCTCCTGATCCTCCCCCACCCTTCTACTGTCCATGTCATCTCTGCTGATCCTCACCCACCCTTCTGCTGTCCATGTCACCTCTCCTGATCCTCACCCACCCTTCTGCTGTCCATGTCACGTCTCCTGACCCTCACCTACCCTTCTACTGTCCATGTCACCTTTCCACCAACCACATGACAATAGTCAATGTAGGGAGAGGAGCTGCTGCTGATACAGGGACAGTGTTAGAGAGGCTATAGTGTGATATAGTGCTGTGTAGCAGTCAGTGTAGGGGGAGGAGCTGCTGCTGCTGATACAGGGACAGTGTTAGAGAGGCTGTAGTGTATAGTGCTGTGTAGCAGTCAGTGTAGGGGGAGGAGCTGCTGCTGCTGATACAGGGACAGTGTTAGAGAGGCTGTAGTGTGATATAATGTGTAGCAGTCAGTGTAGGGGGAGGAGCTGCTGCTGCTGATACAGGAACAGTGTTAGAGAGGCCGTAGTGTTATATAGTGCTGTGTAGCAGTCAGTGTAGGGAGAGGAGCTGCTGCTGCTGATACAGGGACAGTGTTAGCGAGGCTGTATTGTGATATAGAGCTGTGTAGCAGTCAGTGTAGGGAGAGTAGCTGCAGCTGCTGATACAGGTACAGTGTTATGCTGGATACACACCATGTAAAGTATGGCAAATCGACCTAACGATCCATCGAAGCTTGAATCGGACATGTCGGAAATAATCGAATCGATGCGTATCGACGGACGCATCGAACGCGGAAACGCATGGTGTGTATTCACCATTAGAGAGGCTGTAGTGTGATATAGTGCTGTGTAGCACTCAGTGTAGGGGAGGAGCTGCTGCTGCTGCTGTTGATACAGGGACAGCGTTAGAGAGGCTGTAGTGTGATATAGTGCTGTGTAGCAGTCAGTGTAGGGGGGGGGGAGCTGCTGCTGCTGATACAGGGACAGTGTTAGAGAGGCTATAGTGTGATATAGTGCTGTGTAACAGTCAGTGTAGGGGAGGAGCTGCTGCTGCTACAGGGACAGTGTTAGAGAGGCTGTAGTGTGATATAGTGCTGTGTAGCAGTCAGTGTAGGGAGAAGCTGCTGCTGCTGATACAGGGACAGTGTTAGCGAGGCTGTATTGTGATATAGAGCTGTGTAGCAGTCAGTGTAGGGAGAGGAGCTGCTGCTGCTGATACAGGGACAGTGTTATGCTGGATACACACCATGAGTTTCCGCGTCGCACGTGGCCGTCGATACGCGTCGATTCGATTATTTCCGAACATTTCCGAACGAATTTCGATGATTTTTAGGTCGAATGCCATGTAAAGTATGGCAAATCGACCTAACGATCCATCGAAGCTTGAATCGGACATGTCGGAAATAATCGAATCGATGCGTATCGACGGACGCATCGAACGCGGAAACGCATGGTGTGTATTCACCATTAGAGAGGCTGTAGTGTGATATAGTGCTGTGTAGCACTCAGTGTAGGGGAGGAGCTGCTGCTGCTGCTGCTGATACAGGGACAGCGTTAGAGAGGCTGTAGTGTGATATAGTGCTGTGTAGCAGTCAGTGTAGGGGGGGGAGCTGCTGCTGCTGATACAGGGACAGTGTTAGAGAGGCTGTAGTGTGATATAGTGCTGTGTAGCAGTCAGTGTAGGGGGAGGAGCTGCTGCTGCTGATACAGGGACAGCGTTAGAGAGGCTGTAGTGTGATATAGTGCTGTGTAGCAGTCAGTCTAGGGGGAGGAGCTGCTGCTGCTGATACAGGAACAGTGTTAGAGAGGCTGTAGTGTGATATAGTGCTGTGTAGCAGTCAGTGTAGGGGGAGGAGCTGCTGCTGCTGATACAGGGACAGTGTTAGAGAGGCTGTAGTGTGATATAGTGCTGTGTAACAGTCAGTGTAGGGGAGGAGCTGCTGCTGATACAGGGACAGTGTTAGAGAGGCTGTAGTGTGATATAGTGCTGTGTAGCAGTCAGTGTAGGGAGAGGAGCTGCTGCTGCTGATACAGGGACAGTGTTAGAGAGGCTGTAGTGTGATATAGTGCTGTGTAGCAGTCAGTGTAGGGGGAGGAGCTGCTGCTGCTGATACAGGGACAGTGTTAGAGAGGCTGTAGTGTGATATAGTGCTGTGTAACAGTCAGTGTAGGGGAGGAGCTGCTGCTGCTACAGGGACAGTGTTAGAGAGGCTGTAGTGTGATATAGTGCTGTGTAGCAGTCAGTGTAGGGAGAGGAGCTGCTGCTGCTGATACAGGGACAGTGTTAGAGAGGTTGTAGTGTGATATAGTGCTGTGTAGCAGTCAGTGTAGGGGGAGGAGCTGCTGCTGATACAGGGACAGTGTTAGCGAGGCTGTAGTGTGATATAGTGCTGTGTAGCAGTCAGTGTAGGAGGAGGAGCTGCTGCTGCAGATACAGGGCCAGTGTTAGAGAGGCTGTAGTGTGATATAGTGCTGTGTAGCAGTCAGTGTAGGGAGGAGCTGCTGCTGCTGATACAGGGACAGTGTTAGAGAGGCTGTAGTGTGATATAGTGCTGTGTAGCAGTCAGTGTAGGGAGAGGAGCTGCTGCTGCTGATACAGGGACAGCGTTAGAGATGCTGTAGTGTGATATAGTGCTGTGTAGCAGTCAGTGTAGGGGGAGGAGCTGCTGCTGATACAGGGACAGTGCTAGAGAGGCTGTAGTGTGATATAGTGCTGTGTAGCAGTCAGTGTAGGGGAGGAGCTGCTGCTGATACAGGGACAGTGTTAGAGAGGCTGTAGTGTGATATAGTGCTGTGTAGCAGTCAGTGTAGGGGGAGGAGCTGCTGCTGATACAGGGACAGTGTTAGAGAGGCTGTAGTGTGATATAGTGCTGTGTAGCAGTCAGTGTAGGGAAAGAGCTGCTGCTGATACAGGGACAGTGTTAGAGAGGCTGTAGTGTGATATAGTGCTGTATAGCAGTCAGTGTAGGGAGAGGAGCTGCTGCTGCTGATACAGGGACAGTGTTAGAGAGGCTGTAGTGTGATATAGTGCTGTGTAGCAGTCAGTGTAGGGGGAGGAGCTGCTGCTGCAGATACAGGGCCAGTGTTAGAGAGGCTGTAGTGTGATATAGTGCTGTATAGCAGTCAGTGTAGGGAGAGGAGCTGCTGCTGCAGATACAGGGCCAGTGTTAGAGAGGCTGTAGTGTGATATAGTGCTGTGTAGCAGTCAGTGTAGGGAGGAGCTGCTGCTGCTGCTGATACAGGGACAGTGTTAGAGAGGCTGTAGTGTGATATAGTGCTGTGTAGCAGTCAGTGTAGGGAGAGGAGCTGCTGCTGCTGATACAGGGACAGCGTTAGAGATGCTGTAGTGTGATATAGTGTTGTGTAGCAGTCAGTGTAGGGGGAGGAGCTGCTGCTGATACAGGGACAGTGCTAGAGAGGCTGTAGTGTGATATAGTGCTGTGTAGCAGTCAGTGTAGGGGAGGAGCTGCTGCTGATACAGGGACAGTGTTAGAGAGGCTGTAGTGTGATATAGTGCTGTGTAGCAGTCAGTGTAGGGGGAGGAGCTGCTGCTGATACAGGGACAGTGTTAGAGAGGCTGTAGTGTGATATAGTGCTGTGTAGCAGTCAGTGTAGGGAAAGAGCTGCTGCTGATACAGGGACAGTGTTAGAGAGGCTGTAGTGTGATATAGTGCTGTATAGCAGTCAGTGTAGGGAGAGGAGCTGCTGCTGCTGATACAGGGACAGTGTTAGAGAGGCTGTAGTGTGATATAGTGCTGTGTAGCAGTCAGTGTAGGGGGAGGAGCTGCTGCTGCAGATACAGGGCCAGTGTTAGAGAGGCTGTAGTGTGATATAGTGCTGTGTAGCAGTCAGTGTAGGGAGGAGCTGCTGCTGCTGATACAGGGACAGTGTTAGAAAGGCTGTATTGTGATAGAGTGCTTTAACACCTCTCCTGAACCTTACTCACCCTTCCACTGTCCATGTCAAATCTCCTGAACCTCACTCACCCTTTTACCTCACCCCCCCCCCCCCCCCCCGATGTCACCTCCACTTACCCTTACCCCCTCCCCCTTAAAGCCTCATATCGTTTCTTCTGACACTCACCACCAGGGGCGTAACTAGAAATTACCGGGTCCCCCTGCAAAAATTTGGATGCCCCCCCCAGGCCCGCTCACAGCCGTTTTGGGGTGCAGGAGGGGTCGCAGCATGAGAAAAGAGCTTGGCCACAAATTGGCAGGGAGGGGGGACAGTCCCTCTACTCGGGCTGTCCCCCCAATGCTCCCTTCCAGCTTCAGTCAGTCAGTATCTGCAAAACGGGCAGGAACACATACCTCCATCCACTGCGGAGGTCCGATCTCTAAGTGCCAGACACTTAGGGCTTGATTCACAAAGCGGTGCAAAGTGTTTGCACGCCTGTGAAAAGCCCTTTATCACGCCTAAACTCAGTTTAGGCGTGATAAGAAGAAACTCGCGCGATCTCCCGCGCGCAAAGTTTTGCGCGCGCAGTGTGCCGTGCTTCGCGCGCAGCGTCCATTGAGCCCTACGGGACTTTGCGCGCGGGAGCTTCGCGCGAAGAGCAGCACAAATCGGTGATAACTCAGCTTTGCACCGCTTATCACGCCTAAAGTCTTTTAGGCGTGATAACTGAGTTATCACCGCTTTGTGAATCAAGCCCTTAGAGAGAAGCTTCAGTGGTGGAACGCAGAAAGTTATGTGTTCCTGCCCACTCTGCAGACACAGATTGAAGCTGGAGGGGAGCGCTGAGTGAGGAGAGCCCGAGGTGTGTGTGGGGGGGTGGGGGGGGTGGACTGTCCCCCCTCCCCGCCGATGTGTGGCCAAGCTCTCCCCTCATGCTGCGACCCCTCCGGCCCTCCAAAACGGCCCTGAGTGGGCTCCACAGGGGCCCCTATTGTTACAGCCCTGCTGACCACCTTTCCACCCCCCATGTCTCCTCTCCAGACCCTTACCCACCATTCCACTCCCCCATGTAATTTTACCTGGGTACCTCTGTGTGGTGTAGGTGTCTACTCAAACACTGAAGAACTGAAGCGAGATGGGGTAATACAACAAGCAAACCTATACAAATGTATATGACAAGACGATTCGGTCACAATACTTATCCCACACGTATATGTATATACATAGTTTTCCCTCCCCCGCATGTCATATGGTGATGGTAGAATAGCCCTTTTTTTACATATAAATGATTAAAAGTTATGTTTTAGGTAAAACGGTACCGGTCTTATAGAGATAAGAGGGTTTAATGGGGATTGCCAGATCCTAGTGTTTGCTCGATGTAGCTGACTACGCAAGAGAATGTATTATTTTGTAGTAAGACCCCGGCTTTTAGCGTAGCTGTAGGGATAGCAGTGCTTCCTGGATGATTGATTTCTGTGAATGCATTTGTATGAACATTTGCATGTGAGTGTGCGAAGGATTAACTGACTGCCATTTTATAAAGATTGAGAACAACTTCATACAGATAATGGTAACTAGGACCAGGCTTGGGATTTTCCCCTAAACTGATTAGAAATCTGAAACACATTGTCTTTTCAGTAATCATGAGGGGGAATAGAGATGTGACACCAAAGCAGACAAATCTCTCTCTATAGCAGGAGGAGTGTGAGGGGGGTTCTCATGGGATTGGGGCTGTCTATGGCCATTATAACTTCATGTATTCCAGTTACTCTGGAGGATCTGACCAAATTCTGCTATAATCTCTGTATCTGATGGATGTGAGTCACCCAACACCAGTAACAGATCATCTGCATAATATGAGATTTTATCTGATAAACCTGCTAGTACTAAGCCTTTCTCCTGTGGTTGGGGTGTAAGTCTAATGCCAGGGGTGCCATGGCTGCAGCCAGTAATAGGGGTGATAGAGGGCACCCCCATCTATCCCCCGCACAGGAGGAGCCTCTGTCCCCAGCATCCCCATGTCCACATTCCCATACACCCCCCATATATTATTCATGGTCCTCTTCCTCACAATGACCCCAGCATGACCCCCGTGGAGAAGAGGAATAATTACTGTGATTACACAAGAAGCAAGGAATTCTGGGACAGGCATAATGTCTTTATTCAATAAAGAATAAGGTCTATAAAACATAGAGAATACACCAATAATAGTAGATACAATGTTCATATTTCAGAGAAAGGATTAGAGTACAAAAATCACTAAATTATGAAGTTACAGAATCTCTGGAGGAATAGCAAAGCAGCCAAACAGAATACCCCCCCCCCCCCCCCAATAAATGATGTCTCTGCAGGTTATCTACTGCATACATTTGCATATAAATTAGCATGATTTCGAAACAATTTGCATCTCATTGATCATCCCTATTTTTAGACCCTAAAATTCACAGCGCTAGATAGATCTGCAGCAGCCCTGCACATTACACACCTCCCATGGATCCAACTCGGGATTACCGCTGTGAGCTGTGGATTTCTGTTCCCGAGCCTGACTCGGAGTTACCGCTAAGGTGGTTAATAACGCAGCAGATGCATGGTAATTTCACGCTGTCTCAGCATCAGTTATTTACTTATTTCTAATATCTTTTATTTTGTTATGCAAATCTCTGTTCATTGTTAGATGTTTTGACAACATTTTTATGTATTTTATTATGAAATTAATGATTATTCCATTTCGGTCTTGCCTGTGTTCTGAATAGCATAGTAAAGCGGATCAGGTTATTTCCTCCCGCTAATCAGCTTGTCCATATAGTATGAAAGCGTCATCCAGTACGCTACATGTACTGTGTACTCCTGAAAACATGAGCGCTTGTCAGTGCTACATGCAGTACTTAGGTGCACCAAACTAGTTATCCTGAAATCATGTAGTAGCCGCTTGAATAGTAGGTAGTACACAATGACGCAATATCCCTGAACTGCTGTACTAATAGGTAAATGTAGCAGCTACCGTACACAATGTAGTAGCGCTGCAGTGCTGTATGCAGGGGCGTTGCTAGACCCAAAGATCAGTGGCACATGTCCCGGATCTGTTCTGGGGTGCCCCGGATATCCCTCAGGCAGAGGCAGTTGTGTTGTCTTAATAGGGGGCATGCTGGGAGCTGTGGTTCATCAACTGAGGGTATGCTGGGCACTGTGATGCCTTTTTGGGCGTATGCAGGGAGCTGTGGTTCTTCTGAGGCTTGCTGGGAGTTGTGGTGCCTCAATAGAAGGCCCGTGGGGGCATGGGAGGTGGTCCACTAGAAGGTCAGGCAATGCTATGGGGGGACTGCTAGATAACCTGGCAGCAGGCCAGCCCACCCAGCAGGAAGCCAGACCAGCCAGCACAGAAGCCAGGTGACTGCCTAGTTATGTTTAAGTGACTCTGCTTATCTATGTGATCTACAGCATTTTTGTTTTATTAACCCCCTTGGCGGTATGAAAAATACCGCCAGGGGGAAGCGCAACAGTTTTTTTTAAATTTTTTTTTTTTTTTTTATCATGTAGCGAGCCGAGGGCTCGCTACATGATAGCCGCTGCTCAGCGGCATCCCCCCGCCCGCTTCGATCGCCTTCGGCGATCACCGATCAGGAAATCCCGTTCAAAGAACGGGATTTCCTGGAGGGCTTCCCCCGTCGCCATGGCGACGGGGCGGGATGACGTCAGCGACGTCGGGACGTCATTGGGAGACCCGATCCACCCCTCGGCGCTGCCTGGCACTGATTGGCCAGGCAGCGCTCGGGGTCTGGGGGGGGGGGGGCCGCGCGCCGCACCGGATAGCGGCAAACGGGCGCGCGGCGGCGGCGATCGGGGTGCTGGCGCAGCTAGCAAAGTGCTAGCTGCGTCCAGCAAAAAAAAATTAAGTAAATCGGCCCAGCAGGGCCTGAGCGGCACCCTCCGGCGGCTTACCCCGTGTCACACACGGGGTTACCGCCAAGGAGGTTAATGGAGATGGGACTTCATCCAACATTTTGCTGGGCAGGCCTACTTACACCGCTGTTAAAGGATACCCGAAGTGACATGTGACATGATGAGATAGACATGTGTATGTTCAGTGCCAAGCACATAAATAACTAGGCTATGTTCCTTTTTTTTCTCTGCCTGAAAGAGTAAAAAATTAGGTATGCAAGTGACAGTTTCTGGGTCGGACTATAGTGTAACCCTAACAGAGTCTTCTTATATGGATCCTAGCACCTTAAATACAAACAAACAAGAGGGGATTCCCCCTAGCGAGTAACGCTTAGCCACCTCACCCTTGTGCTCAAAAAGGGAATGATTGAAGTGCAAGGCTAACACCAGATAGGAAAGGGAGATGACACACTCCCCCAGTTTTCCCCTGCTCACCAAATGCCAATCTTGCTCAGAGCATATCACATCCCATGCCGCAGCTTCTATAAAGTACAATGAGAACAACCTCTCATAGCGTAAAACAGTTTTAATCAAGCGCCAAAGGCCCCAATAAAAGCAACACGTACAGAGGGGGCGGCGCCTGACCTGACTTCCGGGAGGACGCATGGCTGAATAGCTCCGGCGGATCTTGCCACAAATCAGCTGCCCGGGCCCCGTCCTCTCCCACTCTTGTGGCTTAACACATCAGCGTGTCCCCTCTGAGTGCTCAGGGATGCCTCCCAAGAAAAATCAGGGGAATCCGGACCCCGGAATCCTGGAACTCTTTGCCGGCAAGCAAAAGGGCGCGCCTCCCCAAGATGGCGCCCGACCTCCGGGAGACAACTCTGGGCAGGACGGTAAGCGAGCCGACTCTACGGGGGTAACTAAAGCGGATCTACAAAAACTATACTCTAACCTCGAGAAGCTCATTAAGGCCTCAAATGCGGATACGGTTAGAGAAATAAGTACCGAGCTGTCTGCACTCGGGGAGCGGATCCACGCCACGGAGCAGGGCTTGGATGGGGTCAGGGCCTACTGCAAGCAGGTGGGCACGGACATAGATGAAATGCGTGCTGACATAGCTGAGCTTTATGACACCAGGGAAGACCAGGAAAATAGGGATAGGCGCAGCAACCTCAGAATAAAGGGGGTCCCCGAATCTGTTATGGAGACTCATGAATATCTTCTGGCACTTTTCCGCCACCTTCTCCCAGACCTCCCTGATGCGGAATTCCGTATGGATCGAGCTCATAGAGCTCTGAGAGCGCAACCTAAAGAGGGTAATCCCCCCAGGGATATCATTATTAAACTTCACTACTTTAGTACCAAAGAAGCTATTATCATTGCGGCCCGCAATCTCCCGCAGGTGACATTCCAAGATGTTAACATCTTCATCTACCCGGATTTGTCCCCAATCACCCTTAGCAGAAGATGGGGCCTGAAACCCCTCACTACGGTTCTGGCCAAACACGGCATCAGATATAAATGGGGATTCCCCTTCAAACTCATCATCCCTCACAAAGGACGACAACTTGTCATTTCTGATCCGCAGTTTATACCCGAGATCCTCCAAAAACTAGGACTGAAAGCGGAGAAACCCCTTCGCCCGCCGGTCCCCCCTACCCCCAAAAGACTCTCTCCACCTCAGCTGGAATGGTCCAGAGTCCCGGGCCCTAGCCAACGGGGATCCGAACGGGCCGTTGATCACATCAGCAATCCTTCAAGTCCTGGATCCACATCCTCCAACCCTGGCTGATTCTTCCCAGCGCCTGCTTTTATTTCATCATCCATTTTTCCCAAGGCTGTGTTTTTTTTTGTGTTTAACAGCCAACAGTTGTCTTATGCCGCCTGCGCTAGAGTTATTAATTTACTGGTGGCTGCAGCGGCTGGAGCTTGGGTCGTGCTTTCCCGGTTTGCACAAAGGTGCTATAGCCCCGGACTAAACTGCGGTCCCTGACTGCAGCTGGACTGATGCTAGCTCGGGGCATGTGGTATCATGCCTCTCTGTTTATTTTGTTAATGTTGAATTATGTTTTTACCTGCCATCTGGTTGTATCACTCATCTTCTTCTTTACTGCGAGTTTCTTCATAAGGCAGCGAGTTCTTTTATTTTTGTTTTATGTCACGCCAGGAGTTATATGTGTTGTTACCTATAGCCGGTCTGTTAGACGAAGGAGTACATTCGGTTTTCACCCCTACCTAAACCGAGGGTTGAGTTGCGAGCCACTCTATGGGGCACCTTATAGGATTCTCCTTGGGCTGGGCGACTATGGCTGCACCACTTTTAGCTTCCTTAATGTCATCCAACATGGCTGAATCGAGGCCCACTCAGTCCACCCCCCATAACCACGCTAACCCCTTAACAATTATCACCCACAATGTGAAGGGCCTTAATGCCCCGCAAAAGCGTCGCCTCGCTTGTCATTACTATAAACAGGGGAAGGCGGACATCATATTCCTACAAGAGACGCATTACGTCCACAGCAAAGAACCTAAATTTTGGCACAAACAATACCCCCAGATCTACTTTGCTTCAGCCCCCCAGAAAAAGTGTGGTGTCGCCATAGTCCTCCATAAGAGGCTCAATTTCACGGTCAAGAATGTTACTAGAGATCCTGATGGCAGATTTTTGATCCTATCTGGCGACGCTAACGGCTTAGTGTTGACATTAGTGGCGGTATACGCCCCCTCTGAAGGTCTACGCCACTTCCTAGCTAAGCTCTCCTCTAAAGTCCTGTTGCACAAGGAAGGTAAACTAATCATTGCAGGCGACTTTAACGCCTCATTAGATGGTCCCCAGGGTCGGGCCAGATCCCCCCCCCAAATGCTTACTTAAGTTCTTGATAGACACGGGAACGTGGGATGTTTGGAGAGCGCTTCACCCAGGGGAGACTGGCCACACCTTTTATTCTAATCCCCACGACACCTACTCCCGCATCGATTTTGTGTTTATGGATGCGCCCCTGCTGTCGGAGGTGGTCCAGGCTGAACACTCAGAGATTTCATGGTCTGACCATGCGACTGTTCAGGTAACCTTTTCTTCCCAGGTTCCGCGTCCGTCCAGCAGGTGGCGCATCAATGAGTCCCTATTAGCGGATCAGGAGATTAAGCTGCAACTGTCTGCAGAGATATCCTCTTTTTTTGGCCATAATCTTGTGGGAGACACGTCGCAGGGGATCAGGTGGGCAGCCCATAAGGCCACTATCAGGGGGGAGCTTATTAAAATTTCTTCTTATAAACGTAAGCAAGCCCTCTCCAGGGTGAACACCCTGAAAGCGGAGATCAGGCGCCTAGAACTGCTTCACGCCCACAATCCCCTACCTCTCTTACTCAATCAGATTAACGAACTGAGAAGTGAGCTTAAGACTCTTCTTTTCCAAAAGGCTGAGAGAGCTATGCGCCTGACCTCACAAATTTATTATGAAAAGGGTGACAAACCAGACACCATGCTGGCCAGAAAGCTGAGTAATAGAATGGCTCTAAATAGGCTTAACCCCATTAGGGATAGCACCAGGAAGCTCTCTCACGATCCCTCACAAATCATTAGGCAATTTCAAGGTTATTATGAGTCGCTTTATGATGGCACCACGACGGATAGATCTAAGATCTCCGCTCCTGACATGCTGAGCTACCTAAATGAAATCCCAATCCCCTCGATCTCACCCCCTCTTGGTTTGTCTCTCAACGCTCCAATCACGGTAAAGGAAGTGTTGGCGGTTATTAAAAAACTTAAGTCATCTAAGGCCCCTGGTCCGGATGGATACACAGCAGCCTACTACAAAGCTTTTAAACAGATCTTAGCCCCTGAACTCACAGTCCTCTATAACAAAATCTTAAGAGGGGAGGAGGATTTTCCTCCTGAAATGTCTTGCGCTTCGATAGTGGTTATCCCTAAGCTGGGTAGGGACCCTGCGGAAGTAACAAATTACAGGCCCATATCGCTTATTAATGTGGACATCAAGATCTTCTCAAAGATCTTGGCTAACAGGCTGAACCCCATCCTTCCAAGTGTTATCCATCCGGACCAGACAGGATTCGTGGCAGGGAGACAGACTACGGACAACATACGCAGAATAGTGGGCTTGCTGGCTGAGATGGAGCGCTGTCGGACGCCTTCTCTGCTCCTATCTTTGGATGCGGAGAAGGCGTTCGACAGGGTGGACTGGAGGTATTTGCGGCTGGTGCTACAGAAATTCGGGATCAGGGGGGAGTTTCTTAATGGGGTCAGGACCCTTTACTCCAACCCCTCAGCTTATGTTTGCAATATGGGCATCACCTCACCCCCCTTCCCAATCAAGAACGGCACAAGGCAGGGGTGCCCCCTGTCCCCATTATTGTCTGCCTTGTGTATTGAACCATTGGCTATTAGGGTGAGGCGCTCTCCAGATATTAGGGGGGTAACGGTTGGGAAACTGGAATTCAAGACAGCTCTTTTTGCTGACGACACAATTTTCACACTAACCAACCCACTAGTCTCGGTCTCTAGTCTTTTCAGTGAAATTGACGAGTTTTGTCGATACTCTGGGTTCAAAATTAACAAAACTAAATCTGAAGCCATCCCATTTGACCTTCCTGATGCGCTTTGCGGTACACTCTCACACACGTTCGGCTTCAAATTCAAACCCGGGGGAATCAAATATTTGGGGGTGACGGTTTCGCACGATCTCGGGGACCTCTATAAGCTCAACTATATCCCCATGTTTAGAAAACTACACTCCTTATTAGACGAGTGGCAGCACCACCGCATCTCCCTGTTGGGCCGGATCTATGCGGTAAAAATGACGCTACTCCCAAAGTTATTATACCTATTCAGGGCTTTGCCCATCAGGGTTGCTAGGAAAGATTTAGAGACACTTCAGTCTAGAATCACAAACTTTATTTGGGCAGGGCGTAGACCCCGTATTAAATATGCACACTTGGCCAGGCACAAACTCCAGGGTGGCCTGGGGGCTCCCAGTTTATTACACTACTTTTATGCCGCCAGACTTGCGCAATTATTTCAATGGTCTTCCCCCCAGGGCCTAGTTAGGTGGGTAGACCTGGAACGGGAATTGATTCACCCCTTCCCCATTAAGCATCTATTATGGACCCCTAGGCCCTGCCTAGGCCTGGAGGCCCCTCTCTTACCGATCACTGAATCATTAAGTATTAAAAAATCCCTTTGCAGAATGTCACCTCAACTAGCCTCTCTCTCTAGCATGGAGTCCCTATTCTACAACCTTGATTTCCCCCCTGGGGTTTGTGGCCTGGCTTGGGGTGTCTGGAGGAATCAGGGGATTATGTCTGTGGCGGACCTACTCTCAGAAGGTTCTATTATTCCCTGGTCTCAGGTACAGGAGAAAATCAGATTCCCAACGCCGAAAGCTTCAGATTTATGCAACTCCACCACTTTATCCACTCTAGAAAGGCTAAGGGCTTACGCCTCACTCGCTCTAACCTTGAGTCCACCTATTGCTCCTACCCCCTCCCGGAGAGCCTGATATCCTCCCTGTATTTTGATCTCTGGTATGCCAAGCACGAAAAGGTTTCTAAGGCTATGCTTAAATGGCAGGAAAGGCTGGGGGCAACGCTAGATGAACAACAATGGGAGGTCATTTTCTCTGCTATAGCCAGTTCCTCCAAACATGCAGCGACTAAAGAGAGGAACTACAGGCTTCTGTATGATTGGTTCAGAACCCCGGCAACGCTGGCTAAATGGGGGCTAATTCAAACTGATTCCTGTTTCCGTGGGTGCCTGGCACCTGCCGATCAATTACACTGCTGGTGGTCCTGCCCACTGGTGGCCGATTTCTGGTCCACATCTTTCTCCCTGGCTTCTGAGGTTCTTGGGAAGCAGGTTAGCCCCAACCCCTGGGCGGCTTTGCTTCACAGTCCGATACCCGGACTCTCCGGTCACCAGAACAAACTACTTGGCCAGATATGTAATGCCTCTAAGGCTCTTCTGGCTAAATACTGGAAATCCCCCCCCCCCCCCCCCACGAAATCAGAACTGGTAAACAAAATCCGAACCATATACATGATGGAAAAAATGACTTCCTACATCAGGGAGACCATGCCGGCCTTTGACAGGATCTGGGCACCATGGGAGGAGTGGACCTCGAACCACCCTTGAGCCCTGTGTAACCTACCTTCGCAAGTATGTTGTATTATGGCTCCCGGTCACGACAGTCCTGGTTATGGCTCAACTGGCGTTTTTTATTTTTATTTTTGATTTTTGATTTTGTTTGTTTGTATCTTTACTTTCTCTCTTCTTTTCTCTCCCCTTTCCTTCTCTCTACTTAGTTCCTGTCTGTCCCCCCTTCCTTCCATAAGGAAATTTTACATAAAGTACACATTGTCCTCAACCATTTGGGCCATTGGACTCGGACTTTAGGACCCCATTCTCACTCAATGCCCTTATAGCGATATTATAGAGCATTTCTGTCAGTTGTTAGATGCCTCTTACCATCTCTGTATTTTGGACAATGTTACCTACTTATTTCCCATGTTTGTATGAAAAACCAATAAAAACCTAAAGTGGGAAAAAAAAAAAAAAAAAGCAACACGTACATAAATACACTTGTAAAATCGCCTCCTGCGTATCCCCGGCTTGTTCCTATTAGCAGCGTGCGTGCGTCCTCCTCCCCAGGGCGGAGCTTAGGAGGACGCACGCACGCTGCTAATAGGAACAAGCCGGGGATACGCAGGAGGCGCCCGGAGCTACGAGTGTGGATGTGTAACTATATGCGATTTTACAAGTGTATTTATGTACGTGTTGCTTTTATTGGGGCCTTTGGCGCTTGATTAAAACTGTTTTACGCTATGAGAGGTTGTTCTCATTGTACTTTATAGAAGCTGCGGCATGGGATGTGATATGCTCTGAGCAAGATTGGCATTTGGTGAGCAGGGGAAAACGGGGGGAGTGTGTCATCTCCCTTTCCTATCTGGTGTTAGCCTTGCACTTCAATCATTCCCTTTTTGAGCACAAGGGTGAGGTGGCTAAGCGTTACTCGCTAGGGGGAATCCCCTCTTGTTTGTTTGTATTTAAGGTGCCAGGATCCATATAAGAAGACTCTGTTGGCGCTGCTATCATTGTTGGACTTGGATTTGGGAATTGACTCTCATTTATAGTGTGCTGCCTGGAGTTCAGGGGACTTTAAGGACATTGTGCGCAGTAACATTCGATAAGTATAGTGTAACCCTCACTGATGGGGATTACAGCCATAACATGCTCTCCTGGCAGAAAATGGCTTCTGAGAGCAGAAAAATGATAAAAGGGAGTAAAAGGAGGCAATAGTTCATAGATTTTAGTTGTTCTGGCATACTTCAATTAACCTGTCATTGAGAAGAGGCCATGAAACAGTAAAAACTTAAAAATTTTATTTAAATATAAAACTGTTGGATAGCTAAAAAAAAGGCCATTTTAGGAGGAGGAGGATAGATACAATAGTTTATCTCAATCTTTTTTCTACCTCAGATGTCTTTTAAGTTCATGTATATTTTGCTCCATCCATGACTCCACCCACATTCTGGTGCATGGCCACACCCATTTTCCAGCTAAAGTGCCCCGGATCTCAGGATCTTAGCACCGCCCCTGGCTGTATGCTGTGGGAAGCGGGCAGCAGCGGCTATGCACTGGAGCAGGGCAGGGCTGGTGGGAGATGCTCTCGCAGCTGCTGTGTCCATTGAAGATAGAGCAGTGGAAATCTGCCCTAATCGGGCATTCCTGGAAGCTGGAGGGGGTTCTCATAGAGAGTCACAGGGTTCTGCAGCAGCTGTGTCTATTGAGCATGGAGCAGTGGGAGGCTGCTGAAATTGGGCACCTGGCGGACTGAAGGGTAAAGAGCAGCCCAGCTTATTTACGCCAGCAGTGAGCATTAACACAGAACAGCTGCTGTGCAAAACTTGTGCGCCCAAAATTGTAGAATAAGCCGGAGACGATCCCTGGCGTTCTAACCTAGCCTAGTGCATAGATCAGGTGCCAGTGAGGCTGCCACTTAGAAGTAACCCCATTGCTGATACTTTAGCCTTTCCTAAAGCCACTATAACAGAGCACCCAATACTGTAGCCACTGTCTGATGCTCATCGCACCGCCCCACAGCTGCACTAAGCACAACAACCGCTGTCAATGGGCAACTGCCACTATACTAGCAACCTCAGGTATCCTCCACTGCTGCTGTGCGACCAACCCCTGGCCTACAGATATAAAACTGCTGTTTATCCAGCCACACTGTATAAGAGCAATATCTGCTGCTCCACTCCTCCTGCTGTCTGTATATTACCCTCCTCCTGCTGGTCTTCTCCTCCTGCAGCCAGTATATTACCCTCCTCCTGCTTCTCCACTCCTCCTGCTGCCGGTATATTACCTTAATCCTGCAGCCAGTATTTTACCTTCCTCCTGCAGCCAGTATATTACCTTCCTCCTGCTAGTCTGCTCCTCCTGCTGCCGGTATATTACCCTCCTCCTGCTTTTTTCCTGACTAGGGGGATGTCCTGCTGGGGGGGGGGGGGTCTGACTGATAGCCGCCGGCTTGCTGCGCTTTGCGGGGGGGCTCTTCAAAGCCCCCCTCTGCAGCGTTTTCGGCACTCGGTCCCTCTCCCTCCCTTCCCCTCTGAGCTGCGCAGGACGGATATCCGTCATGCGCATTGTAGGATAGGCTTCAGCCTATCATATGCCGGCGATCCCCGGCCAATCAGAGGCCGGGGATCGCCAATCTGCCTTACGGCGCTGCTGCGCAGCAGCGCCATATGATGTAACAGCAGGGATTTCTTACCCGCGTGTCCACGATCGGCGGCTCTCCGGCTGTTCACGGAGACACCCTCCGTGAACTGACATGGAAAGGCCGCTCAATCGAGCGGCCGTTTCCATGGTAATCCACTTAAGACCTGCCGACGCCTATGGGCGTTAGCTGGTCGTTAAGTGGTTTTGCCTCCTCATTCGGTGCTTGGATAAAGTTTTCTAAGTAGTTTTAGAAAAGATGAAGATTAACACTGTGCTACCATTATATATTAATTTTGCCTCCTCAAATGTTGCTTCTTATACTAATATTGTCATGCTCTGTTTTTTCTAACTAACTGATTTATCTTTAACCACTTCAGCCCACAGTGTTGTTCACTTTATGCATCCGAGCAACTTTCACCACCCATTCATTCGCCAATAACTTTATCACTACTTATCACACTGAAATGATCTATATCTTGTTTTTTCCGCCACTAATTAGGTTTTCTTTGGAGGGTACATTTTGCTAAGAATTATTTTATTCTCAATCCAT
Source organism: Hyperolius riggenbachi (assembly GCF_040937935.1). Taxonomy (NCBI): domain Eukaryota; kingdom Metazoa; phylum Chordata; class Amphibia; order Anura; family Hyperoliidae; genus Hyperolius; species Hyperolius riggenbachi. The sequence continues at coordinate 268,456,486 of NC_090655.1, forward strand.
TTTAACAGGAAGATTAAGAAAGAAATTGAAAAAAAAAATCATAATTTCTCAGTTTTTTCCAATTATACTCTTAAATTAATACATGCTACCGTAATTGAAATCCATGTATTTTATTTGGCCATTTGTCCCGGTTATTACACCGTTTAGATTATTAGTATACTATAGCAGGAAATATCATCCGGCACTCAGCTGCTTGCTCGGGAGGGTGGGCCTTATTCAAAAGACACCTGCAATACATGTAATGGTCATCTTCACCTCTTATTTTTCAAAAACACCTTCCAATAGGCTCACAGTCAAAACAAAGAGACGTGCAGCAAGTTAGGGTAGTGCAGAGCACAACAGTAAACACATGGCACATGGAGAAGAAATACTGTGCACCTGTCTCTTTAAATGTTTTTATTCTGTTCTTCAGCCAAAACCCAGCAGTTTTGACACATAGAAAAGAGATACGTCAAACCTGGATAGCAGACTGTGTAGAGGTGTGCAGGGGAAAGGTGACCAGGGGAAGAACGGACGGCACTACAGCCGTTTCACGCCAGACTGGCGTTTGCTCACGTCCAGGTTTGACGTATCTCTTTTCTATGTGTCAACACTGCTGGGTTTTGGCTGAAGAACAGAATAAAAATGTTTAAAGAGACAGGTGCACAGTATTTCTTCTCCATGTGCCACCGTTTACATTATGTCCCTATCACAATTTATGGCGCCGATATTTTATTTGGAAATAAAGGTGCATTTTTGCAATTTGCGTCTATCACTATTTAAAAGCCTATAATTTAAAATATGATATTAACATAACGTGGACAGCACAGTGGCAAAGTGGTTAGCGCTCTCGCCTTGCAGCGCTGGGTCCCTGGTTCGAATCCCAGCCAGGTCAACATCTGCAAGGAGTTTGTATGTTCTGTGTCCCATGTCTGTGTGGGTTTCCTCCCACATTCCAAAAACATACAGATAAGTTAATTGGCTTCCCCCTAAATTGGCCATAGACTGTGATATATGTACTACACTATACATACATAGATACAGGATTATGGTCAAACAACAGAGGGAAGAGAAAGCCGGGCACCAATTGCCAATAAGTCACCTATTTAATAACTCCCAACACCTTCAAATGATACATGCAAAATCTAGCCTTACAGCTGTTTCACGGGAGAACCCGCTTCTTCAGAGGCAGCTGCTGCCTCTGAAGAAGCGGGTTCTCCCGTGAAACAGCTGTAAGGCTAGATTTTGCATGTATCATTTGAAGGTGTTGGGAGTTATTAAATAGGTGACTTATTGGCAATTGGTGCCCGGCTTTCTCTTCCCTCTGTTGTTTGATCATTACGTCTTGCTGGAGGCACAACTGCATCCTGCACCTGCATCTCCTGACCTGCCAGATCCTCATCTTGTGCCAATCTTTTCTTCCCTTTATATTTTCAACAATACAGGATTATGGTAGGGACTAGATCAGGCATGGGCAAACTTGGCCCTCCAGCTGTTAAGGAACTACAAGTCCCACAATGCATTGCAGGAGTCTGACAGCCACAGTCATGACTCATAAAGGCAAATGCATTGTGGGACTTGTAGTTCCGTAACAGCTGGAGGGCCGAGTTTGCCCATGCCTGGACTAGATTGTGAGCCCCTCGGAGGGACAGTTAGTGACAAGACTATATAAATACTCTGTACATCGCTGCGTAATATGTTGGCGCTATATAAATACTAAAATAAATAAATAATAAATAAATAAACAAACATACTCTCTTGACATGCATATTTAAAAAGTTCAGACCCTTAGGTAACTATTATTTATGTTGTTGTTTTTATTGTAATTTTTTTTATTAACCACTTCACCACTGAGGGGTTTTACCCCCTGACCACCAGAGCAATTTTCACCTTTCAGCGCTCCTTCCATTCATTCGTCTATAACTTTATTATTACTTATCGCAATGAAATGAACTATATCTTGTTTTTTTCGCCACCAATTAAGCTTTCTTTAGGTGGGACATTATGCCAAGAATTATTTTTTTCTAAATGTGTTTTAATGGGAAAATAGGAAAAATGTGGGGAAAAAAATAATTATTTTTCAGTTTTCGGCCATTATAGTTTTTAAATAATGCATGCTACTGTAATTAAAACCCATGAAACGTATTTGCCCTTTTGTCCCGGTTATAAAACCATTTAAATTATGTCCCTATCACAATGTTTGGCGCCAATATTTTATTTGGAAATAAAGGTGCATTTTTTTCAGTTTTGCGTCCATCCCTAATTACAAGCCCATAGTTTATAAAGTAACAGTGTTATACCCTCTTGACATAAATATTTAAAAAGTTCAGTCCCTAAGGTAACTATTTATGTATTTTTTTTAATTGTAAATTTTTTAATTTTTTTTTAATTACAAAAAAAAAAAATGGGGAGTGTGGGAGGTAATGAGTTAATTTTATGTGTAAAAGTCATTTATTTGTATGTGAAAAATGTGTAGGGTGTAGTTTACTATTTGGCCACAAGATGGCCACAGTAACTTTTTGTTTTAATGCGACCTCCAAGCTTCCTTCCGGAAGCTTGGAGGAAGAATAAGGAGGCTGGACACGTGAGTTTTTTCTCACAATGATCGCGCTGCCCATAGGAGAGCAGCTGATCATTGCGGGGCTTAGATCAACGAACGGGAATGGATTTTCCCGTTCATTGATCTCTGGGCGAGCGGGCTGCGGCGGTTTTACTAGCGGCGGGCGGCGTGTTTACGAGCGGGAGCGCGGGCAGCGTCGGGAACGCGGAAAGTACGTGTTTCTCCGTCCCTGGTCTTTAAAGGATGGAAAAAGGGGCGGAGAAATACGTACGCGCGGGGGTAAAGTGGTTAAAAATGTTATTTGGGTAATTTTTAGTGTGGGAAGTAAACAGCTATTTTTAAATGTAATAACGTACAACACACCAACGCCCCCACTCACACTGCACGTCACACTCTCGACCTTATATTCACTAAATCCACCACCATTGCAGACCTCGACATCGCACCATTTCCACCCTCAGACCATTACCTTCTCGCCTTCAACCTCCTCACGGAAGGCACCTCCAAACTACCCGCCCACCCACCTGGTCGATGGCAGCGAGACCTACGCAAGCTCAACCCTGGCGTCCTTGCTGACTCCCTCCATGGCCTATCCTCCACTCTCCCCACCCTAACCTGTCCTAATCTTGCTGCAGCTCAGTATCACCAAATTCTCTCATCAGCCCTAGAGAAAGCTGCTCCACCAATATTCCGCCGCAACCGACCCCCTAACCCCCAGCCCTGGCGCACTACCCATACTCGCAACCTCCAGAGGGAAACACGCGCCACTGAACGAAAATGGCGGAAAACTCGACTAAACCAGGATTTCCTACAGTACAAGACTAACCTGCAGCAGTTCCACACTGCCCTTGCTCATGCGAAGCAGGAATACTTTACCAAGCTCATCGGAGCACAAGCTTCCAATCCCCGGCGTCTTTTTAGCACCTTCAACTCCCTGCTTAAACCCACCCCCCCACCTTCTGTTTCCTCCCTCTCTGCCACAGATTTAGCCACCCACTTCACCAACAAAATAGTCTCCATCCGTCAGGAAATATCCAATCTTCAATCTTCACCTCCCACCTGCTCACAACCTACTCCTTCTCCACCCTATCCTCCCCTCACCTCCTTCACTCCTACTACCACTGAGGAGGTCAACCACCTACTGCAGACTTCCCATACCACTACCTCCCCCCTTGACCCTATCCCTTCTGATCTACTTCAGCCTCACTTCACGGATCTGGCCCCAGTCCTCACTACCATGTTTAACCTCTCCCTATCCACAGGCACCTTCCCCTCAGACTTCAAGCAGGCCACTGTACTGCCTCTGCTCAAGAAACCCTCCCTCGACCCCTCGCTACCCTCCAACTACCGCCCGATCTCCCTCCTCCCCTTCGCCTCAAAACTCCTTGAGCGTCTGGTTCACAAACGCCTGACCCAGTACCTCAATGCCAACTCACTACTAGACCCACTGCAATCTGGATTTCGGCCTGCCCACTCAACCGAAACGGCTCTCACCAAAGTGGTCAATGACCTTGCCTTAGCTAAAGCTGAAGGTAAATACACCATTCTCCTCCTCCTTGACCTGTCAGCAGCTTTTGATACAGTAGATCATCCCCTACTCCTCCAGTCCCTCCAATCCATGGGCATTCACGATCTCGCCCTGACCTGGCTTTCATCCTACCTCTCCAACCGCTCCTTCATGACCTCCTTCAATGAGTCCTCGTCCACCCCCAACCACCTCTCAGTGGGAGTCCCCCAAGGCTCGGTCCTTGGCCCCCTACTGTTCTCCCTATACACATCCTCCATTGGCAAGGTTATCTCCTCCATGGGTTTTAACTATCATCTGTATGCAGATGACACCCAAATCTATCTCCACACCCCTGACATATCCACCACTACCATGGACAAGGTCTCCTCCTGCCTATCTGCCATCTCCTCCTGGATGTCCGCTAGGTTCCTAAAACTAAATCTAGACAAAACGGAATTTATGATCTTCCCACCCCGGTCATCCCTGGACCTCCCAGATGTGCAGGTCACTGTTAACCACACTACTATTCACCCTACCTCTCAAGCCCGCTGTCTGGGTGTCACCCTGGACTCCGCACTCTCCTTCACTCCCCACATCCAAAACCTCACAAAGTCCTGCAACTTCCACCTTCGTAACATCTGTAAGATTCGCCCTTTCCTGACCCCTGCCACCACCAAACTCCTCATCCATGCCCTCATAATTTCCCGCCTCGACTACTGCAATGCCCTTCTGTCTGGACTCCCTAAGACCCGAATAGCCCCACTGCAGTCCATCATGAATGCGGCTGCCAGAATTATCCACTCCTCCCATCGCTCCACCAGGGCGGCTCCCCTCCGTGAATCCCTCCACTGGCTTCCTATCCAGTCCAGAATCAGATTCAAGATATTGTGTCTGACCTACAAATCCATCCACAAAACCTGTCCAACCTACATTTCTGATCTTACTCAGAGATACACACCAAGCCGCTCACTCCGCTCCTCCAATGAACTTCGCCTGACCGTCCCCCGCATCACCCAGTCCCATGCACGCCTCCAAGACTTCTCAAGAGCCGCTCCGACACTATGGAACTCCCTACCTCCACCCATTAGGGCAGCCTCCTCCTTCAACACCTTCAAGAAGGCCCTCAAAACTCACCTTTTCACTCTTGCCTACCACCCCTCACAATTGCTCTAAACCCACAGCCGAACTCTGGTCCCCTACCTCTCGTGTCCCTACCTCTCCCTCTAGATTGTAAGCCTTTGGGCAGGGTCCTCACTCCTTTTGTGTCCTACCTGATCATGCACCTCTATTACTGTGCACCCATGCTATGCATTTGAGTGAACCTAACTTGCCTAACTCCATGCTCCCATCCAGTGACTGACTAAGCATTACCTGGTACTCATACTGTGCTGTGTGATCTGGTTTTCTTGTATTCCTGTATTGTCATATTGCTGTTTGTCACCCCTAAATATTGTCTGTAACCTAAATTAATGTCCAGCGCTGCGTAATATGTTGGCGCTTTATAAATACAACAAATAAATAAATAAATAATAAATAATAAATAAACGTATATATTTATTAAAAAATAGATGTGGGTGTAGTTTACTATTTGGCCACAAAATGGCCACAGTCAAAAAAGTCCTGCAAGTGAACGATCACACTTCCAGGAACTAGAATGAGGACGGAAAACTTTTTTTTTTACTCAGAAAGACCACGGCCTCTGTGAAAAGGCTGTCGTTTTTTTTTGCGGGGGACTTAGATCGATGAATGGGAATTATATTTCCATTCATTGATATATTCCCATTCATTGATTGGGGGGCTAACGGCGGAAGAATGCGCACCGCGCCATGGCAGCAGCACAGCCTATCTGAACGAACATATTCATCCAGAAAGGCTTAAGTGGTTAAGGGACCACTATCGCAAAAAAATTGTAAAATTTAATTAAATGTAAACACATACAAATAAGTAAGTTAGTTTCTCCCAGAGTAAAATGAGTCAAATTACTTTTCTCCTATGTTGCTGTCACTTACAGTAGGTAGTCGAAATCTGACAGAACCTCCAGCAATCTGGGTACTTGATCCCAGCAGCTCACAGCTGCAGCCCACCACCGCGGCTCCTAGCAGGCGCTTGTAGAGCCTTGCAGCACTCTGCAGTAGCTATGAGATCACCCCTCCAGCTTCCAGCAATCTGGGCACCCAGCAGCTCACAGCCGCAGGCCACCACCCCGGCCTCTAGCAGCCATTGTAGAGCCTTGCAGCACTCTGCAGCAGCTATGAGATTCCCCTCCAGCTTCCAGCAATCTGGGCACCCAGCAGCTCACAGCCGCAGCCCAGCACCCCGGCCTCTAGCAGCCATTGTAGAGCCTTGCAGCACTCTGCAGCAGCTATGACATCACCCCTCCAGCTTCCAGCAATCTGGGCACATAGCCAATGCTACAGGCCGCTTCCACCAGCACACAGTGATGTATATGCCCTCTGGCTGCAAGCAGCTGCTGCAGAGCTTTGCGGCTAGAGATGGACCCCCATCAGGTTACAGAAATATGGACACTAGAATAAGCTCACGTGGGGCTGCTGATCATTTGGCTGGACAAGTTTTCGTAGCATGGGCACCACGTAACCCTGGTTCAGCTACAGCCCATACGCTGAAGCAGAATCAACCTACTAAAACACCACAAATATCACTAAATTACTGTGTTACAGCGCCCACTGCAGGCGCCTAACTGAACTGTGACTATATTACAATGAGTACACTTGTTTGCCAGTTAATCCAGTACTCACTCTACTGAGAAGCCCCCAAAAAACACTTTACCCCAATTGTCCAAACTACACGTACTCCAGTAGAGAGTCCTGCCTTCTGAGGAGACATTACCAGATTGCTGTATTGTGATATCTCTAGTTAGGTTGTTGCAGTGACCTCTCTCTTACAGGAATAGGAAGCTATAGGGGCCCTCTTACTCCTCATCAGAAAGAGGTGGTGGCAGCATAACATATATCTCATGACAAGATTGCAGAATGTATCGGTTATCCATACAATTGAGATTGTATTGTGTAGAGACACTCTAACCAATCCAATTTGTTACTTTGTGCACAGTGAGGAAGGCATTTTGAGGACTCCCAGTGGCCGGGGACCGGAACTGCAGCTGTGCACAGAGGGAACAGGATTGTGTGGAGTTGTCACCCCCCCCCCCCCCCCCATCTCTACTCATTATAACACATTCGCTGCACAATGGCAAACTGTGTGTGTGTTTCCAATTTAGCTCTCCTAATGATTAAATGCTGAGAGGGAATTTATATTTCTCTTGAATATTTATTCTAGAGAAATAAGGAGATCTCTGAAAGATCCCGTCACAGTGATCCAATCTCTCTGAATATCAGTCCTGTGTGTGTCCAGCGTAACTTTGCTGGGAGATAAATCCCTCTCTGCTTATCTTACTGGACTTTGTGCATTCAGCTCAAATCTCTTCATTTCACATCTGCAGCTCACAGTAGCTAATTAATGTAATATAAAACTTCCTTGGAGTCTCACATTCTTATTTCCAGTTAACAGGTTACATTCTGAATTATGCACAGCAGCCATAGTGACACAACAACTTTTTTTATTCAACTCAAATGAAAACCAAATACTTATCATTCAGCACTTTCTTTTTGTCAGATGTGTTTGCTCAGCCAGGTAGAAGTGTTTTGGCTTTTATGTACTCTTCAGGAGAGCCGTGGCTGCTGATCCAGACTCATTTGCATAGATAAAGCACCTAGGTTTATTAACCCGTACAATGGGGAAAAAAAAGTTCAAACTAAGCTGGGTACTATGTATATCCATGTCTACCTCATGTCACTTCGGCTCAGGGACATTACCACTTTAACTGGAAAAAGTCCTCAGGATTCTGTGCAAATATACTTCCTTGTACACTTTGCAAGAAATAAGAGACCTTTAAAAAAAAAAAACACCTTTAGGGCCCAGTGATTTACGCCCGTCAGCATGATTAGGGCTTCTCACCAGTATGAGATTTTGCATGTACAATAATGTTTGGTTTACTACCAAAATATTTCCCACACTCAGCACATGAATAGGGCTTCAGTGTGGGTTCTGTCATGTATAAAAAGGCTTGATTTTGCTACAAAACATTTCCCACACTCAGGCCTGAATAGGACTTCTCCCCAATATGAGATCTCTCATGTGAGTTAAGATGTGACTTCCGGAAAAAACATTTCCAACATTCAGCACACGAATAGGGCTTCTCACCAGTGTGAGATCTCTCATGTCTGATAAGATGTGATTTCTGTACAAAACATTTCCCACACTCAGCACACGAATAGGGCTTCTCACCAGTGTGAGATCTCTTATGTCTGACAAGATCTGCTTTATATCCAAAACATTTCCCACACTCAGCACATAAATAGGGCTTCTCACCAGTGTGGGATCTCTCGTGTCTGACAAGGTTTGTTTTATCCCCAAAACATTTCCCACACTCAGCACATGAATATGGCTTTTCACCAGTGTGAGATCTCTCATGACTGACAAGATGTGATTTCTGTACAAAACATTTGCCACACTCAGCACACGAATAGGGCTTCATGCCAGTGTGTGTTCTCTCATGATCGTCAAGACTTAGTTTACGCCCAAAACATTTCCCACACTCAGCACATGAATAGGGCTTGTCACCTGTGTGAGATTTTTCATGACTGACAAGATCTGCTTTACGCCGACAACATTTCCCACACTCAGCACATGAATAGGGCTTCTCACCAGTGTGGGATCTCTCATGACTGACAAGATCTGCTTTACGCACAAGACATTTCCCACACTCAGCACATGAATAGGGCTTCTCACCAGTGTGAGATCTCTTATGTCTGACAAGATCTGCTTTATACCCAAAACATTTCCCACACTCAGCACATGAATAGGGCTTCTCACCAGTGTGACATCGCTCATGTCTGACAAGCTGTGATTTAAACCCAAAACATTTCCCACACTCAGCACACGAATAGGGCTTCTCACCAGTGTGAGATCTCTCATGTATGACAAGATGTGATTTCCATACAAAACATTTCCCACACGTGGAACAGGAATGAGACCCTCCAGCAGGGGGAGAGCTGTGCTGGGTATGAGGCCCCTCAGGGTTAGACAGGTGAGGGGAGTCTGGGGGAATATTTGGGGTCCCCAGGATATCTGCAGGAGACTCTTGTCCAGTGACATCATCATCCGTTGTACAGTCTGTGGATACAGAGAGACGAGTCTCTGAGAGGTTCCTGATGCCGGGACTCTGCCCTGCAAATAGAGAAACATCATCACTTGCTGTTAGAGAATTCTGAGGGGAGGAACAATTATCATTAGGGATGAAAAGAAAGAAAAATGGTCAGCACTGCTGTACAACTTCCTTTATTTGGCAATGTACAGACAAGTAGGCTGTGTGTTACATCATCACCTCAGAGTCCATAACACTAAACACATACAGGTGCGGGGGTGGATAATGGTGGGTGCTAGGAGCCTGGCGGTTCTTTGGAGGTTATGACAAGGGGGCGCTATTCCAAATGGAATTACAAGTCCTGCTGCAGCAGCTAGATATACAACATACAATAGAGGAGAAGAAATCCGGCACTGCTGAATGCTGGTTTATTTAATCATGCATATAAACATAGTACTGTGACATGTCTTAAAGAGAGCCCGAGGCGGCATAATGAAATCCTAATAGGACCCAGAGGCATGTCATATGCACAATGAAATGCCTCTGGGTCATTGTATAGCTGCTGACAACCCCCTCCCCCCCTTAAAAGATCACCAGGCTACCGACAATCTGCTTATCGCTAGCCTGCTATGTTTATGTGAGGCTTGTCAAACAGCATCAGTGCATCTCCTCCTCGATAACATGCTCCTCCTGCCACTCCCCGCCTCTCTTAGCTTCATCTAATAGGAAGCCAAGCCGCGACCCAGGAAGTACTACTGGGTCGCAGCTTGGCTTCCTATTAAAGGAAGCTAACAGAGGTGGGGAGCGGCAGGGGGGAGCGTGTAATCAAGGGAGAGATGCAACGATGCTGATTGACAATCCTCACATAAACATAGCAGGCTAGCGATAAGCAGATTGTCACTACCCTGGCAATCTTTTAATGGAGAACATCAGAGCATGTGTGTGTGGATGGGGGGGGAGGGACAGCAGAGTGCGGGGGGGGGGGGCTGGCTGCAGCTTTACAATGACCCAGAGGCATGTAATTGTGCACATGACATGCCTCTGAGTCCTATTAGGATGTCAGTATGCCGCCTCGGGTTCCTTTCAAGTATTCACCATAGATTGCACATACCGGTACGTAGGTGGGAAGGAGGGTGATGGTGGGTGCCGAGCACTAAAAGCCTGATGGCCATTTCACGCTTCTGCGCTTCTACCGAGGCTGCAATTTATAATGAATACTTAAGACATGTCACTGTACTACGTTTATATGCATGATTGAATAACCAAGTATTCAGCAGTGACAGCTTCTTTATCCTCTATTGTAGGCCTTACAGACACTTAGCTTACAGTCAGAGCACGCTGGCTTGCACCTGAGACGGTACCAGGTGAGGATGTGCTGAAAACTCCCCCTTCCCTCACTGCTCTTTAACCCTTCCCAACCGCCTAACACCGAGAGGCATCGGGAAGGTGGCATCCCCAGGACTGCCTAACGCCGAAAGGCATCAAGTACCTGGGGCGGGGTTTTGCAGGGGATCGCGCACGCCAATCTGTCATCAGTCTGCCGCTAGCAGACTGTTAGATGGCGGTTTTACATTGTACAGCTTTGTGATCTATGGCAGTGCTGTACTGGGGACAGCCGTGTCACTCGGCTGTCCCCAGGAGTGGCTAACAGAGCAATCGGATCTCACAGGCTGATGCCTATGAGAGCCGATCACTGTCATTGGCTGTCGGGGGAAGAAATCAAAATAAATAAAAAAGACAAATTTATTCAAAAATATAATACAATTAATAAAAACACATACCAACGGCAGCAGCAATCAGATCCACCAACAGAATTCTCTGTTGGTGGGCAGAAAAGGGGGAGGTGATTCACTTGTATACTTAGTTGTATGGCTCTGCAGCGAGCACTTAAAGAGAGATTGAAGTGAGTGAACCAGCATGTGTTTAATGTAAAGCACCTTACATAGTGCTAAACCACCGTTATCCCGCAGCAAAATGAGGGGATTATACCCCCCAAATCTCCTCTCTAAACTCAGGGGAGCACTTCCTGAAGAGGCAGAGCTTAGCCCTGTAGCTCTGCCTCTCAGCGCGTCTATCCTCACCTCTCCCTGCCCCTCTCAGTCTTCCTTCACAGAGAGGGGCGGGGAGAGGCGGAGATCCGTGCGGCAATTGACACGCATGGAGGCAGAGCTGCAGCTCATAGCTCTGCCTCCATGAGCAGCAAAATCCACGATGAAGATAGTCGTGGATTTTGCAGGGAGGATTTGGGGAGTAAAAACCCCTTGTTTTGCCGCGGGATAGCGGCGGTTTAGCACCATGTAAGGTGCTTTACAGTAAACACACGCTGGTTCACTCACTTCAGAGTCACTTTAAAGCTGCAGATCACTTAATTGTAAAAAATAGCCTGGTCACTAGGGGGGTGTAAGCCAATAGTCCTGAACTGGTTAAGCTGCAGTGCCAGCACTCCTTTTATGTATTGAAGGTAATTATAAAAGCCACTAACATAATATTCCATGATGAATATAGGTCAGGTCATGCAGAGCAGAGAATCTGGCTGGAATAGTCAGCAGTGTGTTTTAGGGTAAGGGTGTAGCAAGGAAGACAGATCCATGTAGTCAGTAAGGCCTGGTGGCCACATGGCATCACAACATAAAATCAGTGCTGCTGCTTCTCTTAGGAGTGTTTGATCCCTATTACCAACTTTAGAGGGGGCTAATGTGATGAATATATGTGTATATATTGCAAAACTTCCTCATCCTCTCTGGGAGCCAGGCTGAAAGCTGCCTGCAGGGGGCGCATTACTCTCTATCTCACAGCCCATGAGACTGCTCTACACTGGCTACATATGTAAGGGGGCGGGGCCTCTTCTAACTGCAGAATCATCATAACTTTGCCTCTAAATGGCCGGCCAACTGAACCAATCATGTGGCGGGGGGAAGAGTAAACAGCCAACAAGTGACTCCACAGAGCTCCCATAGCTTAAAGTGTAACTGTCGGGCATAAAATAAAAAATCAATTCTTTATTTTTATCTGGTAAACAAGTAATAGGAATACTAATCAGGCAATCCAAAAGTTAAAATCTCTATTACTTTTCTTGTTTATAAATGATCATTCCCCAGTTTACCTGACTCTTATTTGGTACATTGCCGCAGAAAGGAAGTTGCAGGGCATGCGGAGTTGTCTCTTTTTGCTTATTAATTTCCCCTCAGACTTAACTAATGTACAGAAGCAAAAAAGGAAAACCCAGCATGCCCTGCAACTTCCTTTGTGTGGCAACGTACCAAATAAGAGTCAGGTAGACTGGGGAATGATCGTTTATAAATAAGAAAAGTGATAGAGATTTTAACTTTTGCATTGCCTGGTTAGAATCCGTATGACTTGTTTACCAGAAAAAATTAAGAATTGATTTTTGATTTTATACCCGACAGTTACACTTTAAAGGATCCACATTACGGGAGCATGAAAGGGCAGAAAGTGGAACTTGGTGGCGCCCCAGGTGCAAGCCTGGAATGGCTGTGCCTAAATACCGCATTGACTCACCTGCTCTGCCCTCTGCAAGAGAGTCCTCCACTTTAATTGTCCCCATCACATCTCCAACCTCCGCAGACTGCTGATCACTCCTTATATCTATCTCCTCCTCCTCTTCTTCTTTAATTGTCCCCATCACATCTCCAACCTCCGCATACTGCTGATCACTCCTCACATACGTCTCTTCTTCTTCCTCTTTATTTATCCTCATCATGTCACTCTCCTCCATAGACTGCTGGTCACTCCTCACATTCGTCTCTTCTTCTTCCTCTTTATTTATCCTCATCATGTCACCCTCCTCCATAGACTGCTGATCACTTCTCACATACATCTCTTCTTCTTCCTCTGTAACTCCAGCATTTATACATATCAGATTTCCGGCCTGAGTGCAAGAAATGAGAGATAATTTAAATTGTGAACACAGATAAGAGCATATGCAGAAATAAACAATGTCACACAGCTTGTGGTCTCTGGGGACTTTTAGCCCCATCTACATGATAATGGTGGGGGATGGCACGGTCTTCCTGTGGACAATCTTTACAATAAAGAGGACCTGTACATCACTCTGGTGGGTTTCTGTTACTGGATACATCTGTAGGAAACACACACTGACTGAATACATTGTCTCTATGTGTGTATCAGATGATGGGGGATCTAGGTGGGCAATCCTGGGAATAAAGAGGACCTGTATACCTCTCTGGTGGGCTTCTGTTACTGGATACATCTGTGGAAAGCATACACACTAACTGAATGCATTGTCCCTATGTGTTTAGCAGATTATGGGGGGAGCTAGGAGGACCCCAAGCACTGCTCTCTCCATTTGTATGAAATTAATGTCTCATCTTACCTGGTGATGTGAGGGGCAGCGGTTTCTCCATCATGCCATCCTTGTAGAGGTCCTTCGCTATACTGCCACTCCTGCATGGAGAAATAGACGGTGACATTCTGACACCGTATAGGAACTCAACAGGAGAACAATGATACAGTCACCTCCCAGACACTCCCCTTCTTGTTACTGGATAATTTCCATAATTCCCAGCACCTCTCCTGTCATCTTCCTGATGACTTCCAGAATCTTCTGCTTGTTGTGTCCCTCAAATAAAATTACATTACATACTGGAGGATGTTGCCAATGCTGGGGGACACAGAGTGGGGGGGGGGGATTACTGGAATTGGGACATTACATACTGGAGAATAATGGCAATGTTGGGAGACACGGCTATACTGGGAAAGAAATGGCATTACTGCAGTGGGGGGACATTGTATACTGGAGGATAATGGCAATGCTGGGGGACACAGGGGGACATGGCTATGCTGGGAAAGAAATGGAATTAATGGGGTGGGGGATTATATATACACTGAAGGATAATGGCAATTATCCTTCAGTATATAATATGGCTATACTGGATGGACATGCTGTCCCGTCTCTATCATATGACTGAGCTGAATTAATACTAGGAAGAGGAGATGACAACTATAGTCAGCACTAGTCTAATTTAGGGGCACCAAAGGGAATCTCCATAGAAAAATAGCCACTTCCATTGCAAGAAATAGGGGTCTCAGCAGTTACTAGCCATGCCACCAAACAGATAAGTTTAGCAATTGAGTAGAGGTAGTAGCTGAAGCAAACACCGTACCTAAAGGTCCATACACACAGCGGATTTTTTTTAAACGACCCGTCGTTCAGTCGTCCGGACATCAAATTGGGCGTGTGTACAGTCCATCGTTCAGTTGATAAGACTGGTCTTGAGCGAACCGTCACGCGGATCACTCAAGACCAGTCTTATCAGCTGAACGTCGGACTGTACACACACACGATTTGACGTCCGGACGACTGAACAACGAGACGTCCAAACGACGGGTCGTTTAAAAAAATCCGACGTGCGTATGGACCTTGAGTCTCCTGGTGTACAATTTTAGTGCTGCCACCGAGGTCCTTAATTTCTTAAAATTTGTAGTTGAGACCAAATGTGATCAGGATAGTGACAGGTGTACTATGACCTCCTCTGTAACAAAGTATGTCCACCCCGACCTCTGCTCTGCCCAATATATAACAAGTATGTCCACCCCGACCTCTGCTCTGCCCAATATATAACAAGTATGTCCACCCGACCTCTGCTCTGCCCAATATATAACAAGTATGTCCCCCTGACCTCTGCTCTGCCCAATATATAACAAGTATGTCCACCCCGACCTCTGCTCTGCCCAATATATAACAAGTATGTCACCCCGACCTCTGCTCTGCCCAATATATAACAAGTATGTCCACCCCGGCCTCTGCTCTGCCCAATATATAACAAGTATGTCCACCCGACCTCTGCTCTGCCCAATATATAACAAGTATGTCCCCCTGACCTCTGCTCTGCCCAATATATAACAAGTATGTCCACCCCGACCTCTGCTCTGCCCAATATATAACAAGTATGTCACCCCGACCTCTGCTCTGCCCAATATATAACAAGTATGTCCACCCCGACCTCTGCTCTGCCCAATATATAACAAGTATGTCACCCCGACCTCTGCTCTGCCCAATATATAACAAGTATGTCCACCCCGACCTCTGCTCTGCCCAATATATAACAAGTATGTCCACCCTGACCTCTGCTCTGCCCAATATATAACAAGTGTGTCCACCCCAACCTCTGCTCTGCCCAATATCTAACAAGTATGTACACCTCAACCTCTGCTCTGCCCAATATATAACAAGTATGTCCAGCCTGACCTCTGTTCTGTCCAATATATAACAAGTATGTCCACCATGACCTCTGCTCTGCCCACTATATAACAAGTGTGTCCACCCCGGCCTCTGCTCTGCCCAATATACAACAAGTATGTCCACCTCAACCGCTGCATTGCCCAATATATAAAGTATGTCCACCCCGACCTTTGCTCTGCCCAATATATAACAAGTATGACCACCCCAACCTCTGCTCTGCCCAATATATAACAAGTATGTACACCCTGACCTCTGCTCTGCCCAATATATAACAAGTATATCCACCCCAACCTCTGCTCTGCCCAATATATAACAAGTATGTCCACCATGATCTCTGCTCTGCCCACTATATAACAAGTATGTCTACCCGATCTCTGCTCTGCCCAATATATAACAAGTATGTCCACCCTGACCTCTGGTCTGCACAATATAGAACAAGTATGTCCACCGTGACCTCTGCTCTGCCCAATATATAACAAGTATGTCCACCCTGACCTCTGCTCTGCCCAATATATAACAAGTATGTCCACACTGACCTCTGCTCTGCCCAATATATAACAAGTATGCCCACCCCGACCTCTTCTCTGCCCAATATATAACAAGAATGCCCACCCCGACCTCTGCTCTGCCCAATATATAACAAGAATGCCCACCCCGACCTCTGATCTGCCCAATATATAACAAGTATGTCCACCCCGACCTCTGCTCTGCCCAATATATAACAAGTATGTCCACCCCGACCTCTGCTCTGCCCAATATATACTGTAACAAGTATGTCCACCCCGACCTCTGCTCTGCCCAATATATAACAAGTATATCCACCCCGACCTCTGCTCTGCTCAATATATAACAAGTATGCCCACCCCGACCTCTGCTCTGCCCAATATATAACAAGTATATAGATATAAATATATAACAAGTACTTAGGCAGCAACAGTATGACCGTCTGTCCTCTCTGTGTTTGGAGAGGGATTATGGCAAATACCACTCGCCTGATCCCTATCTGAATTGCAGACAAGGTGCAGCCCTTAAAACGATCAGTGGTCTCTCAGGGATGGATTGGGTTCGGTGGCAAAGTCCAGGCTTGGAATCCTATCCGTCGCTAGAAGTTTTTATGTTGATCTGCTTGGGGAAAAGCCAATTGACCAAGCAAAGATGGAAAGCTTTTTGGTCTCAACTCCAGGTCTGGGTGATGCAGATGCTTCTGACAGATGTCTGACAGAAGAGATCACCACTGAAGAAGTAGTGAGAGCTATTGATAGTCTCACACCCAAAAAGACACCTGGTCCAGATGGGTTGACGGCCGAGTTTTACAGGGCTTTCAAGTCATTACTGGCACCACAATTGGCAGAGCTCTTTAATCAATGTCTTGCTGAGGGTGAGTTACCACCATCCATGAGACCATCAGCGGTGATCCTTTTGTCAAAAGGCAAAGATCCTGAGATAATTGAGAACTGGCGCCCCATCAGTCTTCTCAACATCGACAGGAAGATTCTAGCGAAAATTTTGTTCCGGCGATTGTCTCGGGCGACATGTGTGCTTTCTCGCCACCAGCACTGCTCGATTTCAGGAAAAAGTACTTTCTCAGCACTTTTGGCTGTCTGGGAAGTCCTGGAACGTTGCAGGGCTGAGGGCTGGGGAAAGTATTTGCTGGCACTGGATCAGTCTAAAGCCTTTGATCGGGTCAACCATAAGTACCTATGGAGGCTACTTTGTGTGTACGGCCTACAGGGAGGTTTTGTTGATTGGATTCGTACTTTGTACAAAGGGGCAGAGAGTTTCATGCTTATTAATGGCTGGGTTGGCGAACCTTTTGAAGTAAGTTCTGGTGTGCGTCAGGGTTGTCCGCTGAGCTCCCTCCTGTACGTATTTGTGATCGATCCTTTCGTGAGAAGGTTGGAGAGCGGTGCGCTCAGTGGAGTTCCTGTGGGCATCCCTGGTGTCTCACCCTTCAGGGTTGTGGCCTATGCGGATGTGACTGTGGTGATCTCTAAGGCAGAGGAAGCAGAGGTGGTAGTCTCGGAGATTGCCGAGTACTCAGAAGCATCAGGCTCACAAGTCAATCCAGACAAGTGTGAAATTTTCTGGATGGGGAATGATGGAGAGAGCTTTGTACTTCCTGGCTCCTTTCCCGTGCCCCAGCCGAAAATCAAGATTCTTGGCATCGAATTTGGACCTGGTGACTATGGTCATCAAAATTGGGTTAGTAGGCTGAATGATGTCAGCACCAAAGTAGCACGATGGAAAGGTTGGAAATTGACCTTTAGGGAAAGGGTGGACCTGATCAAGAGCCATCTGGTTCCAATCCTCTTATATGTCAGCTATGTTGCAGTTTTGCCTCAATCTCTGTATGCAAGGATCTGTGATCTGTTTTTCCAGATGCTCTGGGGAAATAGATTAAACATCATGCATAGAAGCATCACCTACAGAGCCAGGCGGGAGGGTGGCATAGACATGGTCAACCCAATTGTTTTCTTTACTCTGATTTTTATTAAACACAATCTTGGTAATATGTTTGCAGAGAACCCACCTGACTGGGTAGGCATCTTTCGGACCTGGTTTGGGACTTACCTCAAGAGTTGGGAAAGTGGTGGTTCAGTGAAGTGACTGGCGTCACGTCGTGACTATCTTCCGACCTATGTTGTTATGTGCTTGAGAAAATTAAGGCAGTGGGGATTGACTGTGGAGGATATCAAATCGGTCGAGAGGCGTGTCCTTACGAGCCGGGTGGTAGACTCATACTTTCATGAGCCACTGTACCTGAGAGATTGCCCAAGCGTAATATTGGAGGAGGGTTTGCGACTTCTTAATTTACCGCGGATTCCAAATAAATTGTGGGATATTGCTTGGCTCTCTTTTCATGGCAAGCTTTACGTTAGAGGTAATGTTAAGTGTCTGAAGGTGGAAGCACGTGGATGTCCTCGTGAGGAGTGTGGTGGTGTTGAGGAATCCATGGACCACTTTCTACTTCATTGTCCTTTTAACGTTGAAGGGTATAAACAGGTGGGAGGAAGCCTAGGTATTCCCTTTCTGGAGCGTCTAAGTTACGCAGAGTGGGCGTATGGAGCATTCAGACACCACCAGGGTTTTGATTTATGCACCTTATACTTAGTCAGCTTAGTTGTTAGGCAGCACACATGGTTGGCACGGTGTCAGGTACCACTTAGGCATAAAACCATTCCTGTTCAGGTGGTGGTAGGCAATATTCTGGGTGAGGTATCTAGGATCCGGGACTTGGAGAGGCGTAGTTTGGGCAGAGGTGCCTGGGTTCTTGCGTGGCAGAACATCAGGCCTCCTTAGCCTATCTCCGTCTCTTCTGGGTGAGCTTTCTGTTTCTTATCACCCTTTTTCAGTTTTTTGATTTTTTTTCATACCTTTTTTGATGATTGGCCGCAGACATAATTAGTGGAGTTATCCCTCCAACTAACTTATGGGTGTCCTTGTTTGTCCTGTGTTGATTTTGATATTTTTGTCTTTGTTTACCCCTCCTGCATAAATGGCAGAATGAGTGGTTATTGTTTCTGGTGATAGTCACTTGTTGGGTGTAGGTGATGGATTCATGTTTCCTGTTGTCCTGTCTGGTTTTGAATGTAGATTGAATGAGTATTCTTCTGCTCAAGGATTTATAATCCTTTTGTTTTGCTTGATACAAGTTTGTGATATGGATAATTAATCACCTTGTGTCAATAGTATTGTTGCTAATACATTATGTATAGGATATACAATGTATATATCCATTATGTATGTTTTGCTTTTGTGATTCTTTTGATCACAAATATCATTATTATTTATTGTATTGTATATTTTGTATATATTTTTTTCAACAAAAATCAATATGTAACAAGTATGTCCTCCCCAACCTCTGCTCTGCCCAATATATAACAAGTATGTCCACCCTGACCTCCGCTCTGCCCAATATATAACAAGTATGTCCCCCCCGACCTCTGCTCTGCCCAATATATAACAAGTATGTCCACCCCAACCTCTGCACTGCCCAATATATAACAAGTATGTCCACCCCGACCTCTGCTCTGCCCAATATATAACAAGTATGTCCACCCCGACCTCTGCTCTGCCCGATATATAACAAGTATGTCCACCCCGACCTCTGCTCTGCCCAATATATAACAAGTATGTCCACCCCAACCTCTGCTCTGCCCATTATATAACAAGTATGACCATCCCGACCTCTGCTCTGCCCAATATATAACAAGTCTGTGCACCAGAGCAGACGTGTGTTGGGGAGCTCCTGTTGAGATCCAGAGAGCAGCATAACCGGCTTATACCTAGCCCAGTTCTGTGCTTGGTTTTGGGCTTGGAGACTCCTGAGGTCCCTGCTTAGGCCTTGGCCTGCAGGGGCCCTCTCTACACTAGCCAGCTGCTTCCAGCAATGGAGCAGCTGGCTCATGCCCCCCCTGACCTGTCGTACCTAGGGGCAGGGGGGAATATCCGTGAAGCGGTTTACAGAGATGTTGTGGCGGATGTGGTGGCCTGGAATAAGGCAATGTGCTATCATTCACATTTGTGTGACCAACTGGAAATGCAGCTAAAGGAACGGATCAGTCGATTTGGAGTGAGATGGAGACCGGAGTTCCTTCAAACAGATCCGGTGACTGCAGAACTGCAAAGAAAGGTGAACGAACAGCAAAAAGTGGTGGTGGAGCTGGAGGAGAAAGGTGGACCCTTTCGGGAGACCTACCGAAATGCTACCCGGTTCCGTCAGCAAGCAACAAAACAGGCTATGGAGAGAGCAATCCCTGCACCTGATGTGAGAGCTGAGGCATCCCAAAAACTCCAAACCGTGAGTCCTGCGGAAAGGGTGGAGGGTAATCCCTGTGAAAACCCGTGTGGGCCGGTGGAGGAGATGGAGGTGACCCTGAGAAGTGCGGAGGGAGCTGGGGCCAGTGAAGTGCAGCAGAATGATCCAGCTGTGTCTGAAAACCCCATCGCTCAACCCCCTGGTGTGGTGCCTACTGCTGTGAAAGCTGATGGAGATGGAGGTGTTCCTGCTGTGTGCAAAGTCCAGGATGCTGATGTTACCCAAATGAAAGATGTGGGGGAGAAGCCTGTGCAGTCTGATGTGCTTACTGTGGATGGAAGGAGCGCTGACAGTGAAAGCTGTGATGTCCCTGTATGTCCAGATGTGCCCCCAGCAGCCCCTGCAGAACTACAGCCCTGTACAGATAATATGGGTGAAGTGCCTGTATGTCCAGATGTGCCCCCAGCAGCCCCTACAGAACTACAGCCCTGTACAGAGAGTATGGGGGAAGTGCCTGGCGCTGAGGAGGAAACAAAGGAGGAGATCCGTGCATCGCTCCCTAGAGCAGCAAAGAAAAGGAGATGGGGGTACAAACTTACAGTACAGAAGAAACATGGCGCCCGCAAGCAGCCCTGCGCTCCACAACCGTCTACTGTGGAGAGCACGAGGGCTGGACCAGCAGGGAAGCGCCTGGCGAAAACCGGAAGTGACGTCACAGGAAGTTGCAAACCCGGAAGTGACGTCACCGGAAGTAAGGTACTGTGCGTCCCTGCTGCTGTGGATGGTGGAATTAGCAGCAGCAGCAATGTCACTGGAACTGGCAGCAGTGGGGGAGATGATGTATTGAAGGAATCCTGTGAGCCTGGCAGCGGAGGTAAGAGGGAGTGTGCTGCAGGTCACATGGATACACCTGTAAAGGGGAGTGATAGCGCTGTGCTGCCCCCCACTGACATTGCTACAAACAGTAATATATCTGTGCAGGTTGGAAAGCAGCCCATTGCTAATACATTACCCAGTGACGTTATTGATAGCACTGTTCCAGCAGATAGTAATGTGCAGCCTGTAAATATTGTAAATAAGAATAATGATTGTGGTGAACCTCTTGTGGAGTCCGGTGGGAGTCGGGGGTCGGAATCGGCCACAACTGCTGTCAGCCTTGAAATTAACACAGTGGACACCATTTTTGGTGATGTACAGACGGTAGTTGTAAAAAGGTCGGTACTGACTCCAGACTCTACTGACACAAAAGATGATGGAAACAATAAGGTGATTCCTGACGAGAAGTCTTTGGAAGTAAAAGGTGTTTCTCTTGTGGTACCTGATTCACCTGACAAAGCGCTAGCATCCCAGCATGATGCTAGAAATACCGATTTCATGTGCGAAAAAGTAATTGGTGATTTTATAGCCGGCAACAAGCGGTATGTTTTTGAACCAAATGTGTTGTATGTACTAGAAGCTAAAACCTGCAAAACTGTTGATTTTTTTTCTTTACCAGATAATGTTGACCTAAGCAAAATTACCTCAGTAGGACTGGGTGACTCTAGTTTAGGCATTCAGGCGGATTTCAAAACAACCGATCTCAGATTTTTAATCAGAAATGAAGTTCTTTTCTGTTATGACATCAATGGTAATGAAATCCTTATGGAGATTATTAATGGGGTAGGGGAATGTCATCCGTCTATAAAGCAAGCAGCTTCCTCTTCCATCCCTAGTGTAGCCTCCATTACAAGAGGTGGGAAAGCTACGGTACCTGTCGTGGTACCTAAGTTACCGGTCAACAAACCAGTCTCGTATGCCCGGGTGGCGGGGGGTGGGGTGGGAGGTGGTGTTGCAGGTGGTAAGAGAGTGCCCGCTCCCTTGGAACAGGGGGAGGATGCATCCGTGTTGGGGGGAAGGAGGAATGTGGTCCGTTTGAAATGGATTGGGGAGTCCCGGATCCTGGGAAAGCAGGACTTCGTCCGCCTTCTCCTTGACACGGGTGTAAAGGCCCAGGACATTTATGCGATCATTGCACCTGGTGACCCCCCTGAGTACTACGACGTCAGCTTTCTGACTTCAGGGGGGCAAGAGTTTTTCATGGAAGAGAAGGATAGAAGGAGAGCAGAGTGGAAGAATTTTGTTGCATCGTATGTGTCTCGGCAACCCCTGGAGAGGAAAGCTACCGTCGTAGTGTACAATGAGTCCATCCCAGTACAAGACGTTATCCTCTGGCTCTCTCACTATGTAGATGTGGTGTCCCGTCCACAGAGGATCCTGGATGACCTGGGTATCTGGTGGGGCGGTTATGAGATCCCGATAAAAATGAGATATAAAAATGGAGTATATTGTCACGTGCCCAGATCTGCTCTGATCGGGAGAGACAAGATCTCAGTTTTCTACCCGGGTCAGCCTAGGGTCTGCAACCGTTGTGGGGGGAGGGGACACTACAGCTATGGCTGTAAGCAGCCCCGGTGTGGTCTTTGCCAGGAGTTTGGGCATGACGCGAAGGATTGTAAAAACATTAAATGTAATTTGTGCCACAGTTTTGGCCATCCATACAGTGTGTGCCCAAACTCCTGGGAAAACCTGCCTGCCGCAGTGAAGGAGGCCTTGTTGGTAAAGATGGAAGAGGAGGGAGTACAGTCGTATGCCCTTAACCTTCCCATTGTGCAGTCCTCTCAGTCTGTCTCCCCTGTCACCCTTCCCGATGTGTCAAATCCTGTGTCTGAACCTATTGTAAACCCAACGACTGTGCTCCCCCCTGAAACGGCGTCTGCTGATGGGGCCTCCGAGGAACTGTGGCATACGGTGAAGAGGGCCAGGGGGAGAGGTCGTGCTGGGAATGTGAGGAGGGGAGCGGGCACTCTCTCCCAGAATTTGTCCGAGGCTGAAGGCCCAAAAAGGAAAGCCACTGATGTCCCTCATCCTGAGTCTCACATGGGTCCCAGGGAAAAGGGACCTAAGAAAAATTCATCTCACAGAGATGGTGAGGGGCCATTGCCCCAATCAACTCCGAAACCTGGGCCTCGTCCCAAAACTTCTTCCCCTTCTTCAACTGATCCCCCTGAAACCTCTCCCTTACCTCCCCCTCCTGTTAACCCTGTCCCTCCTGTTCCACCCCCTGTCCCTCCTGATGAACTTTCCGTCCCTGGTCCTTTGTCAGATCCCCCTGGTCCAATATCACCTTCTGAAACATCTGCGGTTCCTCCCTCAACAGAGAGAGAGCCGTTGATGTCTGTCGAGTGGGAAGATTTACCGGCAGATGAACTATTATATTTGGAAAACAGACTTAAGTATGTAAAAAAGCATAAACCGAAAACCTTGAAGGAAAGACGGTTGCAAAAACAGTATGAGACCGCTGTTAAAAGACAAGGCATTCATTTGTCTAACAGATTCAGTGCTTTGAATAGTGAACAAGCAGATCCGCCCTCTGAAGAGGGTATGGACACATCAGATTCTGGGCAGAAGAATACATCCTAATGTTGTCTCTGTCTTGTGTTTTTCTCTTTTTTTTTGTCCTTAGTGAAGTAAGTTGGAGGGATTCTACCTTAAACACTCAAATGGCTGTTTCCCCACCATTGAAACTGGCAACCATTAATGTTTCCAGTATAAAATCAGTAAGAGCTCGTAAACTAGCCTTATTTTTTCTCAGTGAGTTTGATGCTGACATTTTGTTTTTGCAGGAGACTAGGCTCACCTCTTTGGCCGATATCCATCTGGCCAAGAGGGACTGGAGGTCCGGTCCGAGTTTTTGGTCTCTTGCGGCTGAGCCTTACAGTGGTGTGGCGGTGCTTTTTACTGGTATGGTAACTTGCCGGCGAGTGGTTGAGGTGGAGATGGGGAGATGTCTGGTCCTAGACGTCGCTGTGAGGGGGCAAGACCTCAGATTAATTAATATCTATGCACCCCAGTCGGCCTGGGAGAGGAAGTGCCTCTTTACAGCGATCAGGCCTTTCCTTTTTACGACCCAGCCGGTAGTGTTTGGTGGTGATTTCAACACCATTGTTAGGGTTATGGACAGGAGTGGTACCAACACTCAGCTGGGTTCTGACAGCAAATTTCTTAATAGGATAGTTAGTGAGGCTGGTCTGGTGGATGTTCACGTTCGACATTCACCAGGCCTCACTGGGTACACCTTTCGTAGATTAGATAGTCAGAGTAGGATAGACAGGTTTTTTGTTACAGAGCGTTTCACTGCCACGGCCCCTAGGGTACAGGCAGTGGAATTCTCGGATCACTGTATTCTATCGGTGGACCTGAATGTTTCAGATGCTGCTCCCAGAGGTAGGGGTATCTGGAGACTAAATTCGTCTATGCTACTGGAAGAGAGTGTAAGACAATCTGTTGAGGAATTTTTTCAGGCACAGATTACCATACTGGACTGCTTTGACAACAGGTCGGAGTGGTGGGAGGTAGTCAAAAGACGTGTTGTTGCTCTTTTCAAGAACCTAGCCAGGAAAAGACAAATTGGTAAATATGTTGCTTACCAACGATTGAGGAAAAGGCTTGAAGTTCTTGTTTCGGAAGGCGGAGATCATGGGGAAATCTCTGAGGTCAAGGCTCAACTTAGGCAGCAACAGTATGACCGTCTGTCCTCTCTGTGTTTGGAGAGGGATTATGGCAAATACCACTCGCCTGATCCCTATCTGAATTGCAGACAAGGTGCAGCCCTTAAAACGGTCAGTGGTCTCAGGGATGGATCGGGTTCAGTGGCAAAGTCCAGGCTTGGAATCCTATCCGTCGCTAGAAGTTTTTATGTTGATCTGCTTGGGGAAAAGCCAATTGACCAAGCAAAGATGGAAAGCTTTTTGGTCTCAACTCCAGGTCTGGGTGATGCAGATGCTTCTGACATATGTCTGACAGAAGAGATCACCACTGAAGAAGTAGTGAGAGCTATTGATAGTCTCACACCCAAAAAGACACCTGGTCCAGATGGGTTGACGGCCGAGTTTTACAGGGCTTTCAAGTCATTTCTGGCACCACAATTGGCAGAGCTCTTTAATCAATGTCTTGCTGAGGGTGAGTTACCACCATCCATGAGACAGTCAGCGGTGATCCTTTTGTCAAAAGGCAAAGATCCTGAGATAATTGAGAACTGGCGCCCCATCAGTCTTCTCAACATCGACAGGAAGATTCTGGCAAAAATTTTGTTCTGGCGATTGTCTCAGGCGACATGTGTGCTTTCTCGCCACCAGCACTGCTCGATTTCAGGAAAAAGTACTTTCTCAGCACTTTTGGCTGTCCGGGAAGTCCTGGAACGTTGCAGGGCTGAGGGCTGGGGAAAGTATTTGCTGGCACTGGATCAGTCTAAAGCCTTTGATCGGGTCAACCATAAGTACCTATGGAGGCTACTTTGTGTGTACGGCCTACAGGGAGGGTTTGTTGATTGGATTCGTACTTTGTACAAAGGGGCAGAGAGTTTCATGCTTATTAATGGCTGGGTTGGTGAACCTTTTGAAGTAAGTTCTGGTGTGCGTCAGGGTTGTCCGCTGAGCTCCCTCCTGTACGTATTTGCTATCGATCCTTTCGTGAGAAGGTTGGAGGGCGGTGCGCTCAGTGGAGTTCCTGTGGGCATCCCTGGTGTCTCACCCTTCAGGGTTGTGGCCTATGCTGATGATGTGACTGTGGTGATCTCTAAGGCAGAGGAAGCAGAGGTGGTAGTCTCGGAGATTGCCGAGTACTCAGAAGCATCAGGCTCACAAGTCAATCCAGACAAGTGTGAAATTTTCTGGATGGGGAATGATGGAGAGAGCTTTGTACTTCCTGGCTCCTTTCCCGTGCCCCAGCCGAAAATCAAGATTCTTGGCATCGAATTTGGACCTGGTGACTATGGTCATCAAAATTGGGTTAGTAGGCTGAATGATGTCAGCACCAAAGTAGCACGATGGAAAGGTTGGAAATTGACCTTTAGGGAAAGGGTGGACCTGATCAAGAGCCATCTGGTTCCAATCCTCTTATATGTCAGCTATGTTGCAGTTTTGCCTCAATCTCTGTATGCAAGGATCTGTGATCTGTTTTTCCAGATGCTCTGGGGAAATAGATTAAACATCATGCGTAGAAGCATCACCTACAGAGCCAGGCGGGAGGGTGGCATAGACATGGTCAACCCAATTGTTTTCTTTACTCTGATTTTTATTAAACACAATCTTGGTAATATGTTGGCAGAGAACCCACCTGACTGGGTAGGCATCTTTCGGACCTGGTTTGGGACTTACCTCAAGAGTTGGGAAAGTGGTGGTTCAGTGAAGAGACTGGCGTCACGTCGTGACTATCTTCCGACCTATGTTGTTATGTGCTTGAGAAAATTAAGGCAGTGGGGATTGACTGTGGAGGATATCAAATCGGTCGAGAGGCGTGTCCTTACGAGCCGGGTGGTAGACTCATACTTTCATGAGCCACTGTACCTGAGAGATTGCCCAAGCGTAAAATTGGAGGAGGGTTTGCGACTTCTTAATTCACCGCGGATTCCAAATAAATTGTGGGATATTGCTTGGCTCTCTTTTCATGGCAAGCTTTACGTTAGAAGTAATGTTAAGTGCTTGAAGGTGGAAGCACGTGGATGTCCTCGTGAGGAGTGTGGTGGTGTTGAGGAATCCATGGACCACTTTCTACTTCATTGTCCTTTTAACGTTGAAGTGTATAAACAGGTGGGAGGAAGCCTAGGTATTCCCT
Organism: Hyperolius riggenbachi; assembly: GCF_040937935.1. Taxonomy (NCBI): domain Eukaryota; kingdom Metazoa; phylum Chordata; class Amphibia; order Anura; family Hyperoliidae; genus Hyperolius; species Hyperolius riggenbachi. Next base: position 268,483,326 of record NC_090655.1, read on the forward strand.
TTCTGGAGCGTCTAAGTTACGCAGAGTGGGCGTATGGAGCATTCAGACACCACCAGGGTTTTGATTTATGCACCTTATACTTAGTCAGCTTAGTTGTTAGGCAGCACACATGGTTGGCACGGTGTCAGGTACCACTTAGGCATAAAACCATTCCTGTTCAGGTGGTGGTAGGCAATATTCTGGGTGAGGTATCTAGGATCCGGGACTTGGAAAGGCGTAGTTTGGGCAGAGGTGCCTGGGTTCTTGCGTGGCAGAACATCAGGCCTCCTTAGCCTATCTCCGTCTCTTCTGGGTGAGCTTTCTGTTTCTTATCACCCTTTTTCAGTTTTTTGATTTATTTTTTCATACCTTTTTTGATGATTGGCCGCAGACATAATTAGTGGAGTTATCCCTCCAACTAACTTATGGGTGTCCTTGTTTGTCCTGTGTTGATTTTGATATTTGTGTCTTTGTTTACCCCTCCTGCATAAATGGCAGAATGAGTGGTTATTGTTGCTGGTGATTGTCACTTGTTGGGTGTAGGCGATGGATTCATGTTTCCTGTTGTCCTGTCTGGTTTTGAATGTAGATTGAATGAGTATTCTTCTGCTCAGGGATTTATAATCCTTTGTTTTGCTTGATACAAGTTTGTGATATGGCTAATTAATCACCTTGTGTACATAGTATTGTTGCTAATACATTATGTATAGGATATACAATGTATGTATCGATTATGTATGTTTTGCTTTTGTGATCCTTTTGATCACGAATATAATTATTATTTATTGTATTGTATATTTTGTATATATTTTTTCAATAAAAATCAATATATAACAAGCATGTCCACCTCAACCTCTGCTCTGCCCAATATATAACTATTATGTCCACCCCGACCTCTGCTCTGCCTAATATATAACAAGTATGTCCACCTCAACCTCTGCTCTGCCCAATATATAACAAGTATGTCCACCCCGACCTCTGCTCTGCCCAATATATAACAAGTATGTCCACCCCGACCTCCGCTCTGCCCAATATATAACAAGTATGTCCACCCCGACCTCTGCTCTGCCCAATATATAACAAGTATGACCACCCCGACCTCTGCTCTGCCCAATATATAACAAGCATGTCCACCCTGACCTCCGCTCTGCCCAATATATAACAAGTATGCCCACCCCGACCTCTGCTCTGCCCCATATATAACAAGTATGTCCACCCCGACCTCTGCTCTGCCCAATATATAACAAGTATGTCCACCCCGACCTCTGCTCTGCCCAATATATAACAAGTATGACCACCCCGACCTCTGCTCTGCCCAATATATAACAAGTATGTCCACCCCGACCTCTGCTCTGCCCAATATATAACAAGTATGTCCACCCTGACCTCTGCTCTGCCCAATATATAACAAGTATGTCTACCCCGACCTCTGCTCTGCCCAATATATAACAAGTATGTCCACCCCAACCTCTGCTCTGACCAATATATAACAAGTATGTCCACCCCGACCTCTGCTCTGCCCAATATATAACAAGTATGTCCACCCCGACCTCTGCTCTGCCCAATATATAACAAGTATGTCCACCCCGACCTCTGCTCTGCCCAATATATAACAAGTAAGTCCACCCCGACCTCTGCTCTGCCCCATATATAACAAGTATGTCCACCCCGACCTCTGCTCTGCCCAATATATAACAAGTATGACCACCCCGACCTCTGCTCTGCCCAATATATAACAAGTATGTCCACCCCGACCTCTGCTCTGCCCAATATATAACAAGTATGTCCACCCGACCTCTGCTCTGCCCAATCTATAACAAGTATGTCCACCCCGACCTCTGCTCTGCCCAATATAAAACAAGTATGTCCACCCCGACCTCTGCTCTGCCCAATATAAAACAAGTATGTCCACCCCGACCTCTGCTCTGCCCAATATATAACAAGTATGTCCACCCCGACCTCTGCTCTGCCCAATATGAAACAAGTATGTCCACCCCGACCTCTGCTCTGCCCAATATATAAAAGTATGTCCACCCCGACCTCTGCTCTGCCCAATATATAACAAGTATGACCACCCCGACCTCTGCTCTGCCCAATATATAACAAGTATGTCCACCCGACCTCTGCTCTGCCCAATATAAAACAAGTATGTCCACCCCAACCTCTGCTCTGCCCAATATATAACAAGTATGTCCACCCCAACCTCTGCTCTGCTCAATATATAACAAGTATGTCCACCCCGACCTCTGCTCTGCCCAATATATAACAAGTTAGTCCACCCCGACCTCTGCTCTGCCCAATATATAACAAGTATGTCCACCCCGACCTCTGCTCTGCCCAATATATAACAAGTTAGTCCACCCCGACCTCTGCTCTGCCCAATATATAACAAGTATGTCCACCCCGACCTCTGCTCTGCCCAATATATAACAAGTATGCCCACCCCGACCTCTGCTCTGCCCAATATATAACAAGTATGTCCAACCGACCTCTGCTCTGCCCAATATATAACAAGTATGTTCACCCCGACGGTCGGGGCCCGACCTCTACTCTGCCCAATATATAACAACAATTACCTCTTCCAACAAGGTGCTCTCCCCACTTCCTGCAACTTTTCTTCCTGCTGCGGTACATCACTTCTTCCCTGTGACATCACTTCCTATGTGTGATATCACCATCTAGTGGAGAATAGACTAACTGCAGCCTCAGTTTGTAGAATCTCCTGCACTCAGCATTCTATTATTAATATAATTACTGTATAACTTTGATTGCTGTTATCATTTTCTGTTGTTACACAACAACCTCATCTACAGACATACTGTATCACATATAGTTATAACAATAAAAATGAATAACAAAAATACTAACCTCAGAAAGTCCTGCAACTTCCACCTCTGTCACATCTGCAATATCTACCCTTTCCTGACCTCTGTCACCACCAAACTCCTCCTCCATGCCCTCATCATTTTACACCTTGATTACTGCAACACCCTTCTGTCTGGTCTCCCTATGACCCGAAATTGCCCCCCTGCCGTCCGTCATGAATGCGGCAGCCAGAATTATCCACTCCTCCAATCACTCCACCACAGCGGCTCCCTTGTTGAATCCCTCAACTGGCTTCCTATCCAGTCCACAATCAGATTTAACCATTTCAGGACCACAGTGCTAAACCCCCCTAAAGACCAGGCTATTTTTGTAATTAATTGTCCACTGCAGCTTTAAGGCCATGCTGCAGGGCCACGCAACACAGCACACGAGTGATTCCCCCCCACCAACAGAGCTCTCTGCTGGTGGGGTCTGATTGCTCCACAGTTGTTTATTGTATTTTATATACAGTAAATATTTATTTTATTATTATTATTTTTTTTAATAAAAATGGCTTTTTAAAAAAAAAAATTAATCCCCTGCTCCCTCCCTGCCTCCCCCTGCCAGCCAATCAGGGTGATCAGCTGTCATAGGCTTCAGCCTATGACAGCTGATCACTGCCCAGCTGCTGATACAGGGACAGTGTTAGAGAGGCTGTAGTGTGATATAGTGCTGTGTAGCAGTCAGTGTAGGGGGAGGAGCTGCTGCTGCTGCTGATACAGGGACAGTGTTAGAGAGGCTGTAGTGTGATATAGTGCTGTGTAGCAGTCAGTGTAGGGAGAGGAGCTGCTGCTGATGCAGGGACAGTGTTAGAGAGGCTGTAGTGTGATATAGTGCTGTGTAGCAGTCAGTGTAGGGAGAGGAGCTGCTGCTGCTGCTGATGCAGGGACAGTGTTAGAGAGGCTGTAGTGTGATATAGTGCTGTGTAGCAGTTAGTGTAGGGAGAGGAGCTGCTGCTGATGCAGGGACAGTGTTAGAGAAGCTGTAGTGTGATATAGTGCTGTGTAGCAGTTAGTGTAGGGAGAGGAGCTGCTGCTGATACAGGGACAGTGTTAGAGAAGCTGTAGTGTGATATAGTGCTGTTTAGCAGTCAGTGTAGGGGGAGAAGCTGCTGCTGCTGATACAGGGACAGTGTTAGAGAGGCTGTAGTGTGATATAGTGCTGTGGTACTAGTCAGTGTAGGAAGAGAAGCTGCTGCTGCTGCTGCTGCTGATACAAAGACAGTGTTAGAGAGGCTGTAGTGTGATATAGTGCTGTGTAGCAGTCAGTGTAGGGAGAGGAGCTGCTGCTGCTGCTGATACAGGGACAGTGTTAGAGAGGCTGTAGTGTGATATAGTGCTGTGTAGCAGTCAGTGTAGGGGGAGGAGCTGCTGCTGCTGATACAGGGACAGTGTTAGAGAGGCTGTAGTGTGATACAGTGCTGTGTAGCAGTCAGTGTAGGGGGAGGAGCTGCTGCTGCTGATACAGGGACAGTGTTAGAGATGCTGTAGTGCAGTGGTGCTCAGCAGAGCTCGAATATTCGAGTAGCTTGAATATTCGAGCTCTTTTTCAGCTATTCGAGCTCGGTATTCGAGCTCCGAATAGCTGGAGCTATTCGAATGGGCTATTCGAGTAAACTCGAATAGCCCATTCACTATTCGCGCTATTCGAGCTAACAGCGCTATTCGAGCTCGAATACCGAGCTCGAATAGCGTCATAGCCCAGATTGATGTCCTTAGAGCCAATCAGAGGGCTCCCAGGCCCTCTGACGGCAGCCAATCACAGAGGGGGACCCTGGCCAGCCCCTACCCTATAAATAGCGGCCGCCATGTTCCGTTTCTCCGTCCTTGCCTGACTTTGTACAGAGAGAGATATCTGCTCCTTTGTGCGTTGGCTTAGCAAGAGCTTTATTGTGGTCAATCACCTAGCGTTTTTGCTCACATACACCTCCTATATACACCTATATTGTTGTTAGTTAGATAGACATTGTATTTTAGTTAGTAGCTTTTGTGTTACATAGAGACAGCTGCTGCAGGCTTACATCTTTAGGCCTCAGGGCCTGCCTGTGTGGGCAGCTGTTCTCTCCTGTCCTCTGTTAGTTTATTTTCTCATCTATACCAGTATTTCTGCTGTCCTTTACTACTGAGTGATTGTATTTTGTATTGTAGTTATATACTGTAACTGTACTAGGACACTCACTGTTTGTTCATAGCTCCTGCGTGCACTCACTGTCTGTAGTGTACACACACTCTATTTCCTTCTGATTACTGATTATTGTAATTTCTAGTTGTACTTACTGTTACTACTTACTGTACTAGTAGGGACACTCAGTCACTGTTCATAGGCTAGCTCCTGCGTGTGTGTGCGACTGTGCGCGTGCACTCACTTTCTGTAGTGTACACACACTCTATTTCCTTGTGATTACTACTGATTATTGTAACTTCTAGTTGTACTTCCTGACTGTTACTACTTACTTACTGTACTAGGGACACTCACTCAGTCACTGTTCATAGGCTAGCTCCTGCACGTGTTTGCGCGTGCGTGCACTCACTGTCTGTAGTGTACACACACTCTATTTCCTTGTGATTACTACTGATTATTGTAACTGCTAGTTGTACTTCCTGACTGTTACTACTTACTTACTGTAGTAGGGACACTCACTCAGTCACTGTTCATAGGCTAGCTCCTGCGCGTGTTTGCGCGTGCGTGCACTCACTGTCTGTAGTGTACACACACTCTATTTCCTTGTGATTACTACTGATTATTGTAACTGCTAGTTGTACTTCCTGACTGTTACTACTTACTTACTGTAGTAGGGACACTCACTCAGTCACTGTTCATAGGCTAGCTCCTGCGCGTGTTTGCGCGCGCGTGCGTGCACTCACTGTCTGTAGTGTACACACACTCTATTTCCTTGTGCTTACTACTGATTATTGTAACTGCTAGTTGTACTTCCTGACTGTTACTACTTACTTACTGTAGTAGGGACACTCACTCAGTCACTGTTCATAGGCTAGCTCCTGCGCGTGTTTGCGCGTGCGTGCACTCACTGTCTGTAGTGTACACACACTCTATTTCCTTGTGATTACTACTGATTATTGTAACTTGTAGTTGTACTTCCTGACTGTTACTACTTACTTACTGTACTAGGGACACTCACTCAGTCTCTGTTCATAGGCTAGCTCCTGCGCGTGTGTGCGCGTGCGTGCACTCACTGTCTGTAGTGTACACACACTCTATTTCCTTGTGATTACTACTGATTATTGTAACTTCTAGTTGTACTTCCTGACTGTTACTACTTACTTACTGTACTAGGGACACTCACTCAGTCTCTGTTCATAGGCTAGCTCCAGCGCGTGTGTGCGCGTGCGTGCACTCACTGTCTGTAGTGTACACACACTCTATTTCCTTGTGATTACTACTGATTATTGTAACTGCTAGTTGTACTTCCTGACTGTTACTACTTATTTACTGTAGTAGGGACACTCACTCAGTCACTGTTCATAGGCTAGCTCCTGCACGTGTTTGCGCGTGCGTGCATTCACTGTCTGTAGTGTACACACACTCTATTTCCTTGTGATTACTACTGATTATTGTAACTTCTAGTTGTACTTCCTGACTGTTACTACTTACTTACTGTACTAAGGACACTCACTCAGTCTCTGTTCATAGGCTAGCTCCTGCGTGTGTTTGCGCGTGCGTGCACTCACTGTCTGTAGTGTACACACACTCTATTTCCTTGTGATTACTACTGATTAGTGTATTTTCTAGTTAGTGTACTAGGGGACACACTCACTGTTCACTGTTCACACTTACTGATTACCGATTTTTGTATTTTGTATTTGTACTGTACTAATCACTTAGCGATCTTATCACTTAGTGATTAGTGTCACCCCACCCAACAACCCACTCCATTAAAGTACCCCACTTTTCACCCGCACTTTTAAAAAACTTTTGTGTTTCCGCCCAAAACATCTAAGATGTCTGGAAGTGGCAGCCAGCGCGGTTTGGGCAAGGGGAAGGGCAGCAAGGGAATCAGGAGGAGAGGGAGCAGCATTGTGGCAAGCCGCGGCCGCGCCACCATGCACAGTTCCGCAGCAGCAGCAGCAGCGTCAGTGGCTAACATTCCTCCTATAGCCACTGGCCGTGGACGCCTTGGGCGCCGCCCAGCAGGAGCATCTGCAACTCACGCTGCAGAGACACAGCAGCAGCAGCGTGTAGCATCTGCTCCGATTTTCCTCCAGCCGGGTCGGAAACGTCCCATTGAGGAAAAGGATGCAGACACTGTGGTGCAACTGATGACGGAGGATGAGCAGCCCGCCATCAGCTCTGCAACCGAGGCCTCCACCCTCACCACCACCACCACCACCACCCCTGTTCGCAGCAGCCGCCCAGCAGGGCCTGGGGAGGAGGCCAGTTCACCGTCAGTCGCCGACCTGTCACTCAGCACTCTTTTGACCCCAGGCATGATGAGTCAATTGTCTGCTGTTGTTGGCGATTTGGAGGAGGAGATGCTGATGGGCACTTTGGGGGATGAGGGATTGGACAGCAAGACTGTGGCGACAGTCAAGCAGCCCATCCATGCATCAGGAGAGGAGTTTGGGGGGTCATCATCCCAGCAGGACATGTTTCAGGAGGGGAAGGATGATGATGACACGGTGACAGATAGAGACCGGGTGCCACCTGCTCCAGGGGATGTCGTCATCAGCAGCTCTGAGGAGGAGGAGGAGGATGCGCTTGTGGGCCTTGCAAGGAGGCGCATCATTGCAAGCATTGGCAGCAGTAGGCAGGTCCCACAGCCTGCTGGTGTCTCAGGCTCAGCAGCAGCAGCATCTGCCAGTACCACCAGCAGCCGCACCCAAGCCCCCCCCCCCCCCCCCCCAACCACCACAGGGAGACAGGCAGCAGCGGTTCCAGGCCGTAGGGGGTTGTTTGTGTCACCAATCTGGCGATTTTTCACCATGCCCACTGTGGACAGCAAGTACGCCACTTGCAACCACTGTCAGCGGAAGTTGAGCAGAGGTGCATACCCCTTAAAGTTCAGCACCAGCTCGCTCATCAACCACCTTGCTGCGAAACATTTCCACCAGCATGAGGAGTTCCAGAGGCTGAAGGCATCTGGTGCTGGCAGTGGCACCACACCCATCACTGCACAGCCTTCAGCAGCAGCAGCAGCAACAGCAGCCACCCGCCCTCCTGCTCCTCCAGCAGCACCAGCAGGAGTGCGGAAACGCACTGCTCCTCCCCCCTCTGCAACTCCTGCCGCCGACACTGAGGCCTGTTCTGGCAGCCAGTCCTCAGTGGCCTCCTCTGCTGTGTCTGCTGATTCCCGTGCCAGCAAAAGGCCACGCCAGAGCCTTTTGAGCGAGTCCTTCCAGGGGGTGGTTAGGGCTCTGCCTCCCAGCAGCCGTCGCGTGCGGCAGCTGAACGGCTTGCTGGCATGGGCCATGTGCTCCCAACTCCTGCCGTACACGCTCGTGCAGGAGGGGAGCGACATGCGTGTGCTGCTTGCTTGTGCAGCCCCAGACTGGCAGCTCCCCAGCAGACACTTCTTCGCCCGCAAGGCCATTCCTGCACTGCACTGCTTTGTGATGGCCAATGTGGAGCGAGGGCTGGAGCACGCGGTTGGTGAAAGGGTCCACGTCACCATGGACTCCTGGAGCAGCCGCTTCGGGACAGGCCGCTACCTGTCCTTCACTGTCCACTGGGTCAGCTTGGTGGAAGGGGGTGAGGATGGGAGAGCAGCAGCGGGCACAGCAGCAGCAGCAACACAGTGGGTGGTGCCACCCCGCAGGGTCAGGGGAACTGCAGCAGGTTCCTCCGATCCTCTGCCATCCTCCGGCACACCTGGCCAAACCCCCCGCCTCAGCAGCAGCGTGAAGGCCCGCCACTGCCAAGCGCTGCTGCAGTTGGTCAGCCTTGGGAAGACCAAGCTGACGGCAACCCATGTGTTGGCCAAACTCCAGGAGCAGGAGAGGATTTGGCTGACCCCCAGAGGCCTCAGAGTCGGAGAGGTGGTGGCCGACAATGGGGCCAATCTGGTTGCCGCAATAGACAGGGGAAACCTGACCCACATCCCCTGTCTTGCCCACGTGCTGAACCTGGTGGTGCAGAAGTTCTTGCGCACCTACCAGGGGATGGGCGAACTGCTGGAAATGGCAAGGAACGTTGTGCGTCACTTCCGGCGCTCGGCTGCAGCCTGTGCGAGCCTGGAAGACGTGCAAAAGGAGCTGGAGCTGCCACGCCATCGGCTGATCCTTGACGTTCCGACTCGCTGGAACTCCACCCTGGCGATGTTGAAGCGTCTGGTTGAACAGAAGCACGCTGTCAACCAGTACCTTGCCCTGGCCACTGTGTCCGCCCCACAGAGAAGGGACAGGACCAGCAACATCCCGTCCATCGTCCCCGATGATGACTGGAGGCACATGCAGCAGGTGTGCTTAGTGCTGGCTCCCTTTCTGCAGGCCACTAACATGGTGAGCAGGGACCATGCTATGGTCTGCGAGTGGGTGCCCCTGGTTTGTCTGCTGAACAGGGCCCTCGATGCTTTGCTGGAACAGGGAGCGGCAGCCTTGGACCAGCAGGAGCGTCATCATGCAGCTGCACAGTCCACCTCTGAGGGGGAGGAGGAGGAGGACTTGGTGGAGGTCCCTGACCTTGCTGCTGATGAGGGGGATCAGCACAGCGCAGCTGAGTTGGTGCGGGGGTGGAGAGAAGATGAGGCTGAGGAGGCAGAGGAGGAGGATGAGGACAGCACTGCCATCGATGTGCCAGCACACGTGGCCCGCCTCTTCCCAATGGCAGCGCACATGCTGACGTGCCTGCGCAAGGACCCCAGGGTGATCCAGATGAAGCAGAGGGAGGACATCTGGATCAGCATGATGTTGGACCCACGCCTCAAGGGGAAGTTGAGCCAGTTCCTGCCGCCTGCAGGAGGAGACCCAGCGCATCAAATAAGGAGCTTGCAGCAGGCCCTTGTTGAGCGCTTGGAGGAAGCCTTCCCCCAGCCTTCCACCCCCACTGTCCAGCCAGCACAGAGGCAGCAGCAGGTGCCTGCATCCAGCAGCAAGCGCCCCACAGACCTGCTGTCTCTCAGCCACGAGCTCTACAGGACTGTAGAGGCTCCGGCAGCAGTGACTAGAGAGGAGGTGCATGCAGCAGCATCCTCCTCCGGTCACAGCCAGCGCCTGACCCGCATGGTGGCTGACTACATGGGGTCCTACAGCGGGCTTGACACAGATGCCCCTGTTGATCCCATGGAGTATTGGGTCAAGCGCCTGGAGATCTGGAGCGAGCTGGCGCAGTACGCCCTGGAAGTGCTGTCCTGTCCCCCTTCCAGCGTGCTGTCCGAGCGCTGCTTCAGTGCAGCTGGTGGCGTGGTCACCGAGAAACGCTCACGTCTGTCTCACAAGTCTGTGGACAGACTGACGTTTCTCAAGATGAACCAGGCGTGGGTGGAAGGCGAGTTCCTGGCCCCTGTTGTCGGCGAGAGGGGGACATGAACTGGCTGCCGGAACTTAGAACCATCGTTAATGTGCCTTACCACCCTTTACCACCTCCTGGCTCCTGCTCACTAAGCCAGCCTGGTTCACTTTGACTATTACGTCGCCTGCAGCCACACATTTTACACCTACAGTGGGCTGCTGTGTACTGCCCTTCTGCTGTCTGTCTGTGTTTCCCACTGCCAGGGTACACAGATTTACCTTCTGCTGCCACTCTGCCACCAGCTATTACGTCAAAAAATAGCTATATCTGTGTAATTGGTTGTAAAACCAAAACCAAAAAACCATTAAAAAAAAAAAGGTTTCATTTTTCTGAGGTGCCCGGGTTGAAAACTGTGTTGTCCCAGTTGTGTATTGGACACGATGTGGGCTGCACGACCGCTGTCTGGGACCTCCTGTGGTGTTTATTTACAGCCCTGGTATCACCGCTAGGTACCAGGGCTATTATGTCACGCTGCCTGCCTGCTGCCACACTCACACTACTCCTCCATTCCTCCTGCTGCTGCTGTCTGTCTGTGTTTCCCACTGCCAGGGTACACAGAATTACCTTCTGCTGCCACTCTGCCACCAGCTATTACGTCAAACAATAGCTGCTCACATAATTACTCCTCCATTCCTCCTGCTGCTGCTGCTGTCTGTCTGTGTTTCCCACTGCCAGGGTACACAGATTTACCTTCTGCTGCCACTCTGCCACCAGCTATTACGTCAAAAAATAGCTATATCTGTGTAATTGGTTGTAAAACCAAAAACCAAAAAACCATTAAAAAAAAAAAAGTTTAATTTTTCTGAGGTGCCCGGGTTGAAAACTGTGTTGTCCCAGTTGTGTATTGGACACGATGTGGGCTGCACGACCGCTGTCTGGGACCTCCTGTTGTGTTTATTTACAGCCCTGGTATCACCGCTAGGTACCAGGGCTATTATGTCACGCTGCCTGCCTGCTGCCACACTCACACTACTCCTCCATTCCTCCTGCTGCTGCTGCTGTCTGTCTGTGTTTCCCACTGCCAGGGTACACAGAATTACCTTCTGCTGCCACTCTGCCACCAGCTATTACGTCAAACAATAGCTGCTCACATAATTACTCCTCCATTCCTCCTGCTGCTGCTGCTGTCTGTCTGTGTTTCCCACTGCCAGGGTACACAGATTTACCTTCTGCTGCCACTCTGCCACCAGCTATTACGTCAAAAAATAGCTATATCTGTGTAATTGGTTGTAAAACCAAAACCAAAAAACCATTAAAAAAAAAAAGGTTTAATTTTTCTGAGGTGCCCGGGTTGAAAACTGTGTTGTCCCAGTTGTGTATTGGACACGATGTGGGCTGCACGACCGCTGTCTGGGACCTCCTGTTGTGTTTATTTACAGCCCTGGTATCACCGCTAGGTACCAGGGCTATTATGTCACGCTGCCTGCCTGCTGCCACACTCACACTACTCCTCCATTCCTCCTGCTGCTGCTGCTGTCTGTCTGTGTTTCCCACTGCCAGGGTACACAGAATTACCTTCTGCTGCCACTCTGCCACCAGCTATTACGTCAAACAATAGCTGCTCACATAATTACTCCTCCATTCCTCCTGCTGCTGCTGCTGTCTGTCTGTGTTTCCCACTGCCAGGGTACACAGATTTACCTTCTGCTGCCACTCTGCCACCAGCTATTATGTCAAAAAATAGCTATATCTGTGTAATTGGTTGTAAAACCAAAACTAAAAAACCATTAAAAAAAAAAAGGTTTAATTTTTCTGAGGTGCCCGGGTTGAAAACTGTGTTGTCCCAGTTGTGTATTGGACACGATGTGGGCTGCACGACCGCTGTCTGGGACCTCCTGTTGTGTTTATTTACAGCCCTGGTATCACCGCTAGGTACCAGGGCTATTATGTCACGCTGCCTACCTGCTGCCACACTCACACTACTCCTCCATTCCTCCTGCTGATGCTGCTGTCTGTCTGTGTTTCCCACTGCCAGGGTACACAGAATTACCTTCTGCTGCCACTCTGCCACCAGCTATTACGTCAAACAATAGCTGCTCATATTACTCCTCCATTCCTCCTGCTGCTGCTGCTGTCGGTCTGTGTTTCCCACTGCCAGGGTACACAGATTTACCTTCTGCTGCCACTCTGCCACCAGCTATTATGTCAAACAATAGCTATATATCTGTGTAATTTGTTTTACAAACAAAACCAAAAAACCATTAAAAAAAAAAAAGGTTTAATTTTTCTGAGGTGCCCGGGTTGAAAACTGTGTTGTCCCAGTTGTGTATTGGACACGATGTGGGCTGCACGACCGCTGTCTGGGACCTCCTGTTGTGTTTATTTACAGCCCTGGTATCACCGCTAGGTACCAGGGCTATTATGTCACGCTGCCTGCCTGCTGCCACACTCACACTACTCCTCCATTCCTCCTGCTGCTGTCTGTCTGTCTGTGTTTCCCACTGCCAGGGTACACAGAATTACCTTCTGCTGCCACTCTGCCACCAGCTATTACGTCAAACAATAGCTGCTCACATAATTACTCCTCCATTCCTCCTGCTGCTGCTGCTGTCTGTCTGTGTTTCCCACTGCCAGGGTACACAGATTTACCTTCTGCTGCCACTCTGCCACCAGCTATTACGTCAAAAAATAGCTATATCTGTGTAATTGGTTGTAAAACCAAAACCAAAAAACCATTAAAAAAAAAAAAAAGGTTTAATTTTTCTGAGGTGCCCGGGTTGAAAACTGTGTTGTCCCAGTTGTGTATTGGACACGATGTGGGCTGCACGACCGCTGTCTGGGACCTCCTGTGGTGTTTATTTACAGCCCTGGTATCACCGCTAGGTACCAGGGCTATTATGTCACGCTGCCTGCCTGCTGCCACACTCACACTACTCCTCCATTCCTCCTGCTGCTGCTGTCTGTCTGTGTTTCCCACTGCCAGGGTACACAGAATTACCTTCTGCTGCCACTCTGCCACCAGCTATTACGTCAAACAATAGCTGCTCACATAATTACTCCTCCATTCCTCCTGCTGCTGCTGCTGTCTGTCTGTGTTTCCCACTGCCAGGGTACACAGATTTACCTTCTGCTGCCACTCTGCCACCAGCTATTACGTCAAAAAATAGCTATATCTGTGTAATTGGTTGTAAAACCAAAAACCAAAAAACCATTAAAAAAAAAAAAGTTTAATTTTTCTGAGGTGCCCGGGTTGAAAACTGTGTTGTCCCAGTTGTGTATTGGACACGATGTGGGCTGCACGACCGCTGTCTGGGACCTCCTGTTGTGTTTATTTACAGCCCTGGTATCACCGCTAGGTACCAGGGCTATTATGTCACGCTGCCTGCCTGCTGCCACACTCACACTACTCCTCCATTCCTCCTGCTGCTGCTGCTGTCTGTCTGTGTTTCCCACTGCCAGGGTACACAGAATTACCTTCTGCTGCCACTCTGCCACCAGCTATTACGTCAAACAATAGCTGCTCACATAATTACTCCTCCATTCCTCCTGCTGCTGCTGCTGTCTGTCTGTGTTTCCCACTGCCAGGGTACACAGATTTACCTTCTGCTGCCACTCTGCCACCAGCTATTACGTCAAAAAATAGCTATATCTGTGTAATTGGTTGTAAAACCAAAACCAAAAAACCATTAAAAAAAAAAAGGTTTAATTTTTCTGAGGTGCCCGGGTTGAAAACTGTGTTGTCCCAGTTGTGTATTGGACACGATGTGGGCTGCACGACCGCTGTCTGGGACCTCCTGTTGTGTTTATTTACAGCCCTGGTATCACCGCTAGGTACCAGGGCTATTATGTCACGCTGCCTGCCTGCTGCCACACTCACACTACTCCTCCATTCCTCCTGCTGCTGCTGCTGTCTGTCTGTGTTTCCCACTGCCAGGGTACACAGAATTACCTTCTGCTGCCACTCTGCCACCAGCTATTACGTCAAACAATAGCTGCTCACATAATTACTCCTCCATTCCTCCTGCTGCTGCTGCTGTCTGTCTGTGTTTCCCACTGCCAGGGTACACAGATTTACCTTCTGCTGCCACTCTGCCACCAGCTATTATGTCAAAAAATAGCTATATCTGTGTAATTGGTTGTAAAACCAAAACTAAAAAACCATTAAAAAAAAAAAGGTTTAATTTTTCTGAGGTGCCCGGGTTGAAAACTGTGTTGTCCCAGTTGTGTATTGGACACGATGTGGGCTGCACGACCGCTGTCTGGGACCTCCTGTTGTGTTTATTTACAGCCCTGGTATCACCGCTAGGTACCAGGGCTATTATGTCACGCTGCCTACCTGCTGCCACACTCACACTACTCCTCCATTCCTCCTGCTGATGCTGCTGTCTGTCTGTGTTTCCCACTGCCAGGGTACACAGAATTACCTTCTGCTGCCACTCTGCCACCAGCTATTACGTCAAACAATAGCTGCTCATATTACTCCTCCATTCCTCCTGCTGCTGCTGCTGTCGGTCTGTGTTTCCCACTGCCAGGGTACACAGATTTACCTTCTGCTGCCACTCTGCCACCAGCTATTATGTCAAACAATAGCTATATATCTGTGTAATTTGTTTTACAAACAAAACCAAAAAACCATTAAAAAAAAAAAAGGTTTAATTTTTCTGAGGTGCCCGGGTTGAAAACTGTGTTGTCCCAGTTGTGTATTGGACACGATGTGGGCTGCACGACCGCTGTCTGGGACCTCCTGTTGTGTTTATTTACAGCCCTGGTATCACCGCTAGGTACCAGGGCTATTATGTCACGCTGCCTGCCTGCTGCCACACTCACACTACTCCTCCATTCCTCCTGCTGCTGTCTGTCTGTCTGTGTTTCCCACTGCCAGGGTACACAGAATTACCTTCTGCTGCCACTCTGCCACCAGCTATTACGTCAAACAATAGCTGCTCACATAATTACTCCTCCATTCCTCCTGCTGCTGCTGCTGTCTGTCTGTGTTTCCCACTGCCAGGGTACACAGATTTACCTTCTGCTGCCACTCTGCCACCAGCTATTACGTCAAAAAATAGCTATATCTGTGTAATTGGTTGTAAAACCAAAACCAAAAAACCATTAAAAAAAAAAAAAGGTTTAATTTTTCTGAGGTGCCCGGGTTGAAAACTGTGTTGTCCCAGTTGTGTATTGGACACGATGTGGGCTGCACGACCGCTGTCTGGGACCTCCTGTGGTGTTTATTTACAGCCCTGGTATCACCGCTAGGTACCAGGGCTATTATGTCACGCTGCCTGCCTGCTGCCACACTCACACTACTCCTCCATTCCTCCTGCTGCTGCTGTCTGTCTGTGTTTCCCACTGCCAGGGTACACAGAATTACCTTCTGCTGCCACTCTGCCACCAGCTATTACGTCAAACAATAGCTGCTCACATAATTACTCCTCCATTCCTCCTGCTGCTGCTGCTGTCTGTCTGTGTTTCCCACTGCCAGGGTACACAGATTTACCTTCTGCTGCTACTCTGCCACCAGCTATTATGTCAAAAAATAGCTATATCTGTGTAATTGGTTGTAAAACCAAAACTAAAAAACCATTAAAAAAAAAAAAGGTTTAATTTTTCTGAGGTGCCCGGGTTGAAAACTGTGTTGTCCCAGTTGTGTATTGGACACGATGTGGGCTGCACGACCGCTGTCTGGGACCTCCTGTTGTGTTTATTTACAGCCCTGGTATCACCGCTAGGTACCAGGGCTATTATGTCACGCTGCCTACCTGCTGCCACACTCACACTACTCCTCCATTCCTCCTGCTGATGCTGCTGTCTGTCTGTGTTTCCCACTGCCAGGGTACACAGAATTACCTTCTGCTACCACTCTGCCACCAGCTATTACGTCAAACAATAGCTGCTCATATTACTCCTCCATTCCTCCTGCTGCTGCTGGTGCTGTCGGTCTGTGTTTCCCACTGCCAGGGTACACAGAATTACATTCTGCTGCCACTCCGCCACCAGCTATTACGTCAAACAATAGCTATATATCTGTGTAATTTGTTTTACAAACAAAACCAAAAAACCATTAAAAAAAAGGTTTAAGTTTTCTGAGGTGCCCGGGTTGAAAACTGTGTTGTCCCAGTTGTGTATTGGACACGATGTGGGCTGCACGACCGCTGTCTGGGACCTCCTGCCTGCTGTGTTTATTTACAGCCCTGGTATCACCGCTAGGTACCAGGGCTATTATGTCACGCTGCCTGCCTCATTGACTGCCTGCTGCCACACACTCATCCTCCTCCTCCTGTTGCTGAATTTACCTCCTGCTGTCTGTGTGTTTCCACTGCCAGGGAGCACATACAATGGCGCTTCCAACATGCGTGCGCCACCAGCCAGTTATTTGTTACGCTCAAAAATAGCTGCATTTCTTTAAAAAAACAAAAAAATTATATATACTTTTTATTAATACTGTGTGATATTATTTTTAGAGGTGTCCGGGTTGAAAACTGTGTTGTCCCAGTTGTGTATTGGACATGATGTGGGCTTCACGACCGCTGTCTGGAACCTCATGCTGTGTATTTACGGCCTGGTACCACCGCTAGGTACCACAGCCTATTATGTCTCGTCTCGCTGCCTGCCTCATTGACTGCCTGCTGCCACACAATCATCCTCCTCCTCCTGCTGCTGCTGCTGAATTTACCTCCTGCTGTCTGTGTGTTTCCACTGCCAGGGAGCACATACAATGGCGCTTCCACCATGCGCCACCAGCTATTTATTACGCTCAAAAATAGCTGCATTTCTTTAAAAAAAAAATATAAAAGAGAAATAAGTGAAGAAGAAGAAGACGATATAGAAAAAGAAGAAGAAGAAGAAGGAGAAGGAGAAGATGATGAAGAAGAAGAAGGTGAAGAAGAAGAAGGTGAAGAAGAAGAAGGTGAAGAAGAAGAAGATGAAGAAGAAGATGAAGAAGAAGACGAAGAAGAAGACAATATAGATATAGAAGAAGACGATATAGAAGAAGAAGAAGATGGAGAAGAAGGAGAAGAAGGAGAAGAAGGAGAAGAAGGAGAAGAAGGAGAAGAAGGAGAAGAAGGAGAAGAAGGAGAAGAAGGAGAAGGAGAAGGAGAAGAAGAAGAAGAAGAAGAAGGAGATGAAGAAGAAGGAGATGAAGAAGAAGAAGAAGAAGAAGAAGAAGGAGATGAAGAAGAAGAAGAAGAAGAAGAAGAAGAAGAAGGAGATGAAGAAGAAGGAGATGAAGAAGAAGGAGATGAAGAAGAAGGAGATGAAGAAGAAGGAGATGAAGAAGAAGGAGATGAAGAAGAAGAAGAAGAAGAAGAAGAAGGAGATGAAGAAGAAGAAGAAGAAGAAGGAGAAGGAGAAGGAGAAGGAGAAGGAGAAGAAGAAGGAGAAGGAGATGAAGAAGAAGAAGAAGAAGAAGAAGGAGAAGGAGATGAAGAAGAAGAAGAAGATGAAGAAGAAGAAGATGAAGAAGAAGAAGAAGACAATATAGAAGAAGAAGAAGAAGAAGAAGAAGATATAGAAGAAGAAGATATAGAAGAAGAAGAAGAAGATATAGAAGAAGAAGATATAGAAGAAGAAGAAGAAGATATAGAAGAAGAAGATATAGAAGAAGAAGAAGAAGATATAGAAGATGAAGAAGAAGAAGAAGAAGAAGAAGAAGACGACAATATAGAAGAAGAAGAAGAAGATATAGAAGAAGAAGAAGAAGAAGATATAGAAGAAGAAGAAGAAGATATAGAAGAAGAAGAAGAAGATATAGAAGAAGAAGAAGAAGAAGAAGTATATACAGTACTGAACAAAATTCTGGACACAACTCTTTCCACCTTTTTTTTTTTTAAGGAACATCCCCACATAATCACTTGCTGTTGTTACTTGGAAAAAAAGATGTTTCTTGCATCATTCACCCTCAAAACAAACTTGGAAGCTATTTAAGGCCAATTCGAATAGTCAGCTCGAATAATGAGCTCGAATACCGACTCGAATAGTGAGCTCGAAGTCCGAGGTCGAATCGAATAGTAAAAAAAATTCGATTCGAATATTCGACCGACCACGAATAATTTACTATTCGAATTCGACCAAACTCGAATAATAAAAAGGGGTATCCGAGCACCACTGCTGTAGTGTGATATAGTGCTGTGTAGCAGTCAGTGTTGGGAGAGGAGGAGCTGCTGCTTATACAGGGACAGTGATAGAGAGGCTGTAGTGTGATATAGTGCTGTGTAGCAGTCAGTGTAGGGAGAGGAGTTGCTGCTGATACAGGGACAGTGTTAGAGAGGCTGTAGTGTGATATAGTGCTGTGTAGCAGTCAGTGTAGGGAGAGGAGCTTCTGCTGCTGCTGATACAGGGACAGTGTTAGAGAGACTGTAGTGTGATATAGAGCTGTGTAGCAGTCAGTGTAGGGGGAGGAGCTGCTGCAGATACAGAGACAGTGTTAGAGAGGCTGTAGTGTGATATAGTGTAGTGCAGCAGTCAGAGTAGGAAGAGGAGCTGCTGCTGATACAGGGACAGTGTTAGAGAGGCTGCAGTGTGATATAGTGCTGTGTAGCAGTCAGAGTAGGGAGATGAGCTGCTGCTGCTGATACAGGGACAGTGTTAGAGAGGCTGTAGTGTGATATAGTGCTGTGTAGCAGTCAGTGTAGGGAGAGGAGCTGCTGCTGCTGCTGATACAGGGACAGTGTTAGAGATGCTGTAGTGTGATATAGTGCAGTGTAGCAGTCAGTGTAGGGGGAGGAGCTGCTGCTGCTGATACAGGGACAGTGTTAGAGAGGCTGTAGTGTGATATAGTGCTGTGTAGCAGTCAGTGTAGGGGGAGGAGCTGCTGCTGATACAGGGACAGTGTTAGAGAGGCTGTAGTGTGATATAGTGCTGTGTAGCAGTCAGTGTAGGGAGAGGAGCTGATGCTGCTGCTGATACAGGGACAGTGTTAGAGAGGCTGTAGTGTGATATAGTGCTGTGTAGCAGTCAGTGTAGGGGAGGAGCTGCTGCTGCAGATACAGGGACAGTGTTAGAGAGGCTGTAGTGTGATATAGTGCTGTGTAGCAGTCAGTGTAGGGGGAGGAGCTGCTGCTGATACAGGGACAGTGTTAGAGAGGCTGTAGTGTGATATAGTGCTGTGTAGCAGTCAGTGTAGGGGGAGGAGCTGCTGCTGCTGATACAGGGACAGTGTTAGAGAGGCTGTGTGAAGAAACGCGGAAGAGCCGCCGCTATAAGTAAGCGGGAGGCGGCTCTTTCCGCGCATGGCATGGCGGAACGCGGAAAAACCGCCGCGTCTGACGCGGCGGTTAGCGCGCATGGGCCTGTTGCGTACAGTCTGACCCAGCGCGGGGAGGCCGCCGCCGGTGCTGATGGCAGTGCGACCAACCCCGCGCACAGGTCAGCGAGCACATTGCAAGACAGTACTGGTGTGGCTGGGACTGATAGTCCACCAAGGTTCAGAATGACGCGCGTGCGCGCAGAGAGGCAGAACTTATATAACAGTCAGAAAAGGGTCAGCTGACCAAGCCGGTCAGCTGACAACTCTGCTTCTTCTCATTGGTCCAGCACTTAGGGAGGTGCTGGAGAGTGTTTTAGTATACAGTATATACTGCTGGCTGTTCAGTTGCTGGTTGTCTGGCGTTGCGATCACTACGTGGTAGCACTCAGACCTGAGCCAGATCCTATAGTGTGCCAGGACCAGCTGGAGCTGTAATCCTACACTTAGCTAGATTCTGTTGATAGTCTAAAGTACTAGTTTGATTGTGATTATCTGTTATGACCTTTTGCTTGCCTGACTATTCTTCTGAACTCTGATCCTGTACCTTGCTATTCTGATATTCTGTTGCCGAACCCCGGCTCGCCCTAAGACTCTGCATCTGCCTCCTGATTCTGTACCTCGATATTTCTGATACCCTGTTGCCGAACCCTGCTTGTTTATTAGACTCCGCATCTGCCTTCTGAATCTGTACTGTATCTGTCTGTGTGGTAACGACTAGAGTTGGGCCGAACCTCCGATTTTAGGTTCGCGAACTTTCGCGGAAGGTTCGGTTCGCGGTAAAGTTCGCGAACCGCAATAGACTTCAATGGGGATGCGAACTTTGAAAAAAAAAAAAAAATTATGCTGGCCACAAAAGTGATGGAAAAGATGTTTCAAGGGGTCTAACACCTGGAGGGGGGCATGGCGGAGTGGGATAGATGCCAAAAGTCCCCGGGAAAAATCTGGATTTGACGCAAAGCAGCGTTTTAAGGGCAGAAATCACATTGAATGCTAAATGACAGGCCTAAAGTGCTTTAAAACATCTTGCATGTGTATACATCAATCAGGTAGTGTAATTAAGGTACTGCTTCACACTGACACACCAAACTCACCGTGTAACGCACCGCAAACAGCTGTTTGTGTAGTGACGGCCGTGCTGGACTGGTGCGCACCATGGCGAGAGTGCAGGTTTTGGTGGCTTTACAGCCCATATGGTCGGCCTGGCTGATGTAGCTGAATGACAGAACAGTGACTGTCCAGCTGATCAAATTTGGTCTGACCACAATGAAGCAACGACCTTATTATCTTTTGTGTGCCCCCCGAGACACTCATCTAGGCGCCGGTCATTGCTTCATTGTGATACGCAAGCCCCTTCACCACGGCAAGGTAATGATCACGAAGGGGAATGGGCGCATGTACATGCCTTTCCTTTTGTTGTTGCAGCTGCCCGCAGTGCAGCCAGAAAAATTAGGCAGTCATGTACACGCACCCGAAAAATTATTACAGCGGCCGCTGCTAGCAGCGGCCTAAAAAATTCAGCAATCCGCCTGGAGTCCCGGACCCTGTTGGTGGTGGCGGAGAAGGTAGTGAAGCGGCCTGCAGGCAGACATGCTGTGTGGAGGGACTGGGAGCGACTTAGTCTTCTTGGGGCAGGCCAGGCAGCCAGTCACACGGCGTGCAGGCAGAGATGCTGTGTGTGCGGGGACTGACTTAGTCTTGGGGCGGGCAGCAGCCCTCTGGGATCCATGCCTCATTCATTTTGATAAAGGTGAGGTACTTAACACTTTTGTGACTTAGGCGACTTCTCTTCTCTGTGACAATGCCTCCAGCTGCGCTGAAGGTCCTTTCTGACAGGACGCTTGCGGCAGGGCAGGAGAGAAGTTGGATGGCAAATTGGGACAGCTCTGGCCACAGGTCAAGCCTGCGCACCCAGTAGTTCAAGGGTTCCTCATCGCTGTTCACAGCAGTGTCTACATCCACACTTAAGGCCAGGTAGTCGGCTACCTGCCGTTCCAGGCGTTGGTGGAGGGTGGATCCGGAAGGGCTACGGCGAGGCGTTGGACTAAAAAACGTCCGCATGTCCGACATCACCATGAGATCGCTGGAGCGTCCTGTCTTTGACTGCGTGGACACGGGAGGAGGATTAGTGGCAGTGGTACCTTGCTGGCGTTGTGCTGTCACATCACCCTTAAAGGCATTGTAAAGCATAGTTGACAGCTGGTTCTGCATGTGCTGCATCCTTTCCACCTTCAGGTGAGTTGGTAACAGGTCCGCCACTTTGTGCCTGTACCGAGGGTCTAGTAGTGTGGCCACCCTGTACAGCTCATTCCCCTTGAGGTTTTTTATACGGGGGTCCCTCAACAGGCAGGACAGCATAAAAGACGACATCTGCACAAAGTCGGATCCAGTACCCTCCATCTCCTCTTGCTCTTCCTCAGTGACGTCACGTAAGTCAACCTCCTCCCCCCAGCCGCGAACAATACCACGGGAAGGTTGAGCAGCACAAGCCCCCTGCGACGCCTGCTGCGGTTGTTCTCCTGCCGCTGTCCCCTCCTCCTCCTCCCCCAAAGAAACACCTTGCTCATCATCCTCTGAGTCTGACTCGTCTTCTGCACACGACCTCTCTTCTTCCTCCTCCTCCCCCCTCTGTGCTGCCACAGGTGTTGAGGAAACAGCTGGGTCTGATGAAAATTGGTCCCATGCCTGTTCCTGCCGTAACGGTTCCTGGTCACGCTCATTCGCAGCTTCATCCGCCACTCTACGCACAGCACGCTCCAAGAAGTAAGCGTAGGGAATTAAGTCGCTGATGGTGCCCTCACTGCGGCTCACCAGGTTGGTCACCTCCTCAAACGGCCGCATGTGCCTGCATGCATTTTTCATCAGTGTCCAGTTGTCGGGCCAGAACATCCCCATCTTCCCAGACTGTTTCATTCTACTGTAGTTGTAGAGGTACTGGGTGATGGCTTTCTTCTGTTCTAGCAGGCGGGAGAACATGAGCAGGGTCGAATTCCAGCGAGTCGGGCTATCGCAAATGAGGCGTCTCACCGGCATGTTGTTTTTCCGCTGAATTTCCGCAAAGCGTGCCATGGCTGTGTAAGACCGCCTCAAATGCCCACAGACATTCCTGGCCTGCTTCAGGACATCCGCTAAGCCAGGGTACTTTGCCACAAATCTTTGAACAACTAGATTCATGACATGTGCCATGCAGGGTATGTGTGTCAGCTTCCCCATATGCAAAGCGGCAAGCAGATTGCTGCCGTTGTCGCACACCACGTTGCCTATCTCCAGGTGGTGCGGGGTCAGCCACTCATCCACCTGTTTCTTAAGAGCAGCCAGGAGAGCTGCTCCAGTGTGACTCTCCGCTTTGAGACAAGCCATGTCTAAGATGGCGTGACACCGTCGTACCTGGCATGCAGCATAGGCCCTGCGGAGCTAGGGCTGTGTAGCTGGAGAGGAGAACTGCCACTCAGCCAAGGAGGAGGAGGACAGCGAAGAGCATGTAGCAGGAGGAGAGGAGGTGGCAGGAGGCCTGCCTGCAAGCCGTGGAGGTGTCACAATTTGGTCCGCTGCGCCCTGCTTGCCATCGTTCACCACCAGGTTCACCCAATGGGCTGTGTACGTAATGTAGCGGCCCTGCCCATGCTTGGCAGACCAGGCATCCATGGTCAGGTGTACCCTTGACCCAACGCTCTTCGCAAGAGATGACACCACTTGCCTCTTAACTTCACGGTGCAGTTGGGGTATGGCCTTTCTCGAAAAATAAGTGCGGCCTGGCATCTTCCACTGCGGTGTTCCGATGGCCACAAATTTACGGAAGGCCTCAGAGTCCACCAGCCGGTATGGTAACAGCTGCCGAGCTAACAGTTCCGCCACGCCAGCTGTCAGACGCCGGGCAAGGGGGTGACTGGCCAAAATTGGCTTCTTCCGCTCAAACATTTCCTTCACGGACACCTAACTGCTGCTGTGGGCAGAGGAGCAGGAACCGCTCAAGGGCAGAGGCGGAGTGGAGGAGGGTGCCTGTGAAGGTGCAAGGGAGAAAGCGGCAGAAGCAGATGATGCACCTGAAGGAGGAAGAGGAGAAGGAGGGTGACTTTTCTTTTGTGTGCTGCTGCTGCTTTTGCTCAGGTGGCCATCCCATTGCTGTTTGTGCCTTTTCTGCAGGTGCCTTCGTAAGGCACTTGTCCCTACGTGAGTGTTGGCCTTTCCACGGCTCAATTTTTGTTGGCAGAGCGAACAGATGGCTTTGGTCCGATCTGTGCATATAGTGCTGTGTAGCAGTCAGTGTATGGGGAGGAGCTGCTGCTGATACAAGGACAGTGTTAGAGAGGCTGTAGTGTGATATAGTGCTGTGTAGCAGTCAGTGTAGGGGGAGGAGCTGCTGCTGCTGATACAGGGACAGTGTTAGAGAGGCTGTAGTGTGATATAGTGCTGTGTAGCAGTCAGTGTAGGGAGAGGAGCTGCTGCAGATACAGGGACAGTGTTAGAGAGGCTGCAGTGTGATATAGTGCTGTGTAGCAGTCAGTGTAGGGGGAGGAGCTGCTGCTGCAGATACAGGGTTAGAGAGGCTGTAGTGTGATATAGTGCTGTGTAGCAGTCAGTGTAGGGAGAGGAGCTGCTGCTGATACAGGGACAGTGTTAGAGAGGCTGCAGTGTGATATAGTGCTGTGTAGCAGTCAGTGTAGGGAGAGGAGCTGCTGCTGCTGATACAGGGACAGTGTTAGAGATGCTGTAGTGTGATATAGTGCTGTGTAGCAGTCAGTGTAGGGAGAGGAGCTGCTGCTGATACAGGGACAGTGTTAGAGAGGCTGTAGTGTGATATAGTGCTGTGTAGCAGTCAGTGTAGGGGGAGGAGCTGCTGCTGCTGATACAGGGACAGTGTTAGAGATGCTGTAGTGTGATATAGTGCTGTGTAGCAGTCAGTGTAGGGGGAGGAGCTGCTGCTGCTGCTGATACAGGGACAGTGTTAGAGAGGCTGTAGTGTGATATAGTGCTGTGTTGCAGTCAGTGTAGGGGGAGGAGCTGCTGCTGCTGCTGATACAGGGTCAGTGTTAGAGAGGCTGTAGTGTGATATAGTACTGTGTAGCAGTCAGTGTAGGGGGAGGAGCTGCTGCTGATACAGGGACAGTGTTAGAGAGGCTGTAGTGTGATATAGTGCTGTGTAGCAGTCAGTGTAGGGAGAGGAGCTGCTGCAGATACAGGGACAGTGTTAGAGAGGCTGCAGTGTGATATAGTGCTGTGTAGCAGTCAGTGTAGGGGGAGGAGCTGCTGCTGCAGATACAGGGTTAGAGAGGCTGTAGTGTGATATAGTGCTGTGTAGCAGTCAGTGTAGGGAGAGGAGCTGCTGCTGATACAGGGACAGTGTTAGAGAGGCTGTAGTGTGATATACTGCTGTGTAGCAGTCACTGTAGGGAGAGGAGCTGCTGCTGATACAGGGACAGTGTTAGAGAGGTTGTAGTGTGATATAGTGCTGTGTAGCAGTCAGTGAAGGGGGAGGAGCTGCTGCTGCTGCTGATACAGGGACAGTGTTAGAGAGGCTGTAGTGTGATAAAGTGCTGTGTAGCAGTCAGTGTAGGGAGAGGAGCTGCTGCTGCTACTGATACAGGGACAGTGTTAGAGAGGCTGTAGTGTGATATAGTGCTGTGTAGCAGTCAGTGTAGGGAGAGGAGCTGCTGCTGATACAGGGACAGTGTTAGAGAGGCTGTAGTGTGATATAGTGCTGTGTAGCAGTCAGTGTAGGGGGAGGAGCTGATGCTGCTGATACAGGGACAGTGTTAGAGAGGCTGTAGTGTGATATAGAGCTGTGTAGCAGTCAGTGTAGGGGAGGAGCTGCTGCTGCTGATACAGGGACAGTGTTAGAAAGGCTGTAGTGTGATATAGGGCTGTGTAGCAGTCAGTGAAAGTGGAGTCACTGACACAGCACTATATTACAATACACTGTCCCTGTATCAGCAGCATCAGCTCCTCTAATGCCAGGGGTGCCATGGCTGGAGCCAATAATAGGGGTGATAGAGGGCACCCCTATCTATCCCCCGCACAGGAGGAGCCTCTGTCCCCAGCATCCCCATGTCCACATTCCCATACACTCCCCATATATTATTCATGGTCCTCTTCCTCACAGTGACCCCAGCGTGACCCCCGTGGAGAAGAGGAATAATTACTGTGATTACACAAGAAGCAAGGAATTCTGGGACAGGCATAATGTCTTTATTCAATAAACAGGTCTGTAAAATAAAGAGAATACACCAATAATAGTAGATACAATGTTATATTTCAGAAAGGATTAGAGTACAAAATCACTAAATTATGAAGTTACAGAATCTCTGGAGGAATAACAATGAAAAGACTGGAGCTCGGATCTCAACATAACAGAAAAGCTCTGATACAGGTGGGAGCTCAGCTTCTATCTCACATAAAGATGCTTTCTTTGATAAAATGCAGAAGATGTTTAGAGCTGGCAACTGCAATGGCAGAAATATCAGGTCAGATGCAGGAGATGGGCCAGAGAACAGACGTGTAAGATTTGTAGCAACTACCCCCCCTCCCCCCTCATCTCAGATCAAAAGGATCACTTTCAGGTCTCCTTGCAATGCTCCGGAACTTTGCACTTGCCGGGGCAGGGAGAGGACCTGGATCCAGTGAGACCTCCCACCGGGATGTATTGACCTACTAGCTTCCCTTGCTACTCTGAGCTGAGCGCAGCCCCCAAAAGATTAATGAAAAGGAATTGTCATTAATCTCATTGGAGCCGCACAGCTCCTCTTCCTAGATCGTGCCACCCACGCATGCCCTGTAAGCTGGAGCAGCGGGCCCCATGCTATTGCCCATGCAGGCTCGCACAGCCATGATTAAGGAAGAGGAGCTCCTATGTAAAGGGGGGCTTAGGACAAGCGAGGGGAGCCTCAATAGGATCCTGAGGCTTCCCTCTCTTAAAGGGTAATAATAAAAGACATGAGGATAAAGAGACATGAGGTTCAGACTCAGGCAAGCTGGCGGTCCGGCACTTCCCAATATGATGCCATATTACATTGCTGCACAGATTTCCCAATTATCTTTGGTGAACACAAAAGAAGAACCCCCCTTTGGGTTAAAATAGAATCAGATCAAATCTCCCAAAATCAATGGTCTGATGTTATGTGGCCTTCAAACAGATGCATTGCCAAACAGATTAAATGTCCTTTGTGATTAACCACTCATATATGATGTGGACACTCTATAGAAATAAATATAAATGGTTCTCCAACTCCCATCATCTTTGGAAAATAATGGACACCCCCAGGATCCGATATTTGCCCTTTAGATGGATCATATAAATGGTGGAGAGATAAAAATCTATCCTATATAACAAAACCCGTGTCCTGTGTCCTCCTGTGTCTCTGCCTCCTCCTGTGTCCCTGCATCCTCCTGTGTCCCCGCGTCCTCCTGTGTCCCTGCGTCCTCCTGTGTCCCTGCATCCTCCTGTGTCCCCGCGTCCTCCTGTGTCCCTGCCTCCTCCTGTGTCCCCGCATCCTCCTGTGTCCCTGCATCCTCCTCTGTCCCTGCGTCCTCCTCTGTCCTTGTGCCCTCCTGTGTCCCTACGTCCTCCTGTGTCCCCACGTCCTCCTCCTGTGTCCCCGCGTCCTCCTCCTGTGTCCCTGCGTCCTCCTCCTGTGTCCCTGCATTTTGGCCAGCGCACGTGTGGTACATGGGCAGAGTTGGGACAGCACAGGAGGACGGATGCAGGGTGCCGTGGTCCTGGCCAGTTTATCTTCATAGAAATATAGGCACGTAGAAAGCGCAAGTGGAGAGATCTGTATGCTGCAGGAAGAGAGCATCTCTTCTCTCAGCCAGTCCTGAGCACAGGGAGGGGAGGGTCCCGGCACAGAAGGTCACGTGTTTATGTACGGGTGGCTGGAGGAGCACGTGGGCAGAATATCCTCTACAGGATGGTTGGCAGGGTGCTGCAGTGCTGTGACAGGTCAGTAACCTATACAGCATATATGGCAGCTGTCCACCCCAGTCTTCCTCTCACTCTCTCCCTATTCTCAGCACTCTCATCAGTAACCTGTGCTGTGCCTGTGAAGCAAAGTATTAACTTCAACTCTCCTGTAAATTATTAATAATCCCACAGTATTCTACAGAGTACATATTAATGTCACTACCTGTTCCCCAGAGAAGCTCAAAGTCTTACCCAAGTCCTCCTGTGATATTTCCCACACACAGCAAAATTAGGGCATCTCACCAGTATGAGATCTTTCATGCATAATAAGGCTTGATTTACTACTGAAAATATTTCCCACACACAGCTTCTCATCAGTGTGAGTTCTCTCATGTCTGGCAAGATATGTTTTACGTCCAAAACGTTTCCCACACTCAGCACATGTATAAAGCTTCTCACCAGTGTGACATCTCTCATGTGTGACAAGATTGCTTTTATGCCCAAAACTTTTCCCACACTCAGCACATGAATAGGGCTTCTCACCAGTGTGACATCTCTCATGTGTGACAAGATTTCCTTTATGCCCAAAACATTTCCCACACTCAGCACATGAATAGGGCTTCTCACCAGTGTGACATCTCTCATGTGTGACAAGATTTCTTTTCTGCCCAAAACATTTCCCACACTCAGCACATGAATATGGCTCACTACGCGTGTGTGTTCTCTCATGTCTGACAAGGTCTCTTTTGTATCCAAAACATTTCCCACACTCAGCACATGAATAGGGTTTCTCGCCAGTGTGACATCTCTCATGTCTAACAAGAGTTCTTTTCAAGCCAAAACATTTCCCACACTCAGCACATGAATATGGTTTTTCACCAGTATGCGTTCTCTCATGACTGACAAGCAGTGATTTCCACCCAAAACTTTTCCCACACTCAGCACATGAATATAACTTATCACCAGTGTGAGTTTTCTCATGTCTGGCAAAACATACTTTGTCTCTAAAACATTTCCCACACTCATTGCATGAATAAGGCTTCTCCCCAGTGTGAGTTCGTTCATGTATGTGAAGACTTATTTTACGCCCAAAACATTTCCCACACTCAGCACATGAATAGGGCTTCTCACCAGTGTGAGATCTCTCATGTCTGACAAGATGTGATTTCCAAACAAAACATTTCCCACAAGTGGAACAGGAATAAGACCCTCCAGCAGGGGGAGAGCTGTGCTGGGTAGGAGGCCCCTCAGGGTTAGACAGGTGAGGGGAGTCTGAGGGAATATTTGGGTTAACCAGGATATCTGCAGGCGACTCTTGTCCAGTGACATCACCATCCGTTGTACAGTCTGTGGATACAGAGAGACGAGTCTCTGAGAGGTTCCTGATGCCGGGACTCCATCCTGCAAATAGAGAAACATCATCACTTCCTGTTAGAGAATTCTGAGGGGAGGAGCAATTATAATTAGAGAAGAAAGAATAGGGTGTGGCGGGCACCAGGGAGGGGAATACGAGCAGCTTCACGACTCACTACTGCATGTTCTCCTTTCTGCAGGTTCTCCTTTCGGCTTGAAGCCAGGAAGTGCGGTAGTGTCGTGGAATGCGTCACCTACGTCGTATGTGGGGGGAATGATACAAATAGGGCTTCTGGGTAAGTAACCCCCGTCTCCCGCTGTTATACCTGCATTCATTACCATATAAAATCTGAGGAGCTACTCGGAAGCCCGTCACTAAGCTGGCACTTCTGTTCAGCTTCCTTTATTTGGCAATGTGCAGACAAGTAGGCTGTGTGTTACATCACCTCACAGCCCATAAGAAGAGACTAAACACGTACCGATGCGGGGGGGAGAGAGGGGGGGGGATAATGGAGGGTGCTGGGAGCCTGATGACAGTGCTTCTTCTGAGGCTATACAATACAATACATATATCATTAGAGATGGTCAGTAAGCTGCTGATAATTCCAAGTTGATGCAAAGTTTATGCAGCTTGGAAATAAGCCAGATGAAGCAGCTGCATAACTTTGCATATCATTTGCAGCATCTCAGATTTATCAGCATGTCTCTGCCCATCACTAGTTATCAGCCTGACAGAGAACTGCAGAAGGTTGTGCTCATTACAGGCGGCCAATCACATCACTATATCCAAAAGAAAGACAGGGCAGCAGTCACATGACCAGGGTGTATGAGCGTGCAGAGAGTCACCCGAGTATCAGCCTCAGATCACAGTGTGCTGCGTGGCTGAACAAGAGCCAGGAAGACTGGAAACAGCGGCTGCAGCCACCGGAGCAGCATTATAATGGGACTTTTGTATATTTTGCATTGAACACAATAAAGTCAATTTCAAGTACAAGAGCTGTGCGGGATTGCTGTGGAGAATCACATGACTGTAACTTGCATGCAAATTTTATGTAACTTCAAATTCTGCATTCAGAAATCCATTTCCTGACAAATGTGACTCGCTGCATACACTCTGCATTACATGTGCATACAGTTATCTGCACCTCCTGTGTACCCACTCATTCCTTCCTCTGCACCTCCTGTGTGCCCCCTTCATTCCTTCCTCTGTACCTCCTGTGTGCCCCCTTCATTCCTTCCTCTGTACCTCCTGTGTGCCCCCCTTCATTCCTTCCTCTGTACCTCCTGTGTGTCCGCTTCATTTCTTCCACTGCACCTCCTGTATGCCCCTTTCATTTCTTCCTCTGTACCTCCTGTGTGCCCCCTTCATTCCTTCCTCTGTACCTCCTGTGTGTCCCCTTCCTCTGTACCTCCTGTGTGTCCCCTTCATTTCTTCCTCTGCAACTCCTGTGTGCCCCCTTCATTTCTTCCTTTGCACCTCCTGTGTGCCCCCTTCAATTCTTTTCTTCCCCCTTCATTCCTTCCTCTCCACCTCCTGTGTGCCTCCCTCATTTCTTCCTCTGCACCTCCTGTGTGCCCAATTCATTTTTTCCTCTGCACCTCCTGTGTGCAACTTCATTCAATCCTCTGTACCTCCAGTGTGCCCCCTTCATTTGTTCCTCTGCACCTCCTTTGTGCCCCCTTAATTTTTTCCTCTGCACTTCCTGTGTGACCCCTTCATTTCTTCCACTGTACCTCCTGTGTGCCCCCTTCACTTCTTCCTCTGCACCTCCTGTGTGCCCCCTTCAATCCTTCCACTGTACCTCTTGTGTACCCCCTTTACTCCTTCCTCTGTACCTCCTGAGTGCCCCTTCATTTTTTCCTCTGCACCTCCTGTGTGTCCCCTTCATTTCTTCCTCTGCACCTCCTGTGTGCCCCCTTCATGTCCTCCTCTTCACCTCCTGTATGCCCCCTTCATTTCCTTCTCTGCACCTCCTGTGTGCCCCCTTCATGTCTTCCTCCGAACCTCCTATGTGCCCCCTTCAATTCTTCCTCCACACCTCCTGTGTGTCCCCTTCATTTTTTCCTCCGCACCTCCAGTGTGCCCCCATCATTTTTTCCTCCACACCTGCTGTGTGCCCCCTTCATTTTTTTCTCTGCACCTCCTGTGTTCCCCCTTCAATTCTTCCTCTGCACCTTTTGAGTACCCCTTCAGTTCTTCCTCTGTACCTCCTGTGTGCCCCCTTCATGTCTTCCTCTGCACCTCCTGTGTGCCCCCTTCATGTCTTCCTCTGTACCCTTCTGTGTGCCCCCTTCATGTCTTCCTCTGTACCTCCTATGTGCCCCCTTCATTTCTTCCTCTGCACCTCCTGTGTGCCCCCTTCATGTCTTCCTCTGCACCTCCTGTGTGTCCCTTCTTTCCTTTCTCTGCACCTCCTGTGTGTCTCCTTCATGTCTTACTCTGCACCTCCTGTGTGCCCCTTCATTTCCTCATCCGCACCTCCTGTATGCCCCCTTCCTTCTTTCCTCTGCACCTCCTGTGTGCCCCCTTTATTTCTTCCTCCACACCTCCTGTGTGCCCCCTTCAGGTCTTCCTCTGTATCTCCTGTGTGCCCCCTTCATTTCTTCCTCTGTACCTTCTGTGTGCCCCCTTCATTTCTTCCTTCGCACCTCCTGTATGCCCCTTCATTCCTTCCTCTGCACCTCCTGTGTGCCCCCTTCATTCCTTCCTCTGCACCCCTGTATGCCCCCTTCATTACTTTCCTCCACACATCCTGTGTGCCACCTTATTGTCTTCCTCCGAACCTCCAATGTGCCCCCTTCAATTCTTCCTCTGCACCGCCTGTGCGTCCCCTTAATTTCTTGCTCCGCACCTCCTGTGTGCCCCCTTCATTTTTTCCTCCGCACCTCCTGTGTGCCCCCTTCATTTCTTTTTCCACACTTCCTGTGTGCCCCCTTCAATTCTTCCTCTGCACCTCTTGTGTCCCCCTTCAGTGCCTCCTCTGCACCTCCTGTGTGCCCCTTCATTCCTTCCTTCACACATCCTGTGTGCCACCTTCATGTCTTCCTCCGAACCTCCTATGTGCCCCCTTCAATTCTTCCTCTGCACCGAATGTGTGTCCCCTTAATTTCTTGCTCTGCACCTCCGGTGTGCCCCATAATTTCTTCCTCTGTACCTGTTGTGTGCCCCCTTCATTTCTTTCTCTGTACCTTCTGTGTGCCCCCTTAATTTCTTCCTCCGCACCTCCTGTGTGCCCCCTTCATTCCTTCCTCTGCACCTCCTGTGTGCCCCCTTCATTTTTTTACTCCACACATCCTGTGTGCCACCTTCATGTCTTCCTCCGAACGTCCAATGTGCCCCCTTCAATTCTTCCTCTGCACCACCTGTGTGCCCCCTTTATTTCTTCCTCCACACCTCCTGTGTGCCCCCTTCATGTCTTCCTCTGCACCTCCGGTGTGCTCCCTTCAATTCTATCTACGCACCTCCTGTGTGCCCCATTCATGTCTTCCTCTGTACCTCCTGTGTGCTCCCTTCATTTCTTTTTCCACACTTCCTGTGTGCCCCCTTCAATTCTTCCTCTGCACCGCTTGTGTCCCCCTTCAGTGCCTCCTCTGCACCTCCTGTGTGCCTCCTTCATGTCTTCCTCTGCACCTCCGGTGTGCTCCCTTCAATTCTATCTACGCACCTCCAATGTGCCTCCTTCATTTCTTCCTCTGTACCTCCTGTGTGCCCCCTTCATTTCTTCCTCTGTACCTTCTGTGTGCCCCCTTCATTTCTTCCTCCGCACCTCCTGTGTGCCCCCTTCATTCCTTCCTCTGCATTTCCTGTATGCCCCCTTCATTACTTTCCTCCACACATCCTGTGTGCCACCTTATTGTCTTCCTCCGAACCTCCAATGTGCCCCCTTCAATTCTTCCTCTGCACCGCCTGTGTGTCCCCTTAATTTCTTGCTCCGCACCTCCTGTGTGCCCCCTTCATTTCTTCCTCTGTACCTCCTGTGTGCCCCCTTCATTTCTTCCTCCACACCTCCTGTGTGTCCCCTACATTTTTTCCTCCGTACCTTCTGTGTGCCCCCTTCATTTCTTTTTCCACACTTCCTGTGTGCCCCCTTCAATTCTTCCTCTGCACCGCTTGTGTCCCCCCTTCAGTGCCTCCTCTGCACCTCCTGTGTGCCCCTTCATTCTTTCCTCTGCACCTCCTGTGTGCCTCCTTTATTTCTTCCTCCGCACCTCCTGTGTGTCCCCTTCATTTGTTCCTCTGCACCTCCTGTGTGCCCCTTCATTTTTTCCTCTGCACCTCCTGTAAGTCCCTTCATTCCTTTCTCTGCACCTCCTGTGTGCTCCCCTTCATTTCTTCCTCTGAACCTCCTGTGTGCCCCATCATTCCTTCCTCTGCATTTCCTGTGTGCCCCCTTCATTTCTTCCTCTGCACCTCCTGTGTGCTCCCTTCATGTCTTCCTCTGCACCTCCTGTGTGCCCCTTCATTTCCTCATCTGCACCTCCTGTGTGCCCCTTCATTTCCTCATCTGCACCTCCTGTATTCCCCCTTCCTTCTTTCCTCTGCACCTCCTGTGTGCCCCCTTCATGTCATTCTCTGCACCTCCTGTGTGCTCCCTTCAATTCTATCTACGCACCTCCAATGTGCCTCCTTCATTTCTTCCTCTGTACCTCCTGTGTGCCCCCTTCATTTCTTCCTCTGTACCTCCTGTGTGCCCCCTTCATTTTTTTCTCCGCACCTCCTGTGTGCCCCCTTCATTTCTTTTTCCACACTTCCTGTGTGCCCCCTTCAATTCTTCCTCTGCACCGCTTGTGTCCCCCTTCAGTGCCTCCTCTGCACCTCCTGTGTGCCTCCTTCATGTCTTCCTCTGCACCTCCGGTGTGCTCCCTTCAATTCTATCTACGCACCTCCAATGTGCCTCCTTCATTTCTTCCTCTGTACCTCCTGTGTGCCCCCTTCATTTCTTCCTCTGTACCTTCTGTGTGCCCCCTTCATTTCTTCCTCCGCACCTCCTGTGTGCCCCCTTCATTCCTTCCTCTGCACCTCCTGTGTGCCCCCTTCATTTCTTTCCTCCACATATCCTGTGTGCCACCTTCATGTCTTCCTCCGAACCTCCAATGTGCCCCCTTCAATTCTTCCTCTGTACCTCCTGTGTGCCCCCTTCATTTCTTCCTCCACACCTGTGTGTCCCCTACATTTTTTCCTGCGCACCTTCT
The DNA here is from genome assembly GCF_040937935.1 of Hyperolius riggenbachi. Taxonomy (NCBI): domain Eukaryota; kingdom Metazoa; phylum Chordata; class Amphibia; order Anura; family Hyperoliidae; genus Hyperolius; species Hyperolius riggenbachi. The sequence goes on from NC_090655.1 coordinate 268,517,261, forward strand.
GTGTGCCCCCTTCATTTTTTCCTCCGCACATCCTGTGAGCCCCCTTCATTTTTTTTCCACACTTCCTGTGTGCCCCCTTCAATTCTTCCTCTGCACCTCGTGTCCCCCTTCAGTGCCTCCTCTGCACCTCCTGTGTGCCCCTTCATTCCTTCCTCTGCACCTCTTGTGTGCCTCCTTTATTTCTTCCTCCGCACCTCCTGTGTGTCCCCTTCATTTCTTTCTCCGCAACTCCTGTGTGTCCCTTCACTCCTTTCTCTGCACCTCCTGTGTGTCCCCTTCATTTCTTCCTCTGCACCTCCTGTGTGTCCCTTCACTCCTTTCTCTGCACCTCCTGTGTGTCCCCTTCATGTCTTCCTCTGCACCTTCTGTGTGTCCCCTTCATTTCTTCCTCTGCACCTCCTGTGTGTCCCTTCACTCCTTTCTCTGCACCTCCTGTGTGTCCCCTTCATTTCTTCCTCTACACCTCCTGTGTGCCCCCATCATTTCTTTTTCTGCACCTCCTGTGTGCCCCCTTCATGTCTTCCTCTGCACCTCCTGTGTGCCTCCTTCATGTCTTCCTCTGCACCTCCTGTGCGCCCCCTTAATTTCTTCCTCTTGAACTCTTGTGTGCCCCCTTCATTTGTTCCATCACAGCTCATGTGTGCCCCCTACAGTGCATCCTCCTCATGTCCTGTGAGCCCCCTTAATTTCTTCTTCTGCACCTCCTGTGTGCCTTCTTCATTTCTTCCTCCGCAACTCATGTGTGCCCCCTTCATTTCTACCCCTGTACCTCCTGTGTGCCCCCTTCATTTCTTTCTCTGCACCTCCTGTGTGCTCCCGTAATTTCTTCCCCGGCACCTCCTGTGTGCCCCCTTCACGTCTTCCTCCGCACCTCCTGTGTGCCCCCTTCATTTCTTCTTCTGCACCTCCTGTGTGCCCCCTTCATTTTTCCTCTACACTTCCTATGTGCCCCCCTTCATTTCTTCCTCTGCACCTCCTGTGTGCCCCCTTCATTTCTTCCTCTGCACCTCCTGTGTGCCCCTGTAATTTTTTCCTCTACACCTTTTGTGTGCCCCCTTCATTTCTTCTTCTGCACCTCCTGTGCACCCTCTTCATTTCTTCCTCCGCACCTCTTCTGTGCCCCCTTCATTTCTTCCTCTGCTCCTCCTGTGTCCCCCCTTCATTTTGTTCCATCACAGCTCATGTGTGCCCCCTACAGTGCATCCTCTTCATGTCCTGTGAGCCCCCTTAATTTCTTCCTCTGCATCTCCTGTGTGCCCCCTTCATTTCTTCCTCTGCACCTCCCGTGTGCCCCCTTCATTTCTTCCTCCACACCTCCTGTGTGCCCCCTTCATTCCTCCCTTTGCTAATCCTGTGTGCCCTAATGCCTAGCCTCCTCTGCCCTACATGTACCTAAACTGAAACTCTTCCACCCAATGCCCTTATCCACCCTCTAAATACCAAAACCTCACCTCATAACCCGGGACCCAAATGACTGACACTTGTAGCTGATCGTCTACAATGACTAATTCCTATATAGAAGCCGATCGGCTCCAGCATACATCAGGTGGTAGGTTTTTGTGTCCCTTTGCTGGCTGCAAAAGTTTGGCGGTCTGCACTGGCTGATGGGCAGTGACAGGTGGTGGGTTTAGCAGCAGATGGTGGGTGATGCTGGCTGGTGACAGTAAGTAGTGAGAGTTTATATTTTTAAAGTTTACATTTCCCTGGTGGTAGTGGGTGGAATGATTGGCAGAACATCCTCATCCTCTCTGGGAGTCAGGCTGAAAGCTGCCTGCAGGGGGCACATTTCTCCCTCCATTTCTTCACTCACAGCCCATGAGACCACTCTACACTAACTACATATGTAAGGGGCGGGGCCTCTTTTAACTGCAGAATAATCATAACTTTCCCTCTTAATAGCTGGCCAAATAAACCAATCATATGGGGGTGGGGGGGAGTAAACAGCCAACAAGTGACTCCCCAGAGCTCCAATAGCTTAAAGGCTCCACATTACAGGAGCATGAAAGGGCAAAGAGTGGAACTTGGTGGCGCTCCAGGTGCAAGTCTGGAATGGCTGTGCCTAAAAACAGCATTGACTCACCTGCACTGCCCTCTGCAAGAGTGTCTTCCACTTTAATTGTCCCCATCACATCTCCAACCTCCGCAGACTGCTGATCACTCCTCACATACGTCTCTTCTTCCTTAATTGACCTCATCATGTCACCCTCCTCCATAGACTGCTGATCTCTCCTCACATACATCTCTTTTTCTTCCTCTTTAATTTTCCTCATCATGTCACCCTCCTCTACAGACTTCTGATCACTCCTCACGTACGTCTCTTCCTCCTTTTTAATTGTCCTCATCATGTCACCATCCTTTGCAGACTGATCACTCCTCACATACGTCTCTTCTTCCTCCTCTTTCATTGTCCTTATCATGACACCCTCCTTCATAGACCGCTGATCACTCCTCACATATGTCTTTTCTTCTTCCTCTTTAACTGTCCTCATCATGTCACCCTTCTCCATAGACTGCTGATCACCCCTCACATATGTCTCTTCTTCCTCTTTACTTGTCCTCATCATGTCACCCTCCTCCATAGACTGCTGATCACTCCTCACATATGTCTCTTCTTCCTCTTTACTTGTCCTCATCATGTCACCCTCCTCCACAGACTGTTGATCACTCCTCACATACGTCTCTTCTTCTTGCTCTTTAATTGTCCTCATCATGTCACCCTCCTCCATAGACTGCTGATCACTCCTCACATATGTCTCTTCTTCCTCTTTACATATCCTCATCATGTCACCCTTCTCCATAGACTGCTGATCACTCCTCACATACGTCTCTTCTTCTTCCTCTTTACATATCCTCATCATGTCACCCTCCTCCACAGACTGCTGATCACTCCTCACATACGTCTCTTCTTCTTCCTCTTTAATTGTCCTCATCATGTCACCCTCCTCCATAGACTGCTGATCACTCCTCACATATGTCTCTTCTTCCTCTTTACATATCCTCATCATGTCACCCTTCTCCATAGACTGCTGATCACTCCTCACATACGTCTCTTCTTCTTCCTCTTTACATATCCTCATCATGTCACCCTCCTCCACAGACTGCTGATCACGCCTCACATACGTCTCTTCTTCCTCTTTAATTGTCCTCATCATGTCACCCTCCTTCATAGACTGCTGATCACTCCTCACATATGTCTCTTCTTCCTCTTTACATATCCTCATCATGTCACCCTCCTCCACAGACTGCTGATCACTCCTCACATACGTCTCTTCTTCTTCCTCTTTAATTGTCCTCATCATGTCACCCTCCTCCATAGACTGCTGATCACTCCTCACATATGTCTCTTCTTCCTCTTTACATATCCTCATCATGTCACCCTTCTCCATAGACTGCTGATCACTCCTCACATACGTCTCTTCTTCTTCCTCTTTACATATCCTCATCATGTCACCCTCCTCCACAGACTGCTGATCACGCCTCACATACGTCTCTTCTTCCTCTTTAATTGTCCTCATCATGTCACCCTCCTTCATAGACTGCTGATCACTCCTCACATACGTCTCTTCTTCTTCCTCTTTACATATCCTCATCATGTCACCCTTCTCCACAGACTGCTGATCACTCCTCACATAAGTCTCTTCTTCTTCCTCTGTAACTCCAGTATTTACACATATCAGATTTCCGCCCTGAGTAGAAGAAATGAGAGATAATTTAAATTGTGAACACAGATAACAGCATATGCAGAAATGAACAATGTCACACAGCTTGTGGTCTCTGGGGACTTTTAGGCCCATCTACCTGATAATGGTGAGGTATGACGCGGTCTTCATGTGGACAATCCTCACAATAAAGAGGACCTGTACATCTCTCTGGTGGGTTTCTGTTACTGGATACATCTGCAGGAAACAGACACACTGACTGAATACATTGTCTCTATGTGTTTAGCAGATTATGGGGGGAGCTAGGAGGAGCCTCCATACTGCTCTCTCCTTTTGTAAGAAATGAAAGCCTCTTACCCGGTGATGTGAGTGGCGGCTGATTCTCCATCATGGTGTCCTTGTAGAGGTCCTTGTGTCCTTCTCTATACTGCCACTCCTGCATGGAGAAATAGACGGTGACATTCTGACACCCTATAGGAACCCAACAGGAGAACAATGATACAGTCACCTCCCAGACACACCCCTTCTTGTTACTGGATAATTTCCATAATTCCCAGCACCTCTCCTGTCAGAGGCTCTATCACCTTCCCGATGACTTCCAGAATCTTCTGCTTGTTGTGTCCCTCAGATAAAATTACCCTACATACTGGAGGATATTGGCAATGCTGGGGGACACAGAGGGTGGGGGGCATGGCTATACTGGGAAAGAAATGGCATTACTGGGGTGGGGGACATTACATACTGGGGGATAATGGCAATGCTGGGGGACACAGGGGGACATGGCTATAATGGGAAAGAAATGGCATTACTGGGGTGGGGGACATTACATACTGGAGGATAATGGCAATGCTGGGGGACACAGGAAGGACAGGGCTATAATGGTAAACAAATGGCATTACTGGGTTGTGGGACAGAGATCATGGGGCTCTATAGCAAAACTTTTATGAGGGCCTTAGCTGTAGGCACTCTTAATCAATGCCACCTGCCCCTAGCCTATGGATATGAGTTAATTGGGCAATTTACATTCTCATGCAATTAACACTGCACAAAGTTCATGGGCACTGAGACAAAGTCAGAGGGTGGAGGAACACAAGAAAGTTAATGGTGAATACATTAAGTACTAACAGGGCCCCCTATCCTCCAGGGCCCCATAGCAGCTGCTATGGCTATTGCTGCACCCCTGATGTCCACCCGACCTCTGCTCTGCCCAATATATAACAAGTATGTCCACCCCGACCTCAGCTCTGCCCAATATATAACAAGTATGTCCATCCCAACCTCTGCTCTGCCCAATATATAACAAGTATGTCCACCCTGACCTCTGCTCTGCCCAATATATAACAAGTATGTCCACCACGACCTCTGCTCTGCCCAATATATATCAAGTATGTCCACCCCGACCTCTGCTCTGCCCAATATATAACAAGTATGTCCACCCTGACCTCTGTTCTGCCCAATATATAACAAGTATGTCCACCCTGACCTCTGCTCTGCCCAATATATAACAAGTATGTCCACCCTGACCTCTGCTCTGCCCAATATATATCAAGTATGTCCACCCCGACCTCTGCACTGCCCAATATAACAAGTATGTCCACCCCGACCTCGCTCTGCCCAATATATAACAAGTATGTCCACCCTGACCTCTGCTCTGCCCAATATATAACAAGTATGTCCACCCTGACCTCTGCTCTGCCCAATATATAACAAGTATGTCCACCCTGACCTCTGCTCTGCCCAATATATAACAAGTAAGTCCACCCTGACCTCTGCTCTGCCCAATATATAACAAGTATGTCCACCCTGACCTCTGCTCTGCCCAATATATAACAAGTATGTCCACCCTGACCTCTGCTCTGCCCAATATATAACAAGTATGTCCACCCCGACCTCTGCTCTGCCCAAAATATAACAAGTATGTCCACCCCGACCTCTGCCGTGCCCAATACATAACAAGTATGTCCATCCCGACCTCTGCTCTGCCCAATATATAACAAGTATGTCCACCCCGACCTCTGCTCTGTCTAATATATAGCAAGCATGTCCACCCCGACCTCTGCTCTGCCCAATATATAACAAGTATGTCCACCCCGACCTCTGCTCTGCCCAATATATAACAAGTATGTCCACCCCGACCTCTGCTCTGCCTAATATATAGCAAGCATGTCCACCCCGACCTCTGCTCTGCCCAATATATAACAAGTATGTCCACCCCGACCTCTGCTCTGCCTAATATATAGCAAGCATGTCCACCCCGACCTCTGCTCTGCCCAATATATAACAAGTATGTCCACCCCGACCTCTGCTCTGCCCAATATATAACAAGTATGTCCACCCCGACCTCTGCTCTGCCTAATATATAGCAAGCATGTCCACCCCGACCTCTGCTCTGCCCAAAATATAACAAGTATGTCCACCCCAACTTCTGCTCTGCCCAATATATAACAAGTATGACCACCCCGACCTCTGCTCTGCACAATATATAACAAGCATGTCCACCCCGACCTCTGCTCTGCCCAATATATAACAAGTATGTCCACCCTGACTTCTGTTCTGCCCAATATATAACAAGTATGTCCACCCTGACCTCTGCTCTGCCCAATATATAACAAGTATGTCCACCCCGACCTCTGCCGTGCCCAATATATAACAAGTATGTCCATCCCGACCTCTGCTCTGCCCAATATATAACAAGTATGTCCACCCCGACCTCTGCTCTGCCCAATATATAACAAGTATGCCCATCCCGACCTCTGCTCTGCCCAATATATAACAAGTATGTCCACCCCGACCTCGCTCTGCCCAATATATAACAAGTATGTCCACCCCGACCTCTGCTCTGCCCAATATATAACAAGTATGTCCACCCCGACCTCTACTCTGCCCAATATATAACAAGTATGTCCACCCCGACCTCTGCTCTGCCCAAAATATAACAAGTATGTCCACCCCGACCTCTGCTCTGCCCAATATATAACAAGTCTGTCCACCCCGACCTCTGCTCTGCCCAATATATAACAAGTATACCCACCCCGACCTCTGCTCTGCCCAATATATAACAAGTTTGACCACCCCGACTTCTGCTCTGCCCAATATATAACAAGTATGACCACCCCGACCTCTGCTCTGAACAATATATAACAAGTATGCCCACCCCGACCTCTGCTCTGCCCAATATATAACAAGTATGTCCACCCCGACCTCTTCTCTGCCCGATATATAACAAGTATGTCCACCCCGACCTCTGCCGTGCCCAATATATAACAAGTATGTCCATCCCGACCTCTGCTCTGTCCAATATATAAGAAGTATGTCCACCCCGACCTCTGCTCTGCCCAATATATAACAAGTATATCCACCCCGACCTCTGCTCTGCCCAATATATAACAAGTATGTCCACCCCGACCTCTGCTCTGCCCAATATATAACAAGTATGTCCACCCCGACCTCTGCTCTGCCCAATATATAACAAGTATGTCCACCCCGTCCTCTGCTCTGCCCAATATATAACAAGTATGTCCACCCCGACCTCTGCTCTGCCCAATATATAACAAGTATGACCACCCCGACCTCTGCTCTGCCCGATATATAACAAATATGTCCACCCCGACCTCTGCTCTGCCCAATATACAACAAGTATGTCCACCCCGACCTCTGCTCCAGAGGCGTAGCTAGGGCTTTCAGCACCCGGGGGCAAAGACTATCAATGCGCCCCCTAAGGTGAAGGCTGCGCCCCGCCAAGAAAGGGGCGTGACCACATAATAAATGTGGGCGTGGTTATGGGTGGAGCCAAATTTGCATGGAGGTTAGCAGGCTCACGCTCACCCACCCTCCCTCAGTATGTACCTTCCAGCATGTTCCAAGACAAATTCAGCAATCATGAGCCCCCCCCATCAAGACAAATTCAGCAATCATGAGCAAATATGAGGCCCCCAACATGACCAACTCAGCAATCATGAGGCTCCCAACAAGACAAATTTAGCAATCATGAGGCCCCCAACAAGACAAATTCAGCAATCATGAGGCCCCCAAAAAGACAAATTCAGCGATCTTGAGGCCCCCAACAAATCATGAGGCCCTCAACAAGACAAACTCAGTAACCATGAGGCCCCCAACAAGACAAATTCAGCAGTCATGAGGCACATAAATAGACAGCATTTCACATAAATAGGCAGAATGCCCTCTTAATATGGTAGACACCTCTCACCTGGCAGCAGTTCCCCAAAATACACTCAATCTGACAGCAGTGGTTCCCCAAAAATAGGTAGCCCCAGGTCTATAGGTGTCCCCAGAATAGGTGGCCAGCAGTATAGATGTCCCCAGAATAGGTGGCCAGCGGTATAGATGTCCCCAGAATAGGTGGCCAGCGGTATAGATGTCCCCAGAATAGGTGGCCAGCGGTATAGATGTCCCCAGAACAGGTGGCCAGTGGTAGAAATGTCCACAGAACAGGTAGCCAGGGGTATATGTGCCCAGTATATGTAGCCAGGTGTATATGTGCCCAGTATATGTAGTCAGGGTTATATGTGCCCAGTATATGTAGCCAGGGGTATATGTGCCCAGTATATGTAGCCAGGGGTATAATATGCGCCCAGTATATGTAGCCAGGGGTATAATATGCGCCCAGTATATGTAGCCAGGGGTATATGTGCCCAGTATATGTAGCCAGGGGTATATGTGCCCAGTATATGTAGCCAGGGGTATATGTGCCCAGTATATGTAGCCAGGGGTATAATATGTGCCCAGTATATATAGTCAGGGGTATATGTGCCCAGTATATATAGTCAGGGGTATATGTGCCCAGTATATGTAGCCAGGTGTATATGTGCCCAGTATATGTAGCCAGGTGTATATGTGCCCAGTATATGTAGTCAGGGTTATATGTGCCCAGTATATGTAGCCAGGGGTATATATGGCCAGTATATGTAGCCAGGGGTATATGTGCCCAGTATATGTAGTCAGGGGGATATGTAGCCAGGGGTATATATGCCCAGTATATGTAGTCAAGGGTATATGTGCACAGTATATGTAGTCAGGGTTATATGTGCCCAGTATATGTAGCCAGGGGTATATGTAGCCAGGGGTATATATGCCCAGTATATGTAGCCAGGGGTATAATATGTGCCCAGTATATGTAGCCAGGGGTATATGTGCCCAGTATATGTAGCCAGGGGTATATGTGCCCAGTATATGTAGCCAGGGGTATATACAGTGGGTTGCAAAAGTATTCGTCCCCCTTGAAGTTTTCCACATTTTGTCACATTACTGCCACAAACATGCATCAATTTTATTGGAATTCCACGTGAAAGACCAATACAGAGTGGTGTACATGTGAGAAGTGGATCGAAAATCATACATCATTCCAAACATTTTTTACAAATAAATAACTGCAAAGTGGGGTGTGCGTAATTATTCGGCCCCCTGGGTCAATACTTTGTAGAACCACCTTTTGCTGCAATTACAGCTGCCAGTCTTTTAGGGTATGTCTCTACCAGCTTTGCACATCTAGAGACTGAAATCCTTGCCCATTCGTCTTTGCAAAACAGCTCCAGCTCAGTCAGATTAGATGGACAGCGTTTGTGAACAGCAGTTTTCAGATCTTGCCACAGATTTAGATCTGGACTTTGACTGGGCCATTCTAACACATAGATATGTTTTGTTTTAAACCATTCCATTGTTGCCCTGGCTTTATGTTTAGGGTCATTGTCCTGCTGGAAGGTGAACCTCCTCCCCAGTCTCAAGTCTTTTGCAGTCTCCAAGAGGTTTTCTTCCAAGTTTGCCCTGTATTTGGCTCCATCCATCTTCCCATCAACTCTGACCAGCTTCCCTGTCCCTGCTGAAGAGATTCACCCCCTGAGCATGATGCTGCCACCACCATATTTGACAGTGGGGATGGTGTGTTCAGAGTGATGTGCAGTGTTAGTTTTCCGCCACACATAGCGTTTTGCATTTTGGCCAAAAAGTTCAATTTTGATCCCATCTGACCAGAGCACCTTCTTCCACATGGTTGCTGTGTCCCCCACATGGCTTGTGGCAAACTGCAAACGGGACTTCTTATGCTTTCTGTTAACAATGCCTTTCTTCTTGCCACTCTTCCATAAAGGCCAACTTTGTACAGTGCATGACTAATAGTTGTCCTATGGACAGAGTCTCCCACCTGAGCTGTAGATCTCTGCAGCTCGTCCAGAGTCACCATGGGCCTCTTGACTGCATTTCTGATCAGCGCTCTCCTTGTTCGGCCTGTGAGTTTAGGTGGATGGCCTTGTCTTGGTAGGTTTACAGTTGTGCCATACTCCTTCCATTTCTGAATGATCGCTTGAACAGTGCTCCTTGGTCTTTGGAAGGCTTTGGAAATCTTTTTGTAGCCTAAGCCTGCTTTAAATTTCTCAATAACTTGATCCCTGACCTGTCTTGTGTGTTTTTTGGACTTCATGGTGTTGTGGCTCCCAATATTCTCTTAGACAACCTCTGAGGCCCTCACAGAGCAGCTGTATTTTTACTGACATTAGATTACACACAGGTGCACTCTATTTAGTCATTAGCACTCATCAGGCAATGTCTATAGGCAACTGACTGCACTCAGATCAAAGGGGGCCGAATAATTATGCACACACCACTTTGCAGTTATTTATTTGTAAAAAATGTTTGGAATCATGTATGATTTTCGTTCCACTTCTCATGTGTACACCACTTTGTGTTGGTCTTTCATGTGGAATTCCAATAAAATTGATTCATGTTTGTGGCAGTAATATGACAAAATGTGGAAAACTTCAAGGGGGGGTGAATACTTTTGCAAGCCACTGTATGCCCAGTATATGTAGCCAGGGGTATAATATGTGCCCAGTATATATAGTCAGGGGTATATGTGCCCAGTATATGTAGCCAGGTGTATATGTGCCCAGTATATGTAGTCAGGGTTATATGTGCCCAGTATATGTAGCCAGTGGTATATATGCCCAGTATATGTAGCCAGGGGTATATGTGCCCAGTATATGTAGCCAGGGGTATATGTGCCCAGTATATGTAGCCAGGGGTATAATATGTGCCCAGTATATATAGTCAGGGGTATATGTGCCCATGATATGTAGCCAGGGGTATAATATGTGCCTAGTATATATAGTCAGGGGTATATGTGCCCAGTATATGTAGCCAGGGGTATATGTGCCCAGTTTATGTAGCCAGGGGTATATGTGCCCAGTATATGCAGCCAGAGGGTATATGTGCCCAGTATATGTGCCCAGTATATGCAGCCAGAGGGTATATGTGCCCAGTATATGCAGCCAGAGGGTATATGTGCCCAATATATGCAGCCAGAGGGTATATGTGCCCAATATATGCAGCCAGGGGGTATATGTGCCCAGTATATGCAGCCAGGGGGTATATGTGCCCAGTATATGCAGCCAGGGGGTATATGTGCCCAGTATATGTAGCCAGGAGGTATATGTGCCCAGTATATGTAGCCAGGGGTATATGTGCCCAGTATATGTAGCCAGGGGTATATGTGCCCAGTATATGTAGCCAGGGGTATATGTGCCCAGTATATGTAGCCAGGGGTATATGTGCCCAGTATATGTAGCCAGGGGTATATGTGCCCAGTATATGTAGCCAGGGGTATATGTAGCCAGGGGTATATGTGCCCAGTATATGCAGCCAGGGGTATATGTGCCCAGTATATGCAGCCAGAGGGTATATGTGCCCAGTATATGCAGCCAGAGGGTATATGTGCCCAGTATATGCAGCCAGAGGGTATATGTGCCCAGTATATGCAGCCAGGGGGTATATGTGCCCAGTATATGTAGCCAGGGGGTATATGTAGCCAGGGGTATATGTGCCCAGTATATGTAGCCAGGGGTATATGTGCACAGTATATGCAGCCAGAGGGTATATGTGCCCAGTATATGCAGCCAGGGGGTATATGTGCCCAGTATATGTAGCCAGGGGGTATATGTGCCCAGTATATGTAGCCAGGGGTATATGTGCACAGTATATGTAGTCAGGGTTATATGTCTCCAGAGTAGGTAGCCAGGTGTCCCCCCCCCACCCCAGCAGGACGGGAGCAGCGCAGAGAAGAGGGAGAGCTGTGCGGACGGTGGAGAAGGGGGCCATCTTCCCCCCTTCCCTCACCTTAGGGTGCTCTCCCTCCCTCGCTGTCCCCTCCATTAATGTCCGGGTGGCTGGCAGCAGCAGGCGGAACTTACCTCCGTCTCGTCGCAGCACCGGATGGATTTGCCGCTACTAAGTCTGGTCCAGAACAGAGCAGCTGCTGTGGCACCCGAACTTCCGGCGCTGGAGCGAGACGGAGGTGAGTTTCGCCCGCCGCTGCCAGCCACCCGGACAATAATGGAGGGGACAGCGAGGGAGGGATGGAGAGCCCTAAGGTGAGGGAAGGGGGGGGGAGATGGCCCCCTTCTTCACTGTCCGCACAGCTCTCCCTCTTCTCTGCGCTGCTCCCCTCCCCAAAAGAAATAAAAAAAAAAAACGCAGCTCAGCTGGGCGCCCTTGGGGACCCGGCGCCCGGGGGCACTTGTCCTACCCCGACCCCCCCTAGCTCCGCGCCTGCTCTGCCTAATATATAACAAGTATGTCCACCCCGACCTCTGCTCTGCCTAATATATAACAAGTATGCCCATCCCGACCTCGCTCTGCCCAATATATAACAAGTATGTCCACCCCGACCTCGCTCTGCCCAATATATAACAAGTAAGTCCTCCCCGACCTCTGCTCTGCCCTATATATAACAAGTATGACCACCCCGACCTCTGCTCTGCACAATATATAACAAGTATGTCCACCCCGACCTCTGCTCTGCACAATATATAACAAGTATGACCACCCCGACCTCTGCTCTGCCTAATATATAACAAGTATGTCCACCCCGACCTCTGCTCTGCCCGATATATAACTAGGGTTGCCAGGTCGGCTGATGGAGAAAACCGGACAGGGGGTGGAGTTAGGGGTGGAGTTAGGGGCGGAGTCAGAAGCACACTTTTATGTAGAGTGGGGCTAAGCAATGGGCTTTTTAAAAAATGTTTTTTACAGTATTTATATCGCACTGACATCTTCTGCAGCACATTACAGAGTACATAGCCATGTCACTAACTGTCCTCACCAGTACATGCACATAAGAGACCACTTTTCACCAGTAAATGCACATAATAAGAGACCGCTTTTCACCAGTAAATGCACATAATAAGAGACAGCTTTTCACCAGTAAATGCACATAATAAGAGACAGCTTTTCACCAGTAAATGCACATAAGAGACAGCTTTTCACCACTAAATGCACATAAGAGACATCTTTTCACCACTAAATGCACATAAGAGACATCTTTTCACCACTAAATGCACATAAGAGACATCTTTTCACCACTAAATACACATAAGAGACAGCTTTTCACCAGTAAATGCACATAAGAGACAGCTTTTCACCAGTAAATGCACATGAGACAGCTTTTCACCAGTAAATGCACATAAGAGACAGCTTTTCACCAGTAAATGCACATAAGAGACAGCTTTTCACCAGTAAATGCACATAATAAGAGACAGCTTTTCACCAGTAACTGCACATAATGACAAACAGCCAGTTGTCCCCAGTATATGTAGCCAGGGATATATGTGCCCAGTATATGTAGCCAGAGGTATATGTCCCCAGTATATGTAGGCAGGGGAATATGTCCCCAGTATATATAGCCAGCGGTATATGGGCTCAGTATATGTAGCCAGGGTGTATATGGGCCCAGTATATGTAGCCAGGGTGTATATGGGCCCAGTATATGTAGCCAGGGTGTATATGGGCCCAGTATATGTAGCCAGGGTGTATATGGGCCCAGTATATGTAGTCAGGGGGTATATATGCCCAGTATATGTAGCCAGGGTGTATATGGGCCCAGTATATGTAGCCAGGGTGTATATGTCCCCAGTAAATGTAGCCAGGGTGTATATGTCCCCAGTATATTTAGCCAGGGTGTATATGGGCCCAGTATATGTAGCCAGGGTGTATATGGGCCCAGTATATGTAGCCAGGGTGTATATGGGCCCAGTATATGTAGCCAGGGTGTATATGTCCCCAGTATATGTAGCCAGGGTGTATATGGGCCCAGTATATGTAGCCAGGGTGTATATGGGCCCAGTATATGTAGCCAGGGTGTATATGGGCCCAGTATATGTAGCCAGGGTGTATATGTCCCCAGTATATGTAGCCAGGGTGTATATGTCCCCAATATATGTAGCCAGGGTGTATATTTGCCCAGTATATGTAGCCAGGGTGTATATGTCCCCAATATATGTAGCCAGGGTGTATATTTGCCCAGTATATGTAGCCAGGGTGTATATGTCCCCAGAATAGTTAGCCAGGTGCCCCCCCCCCCCCCCCCAGGAGGGGAGCAGAGAAGAGTGAGAGCGGTGAAGAAGGGGGCCATCTCCCCCCCCCCCTTCGCTCACCTTAGGGTCCTCTCCCTCCCTCGCTGTCTCTCCTCCGATCGGTGTGTGCGTGCGGTGGCTGGCAGAGGGGCGGAACTTACCTTCCGTGTCTCCTCCGTCTCGTCGCCGGCGCGGGATGAGTTGCCACTACTCTGGTCTGATCCAGACCAGACAGCGGCTGCGGACCAGAACTTCCGGCCGGCGCTTGGAGCGACACGGAAGGTAAGTCCCGCCCGCTGCCAAGCACCACACACAGATCGGAGGAGACAGCGAGGGACGGAAAGCATCCAAGGTGAGAGAAGGGGGGGAGATTGCCCCCTTCTCCGCCGCTGCCCACCGCTTTCCCTCCACTGCGCTGCTCTCCTCCTGCTACAGGCGGCTGTCAATACTGACAGCCGGCGGAAACGGCATAAAACCGGACATCTTAATTGTCCGGTTTAACATGCCTTTTTACACCGGACACAGGGGCCAAAAACCGGACTGTCCGGTGTAAAACCGGACACCTGGCAACCCTATATATAACAAGTATGACCACCCCGACCTCTGCTCTGCCCAATATATAACAAGTATGTCCACCCCGACCTCTGCTCTGCCCAATATATAACAAGTATGACCACCCCGACCTCTGCTCTGCCCGATATATAACAAGTGTGTCCACCCCGACCTCTGCTCTGCCCAATATATAACAAGTATGTCCACCCTGACCTCTGCTCTGCCCAATATATAACAAGTATGTCCACCCCGACCTCTGCTCAATATATAACAAGTATGTCCACCCCGACCTCTGCCCAATATATAACAAGTATTTCCACCCCGACCTCTGCCCTGCCCAATATATAACAAGTATGACCTTCCCGACCTCTGCTCTGCCCAATATATAACAATAATCACACAATTACCTCTTCCAGCCGTGTGAACTCTCCACCTCGTGCAACTTCTCTTCCTGCTGTGGTACAACCACTTCCTGCCCGTGACATCACGTCCTTTCTGTGATATCAGTTCCTATGTGTGATATCGCCATCTAGTGGTGAATAGACTAACTGCAGCCTCTGTTTGTGGACTCTCCTGCACCCAGCAATCTATTATTATTATTATTATTGTTATCATTTTCTGTTGCTACACAACAGTCTCATCTACAGAATGTATCACATATAATAATAACAATAATAATGCATAACAAGAATACTAACAATAATATACTGTAAATCATTAGTAGTCCCCAGATGGTTGCTGAATGTGTAGAGCTGCCATAGGGATGGGTCGCCATAGTTACTGGAAGTGTCAGTTTCTTGCAGCAGACTCAGAGGAAGAGGCAGAATTACTGGTGAAATATTTTGGACTAGGATTTCTATTTTAAATATGAAGCTTTGAATGAGGACGGTACCATTTATTGGCTAACTTAGAGATCAATAAAAAGTAAGCTTTCAGTTAATAAACCTTCATCAGACTTAGTTCCTGCATATTGACAAGATACAAAAAGAGGAAACTGAGAGCCCAATATGGTGTAGTATGTAAAACAATGGGTAATAGAACGTAAGTAAACAAATATACTCACAAACCAGGGTCACCGTATATGCAACCACTGTAAAAGCAGGTGAGGAGATGAAGACCTGTCCCCACTCAGGATTTATGTCACTTTCTGTAGATCGGAAAATAAGGGGAAAAACATCCCTCTCCACCAGGGGTGGACACAGGTAACGCAGAAAAGGAAACAGTGGCGCCAGCAGGATAAAAACTATGTTAAAACTTGAACATTTTCTAGGGTGGCAGTGGTGGACTTACCTCCCTGAAGTAGACATAGAACCTAAGGCAATAACAAGAAGGAGTACAGTGGGTTGCAAAAGTATTCAGCCCCCTTGAAGTTTTCCACATTTTGTCATATTACTGACACAAACATGCATCAATTTTATTGGAATTCCACATGAAAGACCAACACAAAGTGGTGTACACGTGAGAAGTGGAACGAAAATCCTACATGATTCCAAACATTTTTTTACAAATAAATAACTGCAAAGTGGTGTGTGCATAATTATTCGGCCCCCTTTGATCTGAGTGCAGTCAGTTGCCTATAGACATTGCCTGATGAGTGCTAATGACTAAATAGAGTACACCTGTGTGTAATCTAATGTCAGTACAAAGAGAGATGGGCCGAACGGTTCGCCGGCGAACGGTTCCACGCGAACTTTGGGGGCTGCATGGTGTAATGGATAAGGGAGCTGCCTCTGACAAAGGAGACCAGAGTTCAAATCTCAGCTCTGTCTGTTCAGTAAGCCAGCACCTATTCAGTAGGAGACCTTAGGCAAGTCTTCCCAACACTGCTACTGCCTATAGAGCATGCCCTAGTGGCTGCAGCTCTGGTCCTTTGAGTCCGCCAGGAGAAAAGTGTGATATAAATGTTATTTGTCTTGTCTACTTTTTCTCTTGTATTGAGCATAAATAGTAAATTTTAGGCCAGCAATTTCAGGCCAGCTTCAGTTGGTATAGTGGTTAGTGTGCTTGTCCACCATACAGTGAGACCCAGGTTCAAATCCCAGCCAATGTGAGTTGGCTTTTATGCTACAAATCCTTAAAGGGAACCTAAACGGAGAAGGATATGGATTTTTCCTTTTAAAATAATACCAGTTGCCTGAATCGCCTGCTGATCCTGTGTCTCTAATACTTTTAGCCACAGCCCCTGAACAAGCATGCAGATCAGGTGCTCTTACTGAAGTCAGACTGGATTAGCTGCATGCTTGTTTCAGGGTGTGATTCAGCCACTATTGCAGTCACAAAGCTCAGCTGGACTGCCAGGCAACTGGTATTGTTTACAGGAAACATCCATATCACTCTCAGTTAAGGTTCCCTTTAAAGGAGAACTGTAATGAAAGGTATATGGAGGCTACCATATTGATTTCCTTTTAAGCAATACCAGTTACCTGGCTATCCTGCAGATCCTCTGCCTCCAATACTTTTAGCCCTAGACCCTGAACAAGCATGCAGCAGATCTGGTGTTTGACATTTTTGTAAGATCTGACAAGATTAGCTGCATGCTTGTTTCTGGTGTGATTCCCACTACTGCAGCCAAATAGATCAGCAGGGCTGCCAGGCAACTGGTATAGCTTAAAAGGAAATCAATATGGCAGCCTCCATATACCTCTCACTACAGTTCTCCTTTAAGCAACCTAATGGTTCTATTGCATTGAGCATAAATGTTAAATTTTAGGCTAGCTTCACTTACTTCTGTAGTGGTACAGTGCTTAGGGTGACGTGCCCACCACACAGTGAGATCTGGGTTTGATTCCCAGCTATGGTATGATGTATACTGGTTTTTAAAATAGTATAATTCCCTGGCAGAAGAGACCCTCCTCCCTCCGGTAGGAGGGAATAGGTAGAAGGGTGTGGAGGGAGGAGGGCAATTAAAATCTCTGTAGCAGCTGTCCCATAACTAATTAGTGTAGGTAGGCAAATGGTATAAAGGACCTTGCTTGAAGGAGGGCGGGTCCTCCAGCAGTGATGTGTATTTCACTCAATTAGGTGTGGCTCCAGGTATTAGAGCTTTTGAAACATGTTTTCTATCATTTTTCCAGTTGATAGAATTTTTTAAAACTTTGAAAGTTCACCTCCCCATTGAAGTCTATTGCGGTTCGCGAACTTTTACGCGAACCGAACCTTCCGCGAAAGTTCGCGAACCCGGTTCGTGAACCTAAAATCGGAGGTTCGGCCCATCTCTAACAAAGACAGCTGCTCTGTGACGGCCTCAGAGGTTGTCTAAGAGAATATTGGGAGCAACCAGGGGCGTTTCTAGGGTCCTTGGAGATCGGGGGCACCTGTGGGCACCAGGCGGGGAGGTATGGGCGTGGCCATGAGGTGAGTGGGCGTGGCCATGGGTGGGGCCAAATGTACATGAACTTAGCAGGGGTGTAAGCTACAGATAACGGGCTTGCCCATCGAAATATTGGATGGAGCCCCCTGTCCTTTATTTGGATAATTTACAATCAGTATAGGCATAGATCAAAGATGTATACGCACATACAATTTTGATTGGTCAATCACTGACCCCCAATGTTACCACCCCGTGCAGTAAGTGGGCCAACAGACAATGAATTTTATGAACAGAACTAAAATTGGCTAATCAAAATTGTATGTGTGTACCAGGCTTTACAGCTAATACTGTACATACTGAAAGTAGCAGGGATCAGCATACAATATAGCTGGTTTACAATCAGTAAAGGCACAGAGTAACACCTTACACTGTACACACTGGAGGTAAATCAGCACACAGTGCAGGCACTAGAGAACAGCGTATACTGTACATACTGTAGGCAGCAGAATTCAGCACACTGCAGCTAGCGTGCCAAAAATATGAGGATCACGTTGTGCGGCGTGCTTATCGCGCCGCACCGAAAAATGGGTGGGCCATGGACCAGAATATAGGTGTGGTAACGGGTGGAGACAAATTTACATGAACCTAGCAATGGTGGGACATTAGATTATGACAGTGGTGGCGAACCTTTTGGAGGCCGAGTGCCCAAACTGCAACCCAAAAGTCACGTATCTATCGCAAAGTGGCAAAAGCAATTTAAACTAAATACTGTACAAACGTTTTAACTCATACATGAACATTATGGAAAAT
Source organism: Hyperolius riggenbachi (assembly GCF_040937935.1). Taxonomy (NCBI): domain Eukaryota; kingdom Metazoa; phylum Chordata; class Amphibia; order Anura; family Hyperoliidae; genus Hyperolius; species Hyperolius riggenbachi. The sequence goes on from NC_090655.1 coordinate 268,535,950, forward strand.
CCAAGTTGAAAATAAACTGTGAAGATAAACAATTTCATCCATCCTACTCCTGAAAAATGTATTCAATTTTTTAGAACCTCCCAGTTTTATTTTCTGTTTTAAAAAGCTAAAAAAGTAGGTTTAATGCTATTGTCTCATATGATAAGGATTCAGCTTTTCCCATAGTCTCGCATTTAGCAATCATGTGACCCCCAACAAGACAAATTCAGCAATCATAAGGCCCCCAACAAATCATGAGGCCCCCAACAAGACAAATTCAGCAATCTTGAGGCCCCCAACAAATCATAAGGCTCTCAACAAGACAAATTCAGCAGTCATGAGGCACATAAATAGACAGCATTTCACATAAATAGGCAGAATGCCCCCTTAATATGATAGCCCCCCAAGTTAGGTAGTGAGTGACAGGGACCCCCAGGTTAGCTAGTGAGTGACAGGCACCTCCAGTTAGGTAGTGAGTGACAGGGACCCCGATAGTGAGTGACAGGGAGCCCCTTTAGGTAGTGAGTGAGTGCCAGGGAGCTCCTTCAGGCAGTGAGTGAGTGCCAGGGATCCCCTTTTGGCAGTGAGTGAGTGCCAGGGAGCCCCTTCAGGCAGTGAGTGAGTGCCAGGGAGCCTCTTCAGGCAGTGAGTGAGTGCCAGGGAGCCCCTTCAGGCAGTGAGTGAGTGACAAGGAGGCCCTTTAGGTAGTGAGTGAGTGCCAGGAAGCCCCTTCAGGCAGTGAGTGAGTGACAGGGAGCCCTTTAGGCAGTGAGTGAGTGACAGGGAGCCCCTTTAGGCAGTGAGTGAGTGACAGGGAGCCCCTATAGGCAGTGAGTGAGTGACAGGGAGCCCCTTTAGGTAGTGAGTGAGTGACAGGGAGCCCCTTTAGGCAGTGAGTGAGTGCCAGGGAGCCCCTTTAGGGAGAGAGTGCCAGGGAGCCCCTTTAGGCAGTGAGTGAGTGCCAGGGAGCCCCTTTAGGGAGTGAGTGCCAGGGAGCCCCTTTAGGGAGTGAGTGCCAGGGAGCCCCTTTAGGGAGTGAGTGCCAGGGAGCCCCTTTAGGGAGTGAGTGACAGGGAGCCCCTTTAGGAAGTGAGTGAGTGACAGGGAGCCCCTTTAGGGAGTGAGTGAGTGACAGGGAGCCCCTTTAGGGAGTGAGTGACAGGGAGCCCCTTTAGGGAGTGAGTGAGTGACAGGGAGACCCTTTAGGGAGTGAGTGAGTGACAGGGAGCCCCTTTAGGGAGTGAGTGAGTGACAGGGAGGCCCTTTAGGGAGTGAGTGACAGGGAGGCCCTTTAGGCAGTGAGTGAGTGCCAGGGAGCCCCTTTAGGCAGTGAGTGAGTGCCAGGGAGCCCCTTTAGGTAGTGAGTGAGTGCCAGGGAGCTCCTTTAGGGAGTGAGTGAGTGCCAGGGAGCCCCTTTAGGCAGTGAGTGAGTGCCAGGGAGCCCCTTTAGGCAGTGAGTGAGTGCCAGGGAGCCCCTTTAGGGAGTGAGTGCCAGGGAGCCCCTTTAGGAAGTGAGTGCCAGGGAGACCCTTTAGGAAGTGAGTGAGTGACAGGGAGCCCCTTTAGGCAGTGAGTGAGTGCCAGGGAGCCCCTTTAGGCAGTGAGTGAGTGCCAGGGAGCCCCTTCAGGCAGTGAGTGAGTGCCAGGGAGCCCCTTTAGGGAGTGAGTGAGTGCCAGGGAGGCCCTTTAGGGAGTGAGTGAGTGACAGGGAGGCCCTTTAGGGAGTGAGTGAGTGCCAGGGAGCCCCTTTAGGGAGTGAGTGAGTGCCAGGGAGCCCCTTTAGGCAGTGAGTGAGTGCCAGGGAGCCCCTTTAGGCAGTGAGTGAGTGCCAGGGAGCCCCTTTAGGCAGTGAGTGAGTGCCAGGGAGCCCCTTTAGGGAGTGAGTGAGTGCCAGGGAGCCCCTTTAGGAAGTGAGTGAGTGACAGGGAGCCCCTTTAGGTAGTGAGTGAGTGCCAGGGAGCCCCTTTAGGGAGTGAGTGAGTGCCAGGGAGCCCCTTTAGGGAGTGAGTGAGTGCCAGGGAGCCCCTTTAGGGAGTGAGTGAGTGAGTGACAGGGAGGCCCTTTAGGGAGTGAGTGACAGGGAGGCCCCCTAGGGAGTGAGTGAGTGACAGGGAGGCCCCCTAGGGAGTGAGTGAGTGCCAGGGAGCCCTTTTAGGGAGTGAGTGAGTGCCAGGGAGCCCCTTTAGGGAGTGAGTGCCAGGGAGCCCCTTTAGGGAGTGAGTGAGTGCCAGGGAGCCCCTTTAGGGAGTGAGTGACAGGGAGGCCCCCTAGGGAGTGAGTGAGTGACAGGGAGGCCCCCCTCCAGCCGCCGCCGCTCCCCCCTCCTTACCTCGCAGCAGACCTCATGATCAGCGGCGACCCGACCAGTACCAGCGGGCACCGGACGCACCCGCTCGATATGCGGAAGTGATGTCACTTCCGCATATTAGTGCGGGCGCTGGGTCCTAGCGCCCGCACGATTGGTCGCCGGCTCGCCGCCTGATCCTGAGGTCTGAGTGACGCGGCGGCGGCGGCTGGACGGAGCCGCTGACAGAGGGGGCGGCCGGGCGGAGATCCGTGGCACCCCAGGACAGATTAGGGGCACGTGCCCCCCCAAAATAGGGCTAGCGACGCCCCTGGGAGCAACAACACCGTGAAGTCCAAAGAACACACAAGACAGGTCAGGGATCAAGTTATTGAGAAATTTAAAGCAGGCTTAGGCTACAAAAAGATTTCGAAAGCCTCGAACATCCCACGGAGCACTGTTCAAGCAATCATTCAGATATGGAAGGAGCATGGCACAACTGTAAACCTTCATGGAATAACACAGCGCCAAGACTTATGCTGTTGTGTGCTTGCATGCACTCCCATCCACCTCCAGAGATATGCTCTTTTACTCTGCAGTCCTATCGTGCAATATATGCACTCAAAAAAAAGGAAGCAGGGAGAAGTTTCTCTCAGTGAAAGTAAAACCAATCTTTTTATTAAACACGACACAATAGGTATAAATCAGAACACTCACATCAGGAGGGTCCCATGCCTCTATAGGACCCTCTCCTGGAAACCTCGCTTCCCACCCTTGTGGTACTCTGAGCCATAAAACGGATCAGTGGTGTCCGGCCCGCTCCCGTCCTGACTAGATTCGGCCTTCCGCCGTCATCAGGGGATACGAGAGCGAGCGGGCTAGGGCACAAATATATAAGAAAAACATAATTACCTCTCTCCAACCTGCCTGCTGTCACCTCCCAGACGCCGATCGCATTACAAGCTATTTCCGGGTGTCGGCCATACTGGATCCGGTGACGTCAACTGCGCTCCATCGATGTAAACAGCGCTGCCCAATGCGGAAGAAAGGCCGCATGCAGATGCAATACACAAATTGCGTCGCATTGTGGGTTGGTGACAGCGGCAGTGGAGTATATTCATAATCAGATGTAAATGCTATTACAGCATAATAGAAATAAAAATAGTTCTCATCTGACTGTAAAATAACATTAAAATAACATTGACTTGTAAGTATAAATCTGGCAGACACTCTGCTGCCATCAAGTGTCCATTATACATATTGCACAGATCCCATTAAAAAGCCCATATATTATCTTATTCAATGGCCTTATCCTATATCTATTGCACAGTATTATAAAAATAAATACATATAAAATATATAGGCATAAATACATTACGTCTTCCCCGAGGGGGCACGTCAACGCCGGGGGGGAAGTCTAGTAGGAAATGATTTGTGCACACATTATTCGCTGAAGCTAACGCCCTCCATTGCTGTACCTGTTTGAATGCATGTTGTGTAATATGGTCCATTGGAGCTCTGCACTTCTCCGCAGCTTAATCAACTCAGGTGCAGCCTTCTGTATTTGGAAGCGCTGCCTACACCCTCTTCTCTATGTAAAATGTTCTAAGTATACTTGTGGTAGCCTGCATCCAATCTGCATTCAAATTTTAGATTAGGGACTAGCACATAAATTTGCACTTAATTTGCATAATTTTGCATCTGATTTGGATCCAAGGCGTGTATTTAGCCCCTGAGGGTCTGTACACGCCCCTGATGGTTTATAAGCCAGTTGCAGCCTGTGAGCGCTGTCATTTTTGTTTGTCTGTCTTGAAGAAATAAATATACCATTGTATGATAAGTCGCACCAGGTAAGTTATGCTGTAGACATTGTCCAAGAGTCATTCGACTCTTGCAAGCACACAACAGCATAAGTCTTGATTGGAGGCGCAGAAGAGGCACGTGATGGCGACGCAGCGTTCCAGGCTGATACGCGGAAGTAACGTGAGTATTCTCCACGCCAGCCTGCTCGCTGCCCACTGCCCCCGGCCCGCTGCCCGCATTTTTGGTGGGAGAAGAGAGGCAAAAGGAGGGGGACCCAGGTGAGGGGGGGGGGGATATTTCCTCCCTCCCCGCCGCTATCCCTGCTGTCACCCCTCCTCCTAGTGCTGCTCTTCCCCTCCTTAGTCAGGTGTAGGGGGGACGTGGCGACACACCCCTGGCTGTCTGGCACCCGGTGCGCCACGCCCCCCTGCGCCCTTAGGTAGGAACGCTACTGCCCGAACCTACAATTTTCGGTTTGCGAACTTCCGCGGAAGGTTCGGTTCGCACGCACTGTCGCGAACCGCAATTGACTTAAATGGGGAGGTGAACTTGGAAAAGTAGAAACACTTATGCTGGCCAGAAAAGTGATGGAAAAGATGTTTCAAGGGGTCTAACACCTGGAGGGGGGCATGGCGGAGTGGGATACATGCCAAAAGTCCTGGGGAAAAATCTGGATTTGACGCAAAGCAGCGTTTTAAGGGCAGAAATCACATTAAATGCTAAATTACAGACCTAAAGTGCTTTAAAACTTCTTGCATGTGTATACATCAGACAGGTAGTGTAATTAGAGTGCAATTAGAGTACTGCTTCACACTGACACACCAAACTCACTGTGTAACGCACCACAAACAGCTGTTTGTGTAGTGATGGCCGTGCTGGACTACTGCGCAGTGCGCTCCATGGCGAGATTGCTCTTCCTCACTCAGTGATGTCAGGTTAGGTAATGTCTGACTGCCTTATCAACTTTCCATGGTTCTTTCTCTACCATTGTTAAAGCTTACATCTATTTTTTTTAAATTACACTTTCTACTTGCTGTTCAGTACCTGCAACGAGAATCTATTATGGAGGGCAAGTCTGCCATTGTGACCAAGGGTAATGGCCGGGGAATCAGGGTTCGATTCCGGTCCGAAGTGGGAGCCTGAGACTTATGCTGTATAAGTCCTGTACCTGCCCTGACCACACTTTGCAGACCAGGAATCTGTGGTCAGATGGACCCTTGACCCAGCGTAAGACAAACCAAGTCGAAAGCATTTGCCAAGTATGTGTTATGGATGGCAAATCTGCCATTTATTCAACTGTGTGAAACTTTCTTTGGTACTTTCTCAGTACCATGGTGTCCACGGCGAGTAACAAACAGGCCAAGGAATCCTGCTTCGATTCCGTTCCGGAGTTGGAACCTAAGAAATGGCTACCACAAGGAAGGCAGCAGGCACGGCAGGGGATATACTGGTCCTGACTGTAAAAGTAAAAGAGAGAACCGACGACCAGGACTTTTTCGAGGCCCTGCTGTAATGAATCAACTTTAAATCCCTTAACGAGAATCTGTTATGGAGGTCAAGTCTGCCATTGTGACCACTGACCATGGGTAATGGCCGGGGAATCCTTCCTGGTCTGATTCCGGTCCGGAGTTGTAGCCTAAGAAACGGCTAACACCACAAATCCAGGCAAGGAGGGCAGCAGGCAGTCATGCACGTCCCGAGGTAGTGACCAAAAATAACTATACAGGAGGACTTTCGAGGCCCTGATGTGTATGTGAAATGAATCAACTTTAAATCCTTTAACGAGAATCTCTTATGGCGGACAATGACGATACCACTTGCCTTTCAGGAGAATCTGTTCTGGAGGGCAAGTCCATTCAAGTGAAAGGTATGCACTGACTGCCAGGTATAATACAATGTGCAGTCACAGATGCAGTGAAAGGTATGCAGTGACTGCAAACAGCCGTTTGTGTAGTGACGGCCATGCTGGACTGGTGCGCACCATGACGAGAGTGCAGGTGATGGTGGCTGGCTTTACAGCCCATATGGTCTCCCGGCTGATGTAGCTGAATGACAGAACAGAGACTGTCCATTAAATTTGGTCTGACCACAATGAAGCAACGACCTTATTATATTTGGTGTGCCAACCCCCGAGACACTCATATAGCCGGCGGTCATTGCTTCATTGTGATACGCAAGCCCCTTCACCGCGGCAAGGTAATGATCATGAAGGGGGATTGGGACATGTACATGCCTTTTGTTTTGTTGTTGCAGCCACCCACAGTTCAGCCAGAAATATTAGGCAGGCATGTAGACACCCCAGAAAAATTATTATAGCAGCCGCTGCTAGCAGCGGCCTAAATAATTCAGGAATCAGCCTGGAGTCCTAGACCCTGTTGGTGGTGGCAGAGAATGCAGTCAAGCGGCCAGCGGGCAGTGGTGCCGTGTGGGAAGCGACTTAGTCTTGGGGCAGGCAGCCAGCAGTCACACGGCGTGCAGGCAGAGATGCTGTGTGTGGGGACTGACTTATTCTTTGGGCTCTTTGGGCGGGCAGTAGCCATCCGGGATCCATGCATCATTCATTTTGATAAAGGTGAGGTACTGAACACTTTTCTGACTTAGGCGACTTCTCTTCTCAGTAAAAATGCCTTCAGCTGCACTGAAGGTCCTTTCTGACAGGGCAAGAGAGAAGTTGGATGGCAAATTGGGACAGCTCTGGCCACCAGTTAAGCCTGCGCACCCAGTAGTCCAAGGGTTCATCGTTGCTGCTCACAGTGTCTACATCCACAGTTAAGGCCAGGTAGTCAGCTACCTGCTGGTCCAGGCATTGGTGGAGGGCGGATCCCGAAGGGTTACGGCGAGGCGTTGGACTAAAGAATGTCCGCATGTCCGACCTCACCATGAGATCGCTGGAGCACTCTGTCCTTGCCTGCGTGGACATGGGAGGAGGATTACTGGCAGTGGTACCTTTAGTGCTGTCACATCACCCTTAAACGCATTGTAAAGCATAATTGCCAGCTTCTTCTGCATGTGCTGCATCCATTTCGCCTTCAGGTGAGTTGGTAACAGGTCCGCCACTTTGTGCCTGTACCGAGGGTCTAGTAGCGTGGACACCCAGTACAGGTCATTCCCCATGAGTTTTCTTATACGGGGGTCCCTCAACAGGCTGGACAGCATGAAAGAGGCCATCTGTACAAATTCGGATGCAGATGTACTATCCATCTCCTCTTGCTCTTCCTCAGTGACGTCACGTAAGTCCTCTTCCTCCCCCCAGCCATGAACAATACCACGGGAACGTGGAGCAGCACAAGCCTCCTGCGATGGCTGTTGCGGTTGTTCTTCTGCCGCTGCCTCTTCCTCCTCCACATAAACACCTTCCTCATCATCCTCCGAGTCTGACTCCTCTTCTTCCCCACACAACTCCTCTTCCTCCTCCTCCTGCCCCCTCTGTGCTGCCGCAGGTGTTGAGGAAACATCTGGGTCTGATGAAAATCGCTCCCATGAATCTTCCTGCCCTAACTGTTCCTCTTTAAGCTCCTCCACAGCTTGATCCACCATTCTACGCACGGCACGGTCCAGGAAGTAAGCGTAGGGGATCAAGTTGCTGATAGTGCCTTCAGCGCGACTCACCAGGTTGGTCACCTCCTCAAAGGGCCTGCATGCATTTCGCATCAGTGTCCAGTTCGGTAGCCAGAACATCCCCATCTTCCCAGATTGTGTCCTTCTACTGTAATTGTACATGTACTGGGTGACGGCTTTCTCCTGTTCTAGCAGGCGAGAGAACATGAGCAGGGTCGAATTCCAGCGAGTCAGGCTATTGCATATCAAGCGTCTCACCGGCAAGTTGTTTCTCCGCTGAATGTCCGCAAAGCGTGCCATGGCCGTGTAAGACCGCCTGAAATGCCCACACAGCTTCCTGGCTGCTTCAGGACGTTCTCTAAGCCTGGGTACTTTGACACAAATCTTTGAATGACCAGATTCAGCACATTTGCCATGCAGGGTACATGTGTCAGCTTTCCCAAATTCAAAGCGGAAAGGAGATTCACCACGTTGCCGATATCCAGCTGGGGCGGGGTCAGCCATTGCTCCACCTCTTTGTTAAGAGCAGCCAAGAGAGCTGAACCAGTGTGACTCTCCGCTTTGAGGCAAGGCATGTCTAAGATGGCGTGACACAGTCGTAACTGGAGATGGGGCTGTGTAGCTGGAGAGGAGGAGATGGCAGCACCACTAGAGTTAAACTGCCACTCAGACAAGGAGGAGGATGACAGCAAAGAGGATGTAGCAGGAGGAGAAGGAGAGGAGGTGACAGGAGGCCTGCCTGCAAGCCGTGGAGGTGTCACAAGTTGGTCCGCTGCGCAGCCACGTACTCCCTGCTTGCCATCGTTCACCAGGTTGACCCAATGGGCTGTGTACGTAATGTAGCCGCCCTGCCCATGCTTGGCAGACAAGGCATCCGTGGTCAGGTGGACCCTTGACCCAACGCTCTTCGACTAGAGATGACACCACTTACCTCTCAACTTCAAGATACAGTTTGGGTATGGCCTTTTTAGAAAAATAATTGTGGCCTGGAATCTTCCACTGCAGTGTCCCAATGGCCACAAATTTACGGAAAGCCTCAGAGTCCACCAGCTTGTATGGTAATAGCTGGCGAGTTAATAGTTCCGCCACGCCAGCTGTCAGATGCCAGGCAAGTGGGTGACTGGCAGAAATTGGCTTCTCCAGCTCAAAGACTTCCTTCACGAACACCTGGCTGCTGTGGGCAGAGGAGCAGGAACCGCTCAAGGGCAGAGGCGGAGTGGAGGAGGGTGGCTGTGAAGGTGCAAGGGAGAAAGCGGCTGAAGATGCTGAACCTGAAGGAGGAAGCGGAGGCGGAGGGTGGCTTGTCTTTTGGGTGCTGCTTTTCCCCAGGTGTTCTTCCCATTGCTGTTTGTGCCTTTTCTCCAGGTGCCTTCGTAAGGCACTTGTCCCTAGTGAGTGTTGGCCTTTCCACGGCTCAATTTTTGCAGGCAGAGACAACAGTTGGCTTTGCTCCGATCTGAGGCACACACATTAAAAAAATTCCACACCGCTGAGCCTCCCTAGGGTGATGGCACTATGGTGGCATTAGCAGCTGACGCTGTCCATAGCTGGCGATACATGGCACCGGACACTGCCACCAGCTGTTTCTGAGGACGAGCTCCCTCTGCTTCTTTCAGGGACTCATCTCCTCCTACTCCTCTCTGACTCCCCCTCTGAACTGTCCCCCCGGTCATCTCCTCTATTGGGAACATACCTGGCATCCGTATAATCGTCATCATAATCCTCCTGCCCAGCTTCGCTTTCCTCAGACACCTCCAAAACTGCACCAACACCAGGTACTTCATCATCCCCCTCCTCACATGTTACGTCCATAGTATCGCCACCTAACTCAGACGTATGAGGTGGTGTAACTTGCTTAGCTCCTTCATCTTGTTGTAGCAGTATTGGCTGTGAATCAGTGATTTCCACACCAAATAACTCCTGTGAAGTGTCAAATGCAGCGGATGTGGTGCCTGTAGTAGCGCTGGTGGCTGCAGGAGATGAGGTGTTCTGTGTTAAATAGTCAACCACGTCCTGACAATCTTGGGAAGTGATAGGACGTGCCTTGTTCTGAGCACTGTACTTTGGCCCAGGGCCACACGAAATCACATCAACACGGCCTCGCACAGACCTGCCAGGTGGCCTTCCTCTGGGTCTGCCTCTACCTCTTCCTCTACCTGTTTTGTCCGTTTTGTCCATATCGGGGGATGAAGTGAAAGGTATGCACTGATTTGACGAATACAATGTGCAGTCACTTTATTTGGGGAGTAGGAGGCCCAGAATTGAATACGCACACCTAGCTCGACACACACTTCAGGGAGGTCTAGGTGCCCCAAGCATTATCCACTACTATTATGCTGCTAGGCTGGCACAACTGCTACAGTGGTCCTCTCCTAGGGGGTCAGTTAGGTGGGTAGATTTAGAACAAGAAATAATTTCCCCTTTCCCAATTAACAATCTTCTGTGGACCTCTAGACCTTGCTTAGGATCAGATGATCTCCCGTTTTCCATACACGAATCCCTTATGTTTAAACGTACCCTCGTCAAAATGTTAGACCAACTGAGCCCACTCTCTAGCTTAGAGTCACTATTTTGCAATATAGACTTTCCTCCGGGAATATGTGGGTTAGCCTAGGGAGCTTGGAAATCTAGGTGTATTAGTTATATAGGAGATCTAATGGGGGATGGCCTCCCATTGTCCTGGTCGCAAATACAAGAGAAATTTAACTTACCAGACTCAGAAGCTTTCAGATATTTACAGACTAGACATTTTTTACAATCTCGGTGCTCAAGAGGTTTACGTCCAGCTAACTCCGGCTTAGAAAAGTTGGCATTATCTCACCCACTCTCCGAAGGGTTCATCTCCTCTTTATATCATGATCTCTGGTACTCTAAAAGTGACACGATCTCTAAAGCTATGATAAATTGGCAGGACAGTCCTGGTGCTTCTTGGGATGCAGGAGACTATTTTCCTGGGTATGGCCACCTCATCCAGAAACATAACAACTAAGGAACGGAACTATAATATTTTATATGATTGGTATAGGACCCCTGCCCAGTTGTTTAAATGCGGATTATTACCATCCAACTGTTTTTGGGGTTGCACGTCCATTGCTGACCAAGTTCACTGTTGGTGGTCTTGCCCCCTAGTAGCAGATTTATGGAAAATGTGTTACAGGCTTCTATCAGAGGTGTTCGAAATACAAGGGCACCCAGACCCATGGTCAGCGTTATTCCATAGGCCCCACCCTCAACTTTCCAAACATCAGAACAAACGTCTGGGACAAATTTGCAATGCTGCTAAAGCACTTCTGGCCAAAACTTGGAAGTCTCTCCCACCTTCCAGGGACGTGCTGATAAACAAAATACAATAGATATATGTGCTGGAGAAAATCACTTCAACAATACGGTAATCCACCTCCCAGTTTGATGCAGTTTGGGATCCCTGGTCCAAATGGAAGGCCTTAAAGAGAATCTGTATTGTTAAAATCACACAAAAGTAAACATACCAGTGCGTTAGGGGACATCTCCTATTACCCTCTGTCACAATTTCGCCGCTCCCCGCCGCATTAAAAGTGGTTAAAAACAGTTTTAAAAAGTTTGTTTATAAACAAACAAAATGGCCACCAAAACAGGAAGTAGGTTGATGTACAGTATGTCCACACATAGAAAATACATCCATACACAAGCAGGCTGTATACAGCCTTCCTTTTGAATCTCAAGAGATCATTTGTGTGTTTCTTTCCCCCTGCGTCTCTCATGCACTGAAGTTTCAGGCTGCTCTTTTCTTCCTGCAAACAGCTTTGCCCTTGTCTGTAATTCCTCACTATGTGAAAGCCCAGCCAGCTCAGAGGACAATTTATCCAGCTTGTAAAAGAGAAGAGAGAAGCTGCTCTAATCTAAATAACACACAGGCAGTGTGCATAGAGGGGCCTGGAAGGGGGAGTTCATAGCAGAACCACAACACTGAAGAACTTGGCAGCCTTCCAGACACAAGCTGACAAGTCTGACAAGAGAGAGATAAGTTGATTTATTACAGAGACTGTGATAGTAGAAAGTGCTGCAGAAAGCCAGAACACATTAGAATAGCTTTTGGAACTTGTAGGATGATAAAAAACAGGATGCAATTTTTGTTACGGAGTCTCTTTAAACAACACCTCTGGATAAAGTATACATCCTATTTGACTTGTTAATGTTTAAAAGATAGATAGTATGTATATTATATGTTACTTTAGCACTACTGCTGTTGCTCTTTTACTGATGTTTTAGTAGCATAATTGCTGTTGTTGTACTTTTCATGTTGATATATGTTTAATGTTTTTCCTATGTCTTTTTTTTCTCTGAAAATGAAAATAAAAAAAGATAATTAAAAAAAAAAAGAAATGCTCGGGATGTGAACTACTCATGTTAATAAAATTTGTAACCGCTATGGAACTGATGAATAAATTGTGACCGGCAATACTACAAACAGTATTTATGGTGTAAACATTTGTGCATTTTATGAAATTTATGAAGAAACTGCTGTAAGTACTGCAGCCTATAACTAAATTATCGCATTAGAATCTCTAGTGTATCATCCGATCGGCACTCATAAATGTTACCGCTGCCGTGGGGATTTAAGTTGAAGCCGTGGAGGAAATTGTAGAATGCAGTAGACATCAGATTGTCACTCGGAGATCTCAGCGTGGTGGCCACAGTAGCCGTCATTCAGAAATGTTACGGCTGGCGCCCAAAAATGTGAATTACCGCTAAATTATAATGGAAGGAGTAGCTGCGCCCTTTTAAACATGCAAAGTTTTCAAATGATCCTCACTTATGAGATCCCACTCCAGCTTCCAGCAATCTGGACACCCAGAAGCTCACAGCCGCAGCCCCCCCCCCCCCCCCCCCCCAGCTTCTAGCAGCCACTGTAGAGCCTTGCTGTACACATTGCATCGGTTAGGAGATCCCCCTCCAGCTTCCAGCAATCTGGGCACCTGATTCCAGCAGCTCACAGCCACAGCCCACCACCCCGGCATCTAGCAGCCACTGTAGAGCCTTGCTGTACACATTGCATCGGTTAGGAGATCCCCCTCCAGCTTCCAGCAATCTGGGCACCTGATTCCAGCTGCTCACAGCCGCAGCCCACCACCCCTACTTCTAGCAGCCACTGTAGAGCCTTGCAGCACTCTGCACTGACAATGAGATCACCCCTCCAGCTTCCAGCAATCTGGGTGCCCGATCCCAGCAGCTCCCAACCACAGCCCACCTACTGTAGAGCCTTGCAGCACTCTGCAGCAGCTATGACATCACCCCTCCAGCTTCCAGCAATCTGGGCACATAGCCAATGCTACAGGCCGCTTCCACCAGCACACAGCAATGTATATGCCCTCTGGCTTCAAGCAGCTGCTGTGGTGCTAGAGATCGACCCCCATCAGGTTACAGAAATATGGACACTAGAATAAGCTCACGTGGGGCTACTGATCATTTGGCTGCACACGTTTTTGCCGCATGGGCACCATGTAACCCTGGTTCAGCTACAGCCGATACGCTGAAGCAGAATCAACCTACTAGAACACCACAAATATCACTAAATTACTGTGTGACAGCGCCTACTGCAGGTGCCTAACTGAACTGTGACTATATTACAATGAGTACACTTGTTTGCCAGTTAATACAGTACTCACTCTACTGAGAAGCCCCCAAAAACGACACTTTACTCCAATTGTCCAAACTACACATACTCCAGTAGAGAGTCCTGCCTTCTGAGGAGACATTGCCAGATTGCTGTATTGTGATATCTCTAGTTAGGTCGCTGCAGTGACCTCTCTCTTATAGGAATAGGAAGCTATAGGGGCCCTCTTACTCCTCATCAAAAAGAGGTGGTGGCAGCATAACATATATCTCATGACAAGATTGCAGAATGTATCGGTTATCCATACAATTGAGACTATATTGTGTAGGGACACTCCAACCAATCCAATTTGTTACTTTGTGCACAGTGAGGAAGGCATTCTGGGGACTCCCAGTGGCCGGGGAACGGAACTGCAGCTGTGCACAGAGGGAACAGGGCTGTGTGGAGTTGTCACCCCCCCATCTCTACTCATTATAACACATTCGCTGCACAATGGCAAACTGTATGGATGTTTACAAAATAGCTGTCCTGATGAATAAACGCTGAGAGGGAATATATATTTTAGAGAAATCGGGAGATCCCTGGAAGATCCCGTCACAGCGATCCAATCTCTCTGAATATCAGTCCTGTGTGTGTCCAGCGTAACATTGCTGGGAGATAATTCCCTCTCTTCTTATCTTACTGGACTTTGTGCATTCAGCTGAAATCTCTTCATGTTTCCTGAATATAAAACAAAGACACAGAGAGAGGGAAATCTCCTTTCCTCAGTTCAGTCTGGATGAATGGGAGCTTCTAATATTCCCACATCTGCAGCTCACAGTAGCTAAATAACAATGTTATATAGAACTTTCCTGGAGTCTCACATTCTTATTTCCAGTTAACAGGTTACATTCTGAATTATGCACAGCAGCCATAGTGACACAACAACTTTTTTTATTCAACTCAAATGAAAACCAAATACTTATCATTCAGCACTTTCTTGTTGTCAGATGTGTTTGTTCAGCCAGATAGAAGTGTTTTGGCTTTTATGTACTCTTCAGGAGAGCCGTGGCTGCTGATCCAGACTCATTTGCATAGATAAAACACTTGGTTTATTAACCCTTACAATGGGAAAAAATAAAAAGTTCAAACTAAGCTGGGTACTATGTATATCCATGTCTACCTCATTATGTCATTTCAGCTCAGGGACGTTAACACTTTAAATTAACTGGAAAAAGTCCTCAGGATTCTGTGTAAATATACTTCCTTATACACTTTGCAAGAAATAAGAGACTTTGTAAAAAAAACACCCCTTAAGGTCCAGTGATTTATGCCTAAAATATTTCCCCCAGTCAGCACGATTAGGGCTTCTCATCAGTATGAGATTTTTCATGTACAACAAGGTTTGGTTTACTACCAAAATATTTTCCACACTCAGCACATGAATAGGGCTTCTCACCAGTGTGGGTTTTCATATACAAAAAAGGCTTGATTCTGCTACAAAACATTTCCCCCACTCAGGCATGAATAGGGCTTCTCCCCAATATTAGATATCTCATGTGAGATAAAATGTGACTTCCAGAAAAAACATTTACAGGTAGTCCTCGGTTTAGGAACGCCCCGCCGATACGTACGCCCCGATGATTGCTCCGCCCCATCGATGACGTCACTGCGAGTGCCGGATTGCGGCGATTTAAATGTTTTAAAGTACATTTACAGTGATCTAAAGACGCCATTTGTGTGTGGGGGGAGGTGAGCAGATCCATACCGCACACCTCTCATGTCCTGGCGTCACCCTCTGCAAAACACCTCCGTGTCGCCAAACAGATCCGCGCCCTCTGACCCGGATACTGTACTGCGCTGCACATGCTCAGTATGCCAGGTCACCTCCTGGCCTGCGTCAGAGGGCGCGGATCTGTTAAGCGACACGGAGGTGTTTTGCAGAGGGTGGCGCCAGGACATGGGAGGTGTGCGGTATGTATCTGCTCACCTCCCCACACACACATGGCGTCTTTAGATCACTGTAAATGTACTTTAAAACATTTAAATCGCCGCAATCCGGCACTCGCCGTGACGTCATCGATGGGGCGGAGCAATAGTCGGGGCGTTTCATACACTGTTTCGACTTAAGAACAGATTCAGGTTAAGAATGAGCCTACAGTCCCTATCTGGTTGGTTAACTGAGGACTACCTCTACCACACTCTTACCACTGTGAGATCTTTCATGTCTGACAAGATGTGATTTCTGTACAAAACATTTCCCACACTCAGCACATGAATAGGGCTTCTCACCAGTGTGTATTCTCTCATGATTGACAAGATCTGCTTTATTCCCAAAACATTTGCCACGCTCAGCACACGAATAGGGCTTCTCACCAGTGTGTGTTCTCTCATGATTTTCAAGACTTCTTTTAAGCCCAAAACATTTCCCACACTCAGCACACGACTAGGGCTTCACACCAGTGTGTGTTCTCTCATGATTTTCAAGACTTCTTTTAAACCCAAAACATTTTCCACACACAGCACATGAATAGGGCTTCTCACCAGTGTGAGATCTCTCATGACTGACAAGATTTGATTTCTGCCCAAAACATTTGCCACACTCAGCACATGAATAGGGCTTCTCACCAGTGTGAGATCTCTCATGACTGACAAGATTTGATTTCTGCCCAAAACATTTCCCACACTCAGCACACGAATAGGGCTTCTCACCAGTGTGAGATCTCTCATGATTTTCAAGACTTCTTTTAAACCCGAAACATTTTCCACACTCAGCACATGAATAGGGCTTCTCACCAGTGTGAGATCTCTCATGTCTGACAAGATCCGCTTTACACCCAAAACATTTCCCACACTCAGCACATGAACAGGGCTTCTCACCTGTGTGAGATCTCTCATGTTTGACAAGATTTGATTTCTGCCCAAAACATTTGCCACACTCAGCACACGAATAGGGCTTTACGCCAGTGTGTGTTCTCTCATGAGTGACAAGACTTAGTTTATGCCCAAAACATTTCCCACACTCAGCACATGAATAGGGCTTCTCACCAGTGTGTATTCTCTCATGATTGACAAGCAGTGATTTACGTCCAAAACATTTCCCACACTCAGCACATGAATAGGGCTTCTCACCAGTGTGAGTTCTCTCATGATTGACAAGATTTGTTTTCTGCCCAAAACATTTGCCACACTCAGCACATGAATAGGGCTTCTCACCAGTGTGTATTCTCTCATGATTGACAAGCAGTGATTTACATCCAAAACATTTCCTACACTCAGCACATGAATAGGGCTTCTCACCAGTGTGAGATCTCTCATGTGTGACAAGACTGGATTTCCATGCATAACATTTCCAGGAATAAGACCCTCCAGTAGGGGGAGAGCTGTGCTGGATATGAGGCCCCTCAGGGTTAGACAGGTGAGGGGAGTCTGGGGGAATATTTGGGGTCACCAGGATATCCGCAGGAGACTCTTGTCCAGTGACATCACCATCCGTTGTACAGTCTGTGGATACAGAGAGACGAGTCTCTGAGAGGTTCCTGATGCCGGGACTCTGTGCTGCAAATAGAAAAACATCATCACTTCCTGTTAGAGAATTCTGAGGGGAGGAACAATTATCATTAGGGGATGAAAGGAAAGAGGATGGTCGGCACTGCTGTACAACTTCCTTTATTTATTGGCTTCCTATTGGAGGAAGCTAACAGAGGCAGGGAGTGGCAGGAGGAGCGTGTTATTGAGGGGAAGATGCTGTGGAGCTGATTGACAAGCCTCACATAAACATAGCAGGCTAGTGACAAGCAGATTGTCAGTAGCCTGGTGATCTTTTAAGTGGGGACAGCAGAGTGCGGAGGGGGGGGGGGGGGTGTCAGCAGCTATACAATGACCCAGAGGCATGTCATTGTGCACATGACATGCCTCTGGGTCCTATTAGGATGTCAGTATGCTGCCTCGGGTTCTCTTTAAGTATTCACCATAGATTGCACATACTGGTACGTAGGTGGGCAGGAGGGTGATGGTGGGTGCCGAGCACTAAAAGCCTGATGGCCATTTCACGCTTCTGTGCTGCTACCGAGGCTGCCATTTATGATGAATACTTAAGACATGTCCCTGTACTACGTTTATATGCATGATTGAATAACCCAGCATTCAGCAGTGCCGGCTTCTTTCTCCTCTATTGTAGGCCTTACAGACACTTAGCTTCCAGTCAGAGCACGCTGGCTTGCACCTAAGACGGTACCAGGTGGTGATGTGCTGAAAACTCCCCCTTCCCTCACTGCTCTTTAACCCTTTCCCAACCGCCTAACACCGATAGGCATCGGGAAGGTGGCAGCCCCAGGACCGTCTAACGCCGAAAGGCATCAAGTACCTGGGGCGGGGTTTTGCATGGGATCGCGCATCGGCGCACGCATCCCCGCCTGAAAGACGGAGCTCAGCTCTGTCATCAGTTTACCAGTGGCGATTGCTGCTAGGAGACTGTTAGATGGCGTTTTGCTGTCTATTTACATCGTACAGCACTGCGATCTACGGCAGCGCTGTACTGGGGGCTATGAGAGCCGATCACTGTCATTGGCTGTCGGTGGGAAGGAGGGGGGGGGGGGGGGCGATCAGAGCCCACCAACAGAAATCTCTGCTGGTGGGCAGAAAAGGGGAGGAGGATTTACTTGTACACTTAGTTGTGTGGCCCTGCAGTGAACCCTTAAAGCTACAGAGCATTAAATTGTAAAAAAAATAGCCTGGTCTCTAGGGGAGTGTAAGCCAATGGTCCTGAATAGTGATGGGCGAACACTTAAGTGTTCGGCATAGAGAAGGCTCGGGTGACGTCATTCAGCGCGGCTGCCCCCTCCCGCCACCAGGGGGTGCCGGTCCTCCCGAGAGCCGGCCGGCCCCTCCACAAGCCCCCCCACGCCCGCTGTATCATGGCGCGGGGGGGCTTGTGGAGGGGCCGGCCGGCTCTCGGGAGGACCGGCACCCCCTGGTGGCGGGAGGGGGCAGCCGCGCTGAATGACGTCACCTGAACCTTCTCTATGCCGAACACTTAAGTGTTCGCCCATCACTAGTCCTGAACTGGTTAAGCTGCAGTGCCAGCACCCCTTTTATGTATTGAAGGTAATTATACAAGCCACTAACATAATATCCCATGATGAATATAGGTCAGGCAATGCAGAGCAGAGAATCTGGCTGGAATAGTCAGCAGTGTGTTTTATGGTTAGGTTGTAGCAAGGAAGACAGATCCATGTAGTCAGTAAGGCCTGGTGGCCACATGGCGTCTATATGTAAAATTACTGCTGCTGCTTCTCTTAGGAGTGTTTGATCCCTATTACCAACATTACAAAGGGCTGACATGTAATACACTGGCAAAGCTCAATGTATGAGGGTCCCCAAGGTGTGTCATAGAACAAATGCAGCTAGCACCCCCTCTAGGGGTGGGAATAGGGAGCAAATATCCTATAGAGAAGGAGATACAGATTTTATGTAGTGACACCATGTGGCCATGAGGTGAGAGGTATATGGTGGCTGCCATATGTATTTCCTTTTAAACAATACCAGTTGCCTGGCAGTCCTCCTGATCCTGTGTCTCTAATACTTTTAGCCATAGACCCTGAAAAGGCATGCAGCACATCAGGGACTGACTCAGCTGACTCTGGTGTTACTGGATTAGCCATATGCATGTTCCAGGTTTGTGACTCAGACACTACTTATGCTAGAAGATTAACAGGGCTGCCAGGCAACTGGCATTGTTTACAGGGAAATAAATATGGCAGCCTCCATATCCCTCTCACAATGGGTTCCCTTTAAGCCAGTTAACCTCACCCACCTTGGCATCAACTGAGCAACCTAAGTGTAAAGCCAGGTAGTACCGCTCCTACCCCCATTCACCACAATGGGGCTGGAAAAGGAGCCTTTCCTCTTGGTAATCTGCACAAACTGTAGAAGCAAATCCACAACACATCGATGGCTCCAATAAAACTCCTCTCTTTATAAAATGGTCAAAGCAGGACAGACAGAAATGGCTGACGTGTCTCTCAAAGTGATGTGTGTTTAGTCATAGCCTGACCCTGACATGTATAGACAGGAAATACATACACGTTTATAACCCCTCCCACAGGAAATACATACACCTTTATAAAACCTCCCACAGGAAATACATACATGTTTATAACCCCTCCCACAGGAAATTGGGCACACACAGAGAAAATGGAGAGGAATAATTAACATCCATATCAACAAACCTAAAAGTGAGGGGGGGGGGGGGGGAAATAACACTATAAAATCAATAAATCAGATTTAAAAACTCTCAGCATGCATTGAGACCATGAGGTCTTCGTGTACAAAGGCAGAAAATCCACACCTATCGCCTCACATACCAACAGCTTAAGATAAATATCTCCTCTACATATCACATGAATACTTTCCTCTATACCTCTCCATTTAAAGAGAGTCTGAAGCGAGAAGGAATCTCGCTTCAGACCTCATACATAGCATCGGCATGCGTGCCCCTGCTAAACCGCCGCTATCGCGCCGCTAAACGGGGGTCCCTTCACCCCCAAATCCCCCTCCGTGCTGCGCATCCCCTCTTTCGCATAGAGGCAGGGCTAACCGCCGCAGACCTGCCTCACGCGCGTCTGTCAGCGCGTATCTCCGCCTCTTCCCCGCCCCTCTCAGTCTTCCTTCACTGAGAGGGGCGGGGGAGAGGCGGCGATGTAGTCCCTTACACACTCCAATGAGTTTTGGTTCACCATGAGCTTGCTGGTTAGTCTGTACCTGATAGACGGCGCTTAGAGGCAGGGCTGCAGCCGTTAGCCCTGCCTCAAGAGCAGCAAAATCTACGACCAAGTTGGTCGTAGATTTTGCGGGGGGTGGGTTTGGGGGTAAAAGACCCCCGTTTAGCCGCGGGATAGCGGCGTTTTAGCAGGGGCACATGTGCCCCTGCTGAATATAAGCACTGAAGCGAGATTTATTCTCGCTTCAGTGTCTCTTTAAGCTTTATGGACTTCAGCAAAGTGTTTCCATACATTATATTCCCAGAAGTCTTAGCAGCTCCCCTGAAATGTTCAGCAATCCTTATCCTGAGAGGCCCAGTCATGCCCCCCACATACTGCACACAAAAAGCAGAACATGGAATGACATAACCCACGTGATGAGAGCTGCAATGAATGTGCTGGGGAATCAGAGACGTCCTATTATAACCATCAGACACAGATGATAACAGATATGCACATTTTTCTGAGTTGATGCAAATTTATATGCAAATGTATGCAGCTTGAAAATGGACCAATCAATTTACACCTGAGTTTAAATTCATTGGTCCATTTTCAAATTGCATACATTTGCATACAAATTAGCATAATTTTAGAACAATTTGCATCTCATTGATCATTTCTATTCCTAACACGTGATTAGGTGCATACAATCTGCATTACATTTACATACAAGTCAGAGTTATTTCCACCTCCTGTGTGCCCCCTTCATTTCTTCCTCTGCACCTCCTGCGTGCCCCCTTCAGTGCCTCCTCTGTACCTCCTGTGTGCCACCTTAATTTCTTCCTCTGCACCTGCATTGTGCCCCCCTCCCTTCAGTGCCTCATCTGCACCTCCTGTGTGCCCCCTTAATTTCTTCCTCTGCACCTCCTGTGTGCCCCCATCAGTGCCTCCTCTGCACCTTCTGTGTACCTCCTTCATTTCTTCCTCTCCACCTGCTGTGTGCCTCCCCCCCTTCAGTGCCTCCTTTGCACCTCCTGTGTGTCCCCTTCATTTCTTCCTCTGCACCACCTGTGTGCCACCTTCATTTCTTCATCTGCACCTCCAGTGTGCCCCTTTATTGCTTCCTCTGCACCTCCTGTGTGCCCTCTTCATCTCTTCCTCTGCACCTCCTGTGTGCCCCCTTCACTTCTTCCTTTACACCTCCTGTGCCCCCTTCATATCTTCCTCTGCACCTCCTGTGCGCCGCCTTTCTTTCTTTCTTCACACCTCCTATGTATCGCCTTAATTTCTTCTTCTGCACCTCCTGTGTGCCCCGTTCATTTCTTCCACTGCACCTCCTGTGTGCCCTCTTCATTTCTTCCTCTGCACCTCCAGTGTGTCCCTTTATTTCTTCCT
This sequence comes from Hyperolius riggenbachi, assembly GCF_040937935.1. NCBI lineage: Eukaryota > Metazoa > Chordata > Amphibia > Anura > Hyperoliidae > Hyperolius > Hyperolius riggenbachi. The sequence goes on from NC_090655.1 coordinate 268,557,242, forward strand.
CTGCACCTTCTGTGCGCCCCCTTCATTTCTTCCTGTGTACCTCCTGTGTTTCTTTCTTCCTGCATTTCTTCTTCTGCACCTCCTGTGTGCCCCGTTCATTTCTTCCACTGCACCTCCTGTGTGCCCTCTTCATTTCTTCCTCTGCACCTCCAGTGTGTCCCTTTATTTCTTCCTCTGCACCTCCTGTGCGCCCCCTTCATTTCTTCCTGTGTACCTCCTGTGTGTCCCCTTCATTTCTTCCACTGACCCTCCTGTGTGCCCCCTTCATTTCTTCCTCTGCACCTCCTGTGTGTCCCCTTCATTTCTTCCACTGCACCTCCTGTGTGCCCCCTTCATTTCTTCCTCTGCACCTCCTGTGTGTCCCCTTCATTTCATCCACTGCACCTCCTGTGTGCCCCCTTCATTTCTTCCACTGCACCTCCTGTGTGCCCCCTTCATTTCATCCACTGCACCTCCTGTGTGCCCCCTTCATTTCTTTCTCTGCACCTCCAATGTGCCCCTTTATTTCATCCTCTGCACCTCATGTGTGTCCCTTCATTTCTTTCTCTGTATCTCCTGTGTACCTCCTCCATGTCTTCCTCTGCACCTCTTGCGTGATATCTTTATTTCTTCCTTCACACCTCTTGTATGCCCCCTTCATTTCTTCTTCTGCACCTCCTGTGTGCCCCCTTCATTTGTACCAATGCACCTCCTGTGTGCCCCCTTCATTTCTTTCTCTGCACCTCCAGTGTGCCCCTTTATTTCTTCCTCTGCACCTCCTGTGTGTCCCTTCATTTCTTCCTCTGTACCTCCTGTGTCCCCTACATTTCTATCTCTGCACCTCCTGTGTGCCCTCTTCATGTCTTCCTCTGCATCTCCTGTATGGCCCCTTCACTTCTTCATCTGCACCTCCTGTGTGCCCCCTTCACTTCTTCCTCCGTACCTCCTGTGTGCCCCCTTCATGTCTTCCTCTGCACCTCCTGTTTGACCCCTTCACTTCTTCCTTCACACCTCCTGTGCTCCTGTGTACCCCTTCATTTCTTCTTCTGAACCAACTGTGTGCTCCCTTCATGTCTTCCACCGCACCTCCTGTGTGTTCCCCCTATCAGTGCTTCCTCTTTACCTCCTGTGTGCTCCTTCATTTCTTCCTCTGCACCTTCTGTATGCACCCTTCAGTGGTTTCTCTGCACCTCCTGTGTGCCGTCTACAGTGCCTCTTCTGCAATTCCTGTGTGCCCCCTTCATATTTTCCTCCACACCTCCTGTGTGCCCCCATCAGTGCTTCCTCTGCACCTCCTGTGTGCCCCCTTCATTTCTTCCTCTGCACCTCCTGTGTGCCCCCTTCATTTCTTCCTCTGCACCTCCTGTATGTCCCCTTCATTTCTTCCTCTGCACCTCCTATATGTCTCCTTCATTTCTTCCTCTGCACCTCCTGTAAGCCCCTTCATTTCTTCCTCTGCTAATCCTGTGTGCCCTAATGCATAGCCTCCCCTCCCCTGTATGTACCTAAACTGAAACTCCCCTACCTTACGTTCTTATCCACCCTCTAAATGCCAAATCCTCACCTCATAACCCAGTACCCAAATAACTGCCAGTTGTAGCTGATCGTTTACAATGAACAATTCCTATATAGAAGCCGATCGGCTCCAACATGCATCAGGCGGTGGGTCTTAGTGTCCCTTTTTTGCTGGCTGTAAAAGTTGGGTGGTCTGCACTGGCTGATGAGCAGTGACAGGTGGTGGGTTTAGCAGCAGGTGGTGGGTGATGCTGGCTGGTGACAGTAAGTAGTGAGAGTTTATATTTTTAAAGTTTACATTTCCCTGGCGGTGGTGGGTGGAATATCCTGCAAAACTTCCTCATCCTCTCTGGGAGCCAGGCTGAAAGCTGCATGTAGGGGGCGCATTACTCTCTCCCTTACAGCCCATGAGACCGCTCTACACAGGCTACATATGTAAGGGGGGCGGGGCCTCTTCTTACTGCAGAATCATCATCATAACTTTGCCTCTAAATGGCCGGTCAACTGAACCAATCGTGGTGGGGGGAACGAATAAAGAGCCAACAAGTGACTCCACAGAACTCCCATAGCTTAAAGTGAACCTTAAGTGTCCCAAAAAAAAATGAGTTTTACTCACCTGGGGCTTACCTCAGCCCCCTGCAGCTGATCGGTGTCCCCACGACGAGTCGCTCTGATGCTCCGGGTCCCGCTGGCAGCCACTTCCGGTTTCGCCGTCAGGACCCGTCAGGCTGGGGAACGCGGCTGATACTACGCGTTCCCAGCCAAAATAGCACCCCTATGCGGCCATATGTCCGCATAGGCACCCGTATGCGGACATATGGCCGCATAGGGGAGCTATTTTGGCTGGGAACGCGTAGTATCAGCCGCGTTCCCCAGCCTGACGGGTCCTGACGGCGAAACCGGAAGTGGCCGCCAGCGGGACCCGGAGCATCAGAGCGACTCGTCGTGGGCACCGATCAGCTGCAGGGGGCTGAGGTAAGCCCCAGGTGAGTAAAACTCATTTTTTTTTGGCTCCACATTACAGGAGCATGAAAGGGCAAAGAGTGGAATTTAGTTGTGCTCCAGGTGCAAGTCTGGAACGTTGACTCACCTGCTCTGCCCTCTGCAAGAGAGTCCTCCACTTTAATTGTCCCCATCACATCTCCAACCTCCGCAGACAGCTGATCACTCCTCACATACGTCTCTTCTTCTTCCTTAATTGACCTCATCATGTCATCCTCCACCATAGACTGCTGATCACTCCTCACATATGTCTCCTCTTCTTCCTTAATTTTCTTCATCATGTCACCCTCCTGCTTATACTGCTGATCACTCCTCACATATGTCTCTTCTTGTTCCTCTTTATTTGTCCTCATCATGTCACCCTCCTCCATAGACTGCTGATCACTCCTCACATACACATCTTCTTCTTCCTTTTTAATTGTCCTCATCATGTCACCCTCCTCCACAGACTGCTGATCACTCCTCACATACGTCTCTTCTTCTTCCTCTATAACTCCAGCATTTATACATATCAGATTTCCGCCCTGATTATAAGAAATGATAGATAATTTAAATTGTGAACACAGATAAGAGCATATGCAGAAATAAACAATGTCACACAGCTTGTGGTCTCTGGGAACTTTTAACCCCATCTACCTGATAATGTAGTCCCTTACACACTCCAATGAGTTCTGGTTCACCATGAGCTTGCTGATTAGTCTGTACCTCTCGGTGTTACAAGCCCTACTCCATAGAGCCAAATTAATCCATGCCATGCACTGATGAGGATCAAACAATCCGAAACAGTCTGTATGCATGTTGGATTATTCTGGCTCTGTACAAATTAACAAACTGACACATCATTGCATTCCAGCGGTTCTGGAGGTCTGTTTAGCTTCTAAAGGTAACAATGGTTAATTTGCATATATTCAGCAGTGTTGCACTGGGAGACATCTCAAGCTCACTCCAACCTGAATTATCGCAAATTCTTTCTGTTTTAAGAAAGCAAACTTTTGTTTTTCCTACCTGATAATGGTGAGGGATGGCGTGGTCTTCCTGTGGACAATCTTCACAATAAGGAGGACCTGTAAATCTCTCTGGTGGGTCTCTGTTACTGGATCCATCTGTAGGAAACACACACAATGACTGGATACATTGTCCCTATATGTCTATCAGATGATGGAGGATCTAGGTGGACAATCCTGGGAATATAGAGGACCTGTACATCTCTCTGGTGGGTTTCTGTTACTGGACACATCCGTAGAAAGCATACACACTGACTGAATGCATTGTCTCTATGTGTTTAGCAGATTATGGGGGGAGCTAGGAGGACCCTCCATACTGCTGTCTCCATTTGTATGAAATGATTGTCTCCACTTACCCGGTGATGTGAGGGGTGGCTGATTCTCCATCATGGTGTCCTTGTCTCTACATCATGGTCTTGTCCTTCTCTATACTGCCTCTCCTGCATGGAGAAATAGACGGTAACATTCTGACTCCGTATAGGAACCCAACAGGAGAACAATGATACAGTCACCTCCCAGACACTCCCCTTCTTGTTACTGGATAATTTCCATAATTCCCAGCACCTCTCCTGTCAGAGGGTCTATCACCTTCCTGATGACTTCCAGAATCTTCTGCTTGTTGTGTCCCTCACATAAAATTACATTACATACTGGAGAATATTGGCAATGCTGGGGACACAGAGGGTGGGGGTGGGGGACATTACATACTGGAGTATAGTGGTGATGTTGGGGGACACAGAGGGGAAATGGCTATACTAGATGGACATGCTATCCTGTCTCCATCATATGACTGAGCTGAATTAATACTAGGAAGATGAGATGACAACTATACCACCCCCACAAGTATGACCACCCCATCCGCTGCTCTGCCCAATATATAACAGGTATGTCCACCCTGACCTCTGCTCTGCCCAATATATAACAAGTATGTCCTCCCCGACCTCTGCTCTGCCCAATATATAACAAGTATGTCCACCCCGACCTCTGCTCTGCCCAATATATAACAAGTATGTCCACCCCGACCTCTGCTCTGCCCAATATATAACAACTATGTCCACCTCGACCTCTGCCCTGCCCAATATATAACAAGTATGTCCACCCCGACCTCTACTCTGTCCAATATATAACAAGTATGTCCACCCGACCTCTGCTCTGCCCAATATATAACAAGTATGTCCACCCCCACCTCTGCTCTGCCCAATATATAACAAGTATGTCCCCCCGACCTCTGCTCTGCCCAATATATAACAAGTATGTCCACCCCGAGCTCTGGTCTGCCCAATATATAACAAGTATGTCCACCCCAGCCTCTGCTCTGCCCAATATATAACAAGTATGTCCACCACGACCTCTGCACTGCCCAATCTATAACAAGTATGTCCACCCCGACCTCTGCTCTGCCCAATATATAGCAAGTATGTCCACCCCGACCTCTGCTCTGCCCAATATATAACAAGTATGTCCACCCTGACCTCTGCTCTATAAATAACAAGTATGTCCACCCCTTTTGCTCTGCCCAATATATAACAAGTATGTCCACCCCGACCTCTGCTCTGCCCAATATATAACAAATATGTCCACCCTGACCGCTGCTCTCCCAAATATATAACAAATATGTCCACCCTGACCGCTGCTCTCCCAATATATAACAAGTATGTCCACCCCGACCTCTACTCTGCCGAATATATAACAAGTATGTCCACCCCAAGCTCTGCTCTGCCCAATATATAACAAGTATATCCACCCCGAGCTCTGCTCTGACCAATATATAACAAGTATGTCCACCCCAACCTCTGCTCTGACCAATATATAACAAGTATGTCCACCCCAACCTCTGCTCTTCCCAATATATAACAAGTATGTCCACCTCGACCTCTGCTCTGCCCAATATATAACAAGTATGTCCATCCTGACCTCTGCTCTGCCCAATATATGACAAGTATGTCCACCACAACCTCTGCTCTGCCCAATATATAACAAGTATGTCCACCCCAAGCTCTGCTCTGCCCAATATATAACAAGTATCTCCACCCCGACCTCTGCTCTGCCCAATATATAAAATGTATGTCCATCCCGACCTCTGCTCTGCCCAATATATAACAAGTATGTCCACCCCGACCTCTGCACTGCCCAATATATAACAAGTATGTCCACCCCAACCTCTGCTCTTCCCAATATATAACAAGTATGTCCACCCCGACCTCTGCTCTGCCCAATATATAACAAGTATGTCCACCCCGACCTCTGCTCTGCCCAATATATAACAAGCATGTCCACCCCGACCTCTGCTCTGCCCAATATATAACAAGTATGTCCACCCCGACCTCTGCTCCGCCCAATATATAACAAGTATGTGCACCCTGACCTCTGCTCTGCTCAATATATAACAAATATGTCCACCTCGACCTCTGCTCTGCCCAATATATAACAAGTATGTGCACCCTGACCTCTGCTCTGCTCAATATATAACAAATATGTCCACCTCGACCTCTGCTCTGCCCAATATATAACAAGTATGTCCACCCTGACCTCTGCTCTGCCCAATATATAACAAGTATGTCCCCCCCCCCCCCCCCCCGACCTCTGCACTGCCTAATATATAACAAGTATGCCCACCCCCACCTCTGCTATGCACAATATATAACAAGTATGTGCACCCTGACCTCTGCTCTGCCCAATATATGACAAGTATGTGCAACCGACCTTTGCTCAGCCCAATATATAACAAGTATGTCCCCCCCCCCGACCTCTGCTCTGCCCAATATATAACAAGTATGCCCACCCCCACCTCTGCTCTGCACAATATATATGTATAAGTGACAGCGCTCCTCTTCATAACCTGTAGACAAAACATAGATAAAAATTGCACATAGTGCATTACTGCTTTTTCAGATCATAAACACACATGCCCCCAAAGCCGTGCAAAAGTGACAACGCTGTGCTCCACTCGTGATGAACGGCAACCCCCTCACACCAGCAGCTCACCAGATGGACACCACCTCAAATCCAGGTGGGTCTAGCGCAGAGCCTTAGAGCGGCCAACTTCAAATACCAGCCTCCACAATAGATGTATCCACAGTAGAAAACAGATCCTCTTTAATGAACAGTTCCACTTGTAAAATACATAAAAACATACATAGCGTAATACAGTTGAGATAATCAGCAACGTCTGCGCAGTGTCAGCGCACTCACGTGATTTAATAAGTTATCAGGCATCTCGGGCCTCATAGCCCAACAGTATTCAGCTGCTTATGGCGGTGCCGGCGTCCCGATCCTCCGCTCCCCGTAGCTGCTAACTTGCTTGGTCTGCGCGCCTCTTCCCTGCTGCCCAGTGACGTCAGTGCTCCTGGTCACGCCCTACGCGTTTCGTTGAAATGGACTCATCAGGGGCTGACGTCACAGGGGCACCAACGCCTCTTATGCTGCGGGCTCCTCCCCGCACGGGCAGCGTGACTCACGTCCTATCGTAATTGTCCGCACCGTTGGTGCCCCTGTGACGTCAGTCCCTGATGAGTCCATTGGACGAAACGCGTAGGGCGTGACCAGGAGCACTGACGTCACTGGGCAGCAGGGAAGAGGCGCGCAGACCAAGCAAGTTAGCAGCTACGGGGAGCGGAGGATCGGGACGCCGGCACCGCCATAAGCAGCTGAATACTGTTGGGCTATGAGGCCCGAGATGCCTGATAACTTCTTAAATCACGTGAGTGCGCTGACACTGCGCAGACGTTGCTGATTATCTCAACTGTATTACGCTATGTATGTTTTTATGTATTTTACAAGTGGAACTGTTCATTAAAGAGGATCTGTTTTCTACTGTGGATACATCTATTGTGGAGGCTGGTATTTGAAGTTGGCCGCTCTAAGGCTCTGCGCTAGACCCACCTGGATTTGAGGTGGTGTCCATCTGGTGAGCTGCTGGTGTGAGGGGGTTGCCGTTCATCACGAGTGGAGCACAGCGTTGTCACTTTTGCACGGCTTTGGGGGCATGTGTGTTTATGATCTGAAAAAGCAGTAATGCACTATGTGCAATTTTTATCTATGTTTTGTCTATAGGTTATGAAGAGGAGCGCTGTCACTTATACATACTTATTGACATTGAGGCTTTGTGATAAGCGAACACTCAGGATAAAGACTTTTTATTTATTTATCACAACTAATAATTTTTCACAATTGTATTGAGCGAAACTTTGAACTAAGCATAGACATCATCACTGTGACTTATGTATTGTGGCTGGCGCAGTTTGTTTTAAAAGAAATCTGCACAATATATAACAAGTATGTGCACCCTGACCTCTGCTCTGCCCAATATATGACAAGTATGTCCACCCGACCTTTGCTCAGCCCATTATATAACAAGTATGTCCACCCGACCTCTGCTCTGCTCAATATATAACAAGTATGTCCACCCCGACCTCTGCTCTGCCCAATATATAACAAGTATGTCCACCCCGACCTCTGCTCTGCTCAATACAGTGTTCTCCCCAGAATTTTTTTCCAGCCGGGTGGCATGAAAAAGTGGCCGGGTGGGAAATTAAGGCCACCATGGGTCGAGAAGGAGGGTGATGTTGCCTGCTACTACTAGGTGAGAATGGACAGGGAGGATCATGCTTGGTGCTGCTCTCTGGAGAGAAGAGTAGGTGGATCACGCTAGGTGTTACCTGGTGAGGTAGTCATGATAGGCACTGCTGATAGGAGTAGAGGAGTACATTAAATGATGCTAATGGAGAAAGAGGCATCTTGCACTGAGTGGTGCTGTTTTGATGGGCAAGCCGATAAAGTGCTGCCAACGCCGGATTAATACCAGAAAGGGGCTGTAGACTGGGTGACTAATTTAGGCCCAAAACCACACATCCCCACAGACTGTTCTGTTATGTCATTCAAAAAGTCTCACAATAGTTTTGTCTGACTTTTGTGGTAGTAAACCCAGTGTAGACATGCTTGTTGTATGTCCATGCTAAGTTTATTTGATATAGATTGTCTTTGAGGGACAGAGAGAGAGAGAGAGTGTGTGTGTGTGTGAAAAGGACTGGGAAAGGGGAAAGAAAAAAAGAGAAAGGAGGGAGAAAGTGTGTGAGACAGAGCGAAATGTGTAAAATGTAGAGTGAGAAACAGACTAATGCAGGAAAAAAAATGCATGTGAGTGCACACTGCACTGTACACCACAGGAAGTCTGCAGACTGATGTCCAGGACAGCTAGATTCACAGCTCTGTAACATCTCCAGCAGAGCAGTGGGGAAAGGGAAGCAGTAGTGGCTGTAAAGTTGTCCAATACCCGTCTCAGTACCATAACTGCTATCAGATAACCATCTGCCCTGCTGTTGCTCTCCCCGGCATGAACAAGCGCTGCTCCACACTGTTCTCTATGTGCTCTGACCTCTGATCGGGTGACGCTGAAACACATACTGGTAAATTTCCTGCATGATTGGAAGATTGGCAGGAGGAGGAGAGCCCGTCCTCTGCACTACTCAGGCAGATCAGTGACTCACCAGAGGGGAACACAGCAAGCCCATGTTCTTTCAGCTTTCTCTGTAAGCTCTGACTCCTTCAAAGCTCCCGCGGTCTGGCTTGTAATGTCAAAAGCTAAGGGAGGAGGGTGGAGATAGTGTGAAGCTCAACACACACCATACAATCTTGGTTGAACAGATTTACCAAATCTATGTAGTATAAGGACCAACAGATTCAAAATACATTGAATGATTGATTTGATAAGCTCTTATACTACATGAAATTGGTAAGATTAAACAACCAAGATTGTATGGTGTGTGTTGAGAGTTGACAGCAGGACAGCTCCAGTGCCAGAGCTGCTGTGCACAGTGCTGAATGAGTGTGGAGGATGGCAAATATGCCGTAGACAGGGAGTAGTAATCACATCAGTCGGGCCGGGACTGAGACCAGCCGGGTGCTCCGCCCAGTTAAAAGGCTCTGGGGAGAACACTGTCAATATATTTATTTATTGTATTTATAAAGCGACAACATATTACGCAGCGCTGATATATAACAATATATAAGAAGTATGTCCAGCCCGACCTCTGCTCTGCCCAATATATAACAAGTATGTCCACCCCAACCTCTGCTCTGCCCAATACATAACAAGTATGCCCACCCTGACCTCTGCTCTGCCCAATATATAACAAGTATGTCCACCCTGACCTCTGCTCTGCCCAATATATAACAAGTATGTCCACCCCGACCTCTGCTCTGCCCAATATATAACAAGTATGTCACCGCGACCTCTGCTCTGCCCAATATATAACAAGTATGTCCACCCCAACCTCTGCTCTGCCCAATATATAACAACAATTACCTCTACCAACAAGGAGCTCTCCACACTTCCTGCAACTTTTCTTCCTGTTGCGGTACATCACTTCTTCCCTGTGACATCACTTCCTATGTGTGATATCACCATCTAGTGGAGAATAGACTAACTGCAGCCTCAGTTTGTAGAATCTCCTGCACTCAGCAATCTATTATTATTATTATAATTACTGTATAACTATGATTGCTGTTATCATTTTCTGTTGTTACACAACAGCCTCATCTATAGACGTATTACATATAGTTATAACAATAAAAATGAATAACAAAAATACTAACCTCAGAAAGTCCTGCAACTTCCACCTCTGTCACATCTGCAATATCCACCCTTTCCTGACCTCTGTCACAACCAAACTCCTCCTCCATGCCCTCATAATTTTACACCTTGATTACTGCAACACCCTTCTGTCTGGTCTCCCTATGACCCGAAATTGCCCCCCTGCAGTCCGTCATGAATGCAGAAGCCAGAATTATCCACTCCTCCCATCACTCCACCACATCGGCTCCCTTGTTGAATCCCTCAACTGGCTTCCTATCCAGTCCACAATCAGATTTAACCATTTCAGGACCACAGTGCTAAACCACCCTAAAGACCAGGCTATTTTTGTAATTAATTGTCCAGTGTCCACTGCAGCTTTAAGGCCATGCTGGAGGGCCACGCAACACAGCACACGAGTGATTCCCCCACCAACAGAGCTCTCTGTTGGTGGGGTCTGATCGCTCCACAGTTGTTTATTTTATTTTATATACAGTAAATATTTATTTTATTATTATTATTTTTTTTAATAAAAATGGCTTTTTTTAAATTTTGAATCCCCTGCTCCCTCCCTGCCTCCCCCCGCCAGCCAATCAGGGTGATCAGCTGTCATAGGCTTCTGCCTATGACAGCTGATCACTGCCCAGCCTATGAAGGGGACAGCTGTGTCACACGACTGTCCCCATCGCAGCGCTGTACATTTAAATAGACGGCTATCACACCATCTAACAGTCTCCCGAGTGGCGATCGCTGCTTGGAAACTGAAGGCGGAGCGGCACTCTGCCCCCAAAGCAGGAGATGCGCGCGCATCCTGCGCGTGATCTCCTGCAAACTGCAGCCCCAGAACTTGACAACAATCTGCGTTAGGCTGTCCTGGGGCTGCCTCCGTGGTCATGGCCATGGGCGTGGAGCGGTCTTAAGGTAGTTAAGATTCTGTGTCTGACCTACAAATCTGTCCACAATACCTGCCTAATCTACATTTCCAGTCTTACCCAGAGGTACACACCTAGCCGCTCTCTCTGCTCCTGCAATGAACTTCACTTGACTGCCCCCCACATCACCCAGGCCTGTGCATGCCTTCAGGACTTCTCAAGAGCTGCTCCAACACTATGGATCTCCCTACCTCCCCCATTACAGTTTCCCCGTCCTTCAACATCTTCAAGAAGGCCCTCAAAATGCACCTTTTTACTCTGGCCTACCCCTTCCTCGCTAGTGCTCTAAACCCGCAGCTGAACTTTGGTCCCCTACCTTTCATGTCCCCACCTCTCCCTCTAGATTGTAAGCCTTTGGGCAGGGTCCTCCTCTTTATGTCTCCTACCTGTTCACGCACCTCCATTACTGACTGTATACACATCCTATGGATCTGAGTGAACTCGACTTGCCTAATCTCCATGCTCCAATCCAGTGACTGACTAAGCATTACCTTGTACTCCTACTGTGCTGCGCAATCTGGTTTGCATGTATTCCTGTATTGCCTTATTGCTGTTTGTCACCCCTAAATATTGTCTGTTTTTGTCTACTTATTTCCTTTTAAATAATGCAGATTGCCTGGCTGTCCTGCTAATCCTCTGACTCTAATACTTTAAGCCATAGACCCTGGACAAGCATGCAGATCAGATGTCTATGATAAATCTGACAAGATTCGCTGCATGCTTGTTTCAGTTGTGTGATTCAGACACTGACAGACAAATGACAGCGCTCCAAGGTGCACCTGAAATGCAAGCCAACAGAGGCAATGCAGAGCCCCTCATGAACTAAATACATGCCCTGAATGCAAATTATGTGCTAATTTAAAAGTTTTGAAAGTGAATGTGAAGCAGTGAATGCAGCTAACCACTAGTATACTTATGTTCAATTTGCACAGTGGGAGACATGGCAGCGCTTTCAAACAAAACAAAACTTACATCTGAACAGTGGTGCTCAACAGAGCTCGAATATTCGAGTAGCTCGAATATTCGAGCTCTTTTTCAGCTATTCGAGCTCGGTATTCGAGCTCCGAATAGCTGCAGCTATTCGAATGGGCTATTTGAGTAAACTCGAATAGCCCATTCACTATTCGCGCTATTCGAGCAAACAGCGCTATTCGAGCTCGAATACCGAGCTCGAATAGCGTCATAGCCCAGATTGATGTCCTTAGAGCCAATCAGAGGGCTCCCAGGCCCTCTGACGGCAGCCAATCACAGATAGGGACCCTGGCCAGCCCCTACCCTATAAATAGCGGCCGCCACTTTAGGTTTTTCCGTCCTTGCCTGACTTTGTACAGAGAGAGATCTGCTCCTTTGTGCTTTGGCTTAGCAAGTGCTTTATTGTGGTCAATCACCTAGCGTTTTTGCTCACATACACCTCCTATATACACCTATATTGTTGTTAGTTAGATAGACATTGTATTTTAGTTAGTAGCTTTTGTGTTACATAGAGACAGCCAGCTGCTGCAGGAAAGCTTACAGCTTTAGGCCTCAGGGCCTGCCTGTGTGGGCAGCTGTTCTCTCCTGTCCTCTGTTAGTTTATTTCTCATCTATACCAGTATTTCTGCTGTCCTTTACTACTGAGTGATTGTATTTCGTAGTTATACTGTAACTGTACTAGGACACTCACTGTCACTGTTTGTTCATAGCTCCTGCGTGTGCGTGCACTGTCTGTAGTGTACACACACTCTATTTCCTTCTGATTACTACTGATTATTGTAATTTCTAGTTGTACTTACTGACTGTTACTACTTACTGTACTAGGGACACTCAGTCACTGTTCATAGGCTAGCTCCTGCGTGTGTGTGTGTGCGTGCACTCATTGTCTGTAGTGTACACACACTCTATTTCCTTGTGATTACTACTGATTATTGTAATTTCTAGTTGTACTTACTGGCTGTTACTACTTACTGTACTAGGGACACTCAGTCACTGTTCATAGGCTAGCTCCTGCGTGTGTGTGTGTGCGTGCACTCACTGTCTGTAGTGTACACACACTCTATTTCCTTGTGATTACTACTGATTATTGTAATTTCTAGTTGTAATTACTGGCTGTTACTACTTACTGTACTAGGGACACTCAGTCACTGTTCATAGGCTAGCTCCTGCGTGTGTGTGTGTGCGTGCACTCACTGTCTGTAGTGTACACACACTCTATTTCCTTGTGATTACTACTGATTATTGTAATTTCTAGTTGTACTTACTGGCTGTTACTACTTACTGTACTAGGGACACTCAGTCACTGTTCATAGGCTAGCTCCTGCGTGTGTGTGTGTGCGTGCACTCACTGTCTGTAGTGTACACACACTCTATTTCCTTGTGATTACTACTGATTATTGTAATTTCTAGTTAGTGTACCATTGGAAACACTCACTGTGTTCACTGTTCACACTTACTGATTACCAATACCGATTATTGTATTTTGTATTTGTACTGTACTAATCACTTAGCGATCTAATCACTTAGTGATTAGTGTCACCTCACCCACCAACCCACTCCATTAAAGTACCCCACTTTTTCACCCGCCCTTTTAAAAAACTTTTGTGTTTACGCCCAAAACATCTAAGATGTCTGGAAGTGGCAGCCAGCGCGGTTTGGGCAAAGGGAAGGGCAGCAAGGGAATCAGGAGGAGAGGGAGCAGCATTGTGGCAAGCCGCGCCACCATGCACAGTTCCGCAGCAGTAGCAGCAGTGGCTAACATTCCTCCTATAGCCACTGGCCGTGGACGCCTTGGGCGCCCAGCAGGAGCATCTGCAACTCACGCTGCAGAGACACAGCAGCAGCGTGTAGCACCTGCTCCTATTTTCCTCCAGCCGAGTCGGAAACGTCCCATTGAGGAAAAGGATGCAGCCACTGTGGTGCAACTGATGACGGAGGATGAGCAGCCCGCCATCAGCTCTGCATCCGAGGCCTCCACCCTCACCACCACCACCACCACCCCTGTTCGCAGCAGCCGCCCAGCAGGGCCTGGGTAGGAGGCCAGTTCACCGTCAGTCGCCGACCTGTCACTCAGCAGTCTTTTGACCCCAGACACCATCAGGGTATTGTCTGCTGTTGTTGGCGATTTTGAGGAGGAGATGCTGATGGGCACTTTGGGGGAGGAGGGATTGGACAGCAAGACTGTGGCGACAGTCAAGCAGCCCATCCATGCATCAGGAGAGGAGTTTGGGGGGTCATCATCCCAGCAGGACATGTTTCAGGAGGGGGAGGATGATGATGACACGGTGACAGACAAAGACTGGGTGCCACCAGTTCCAGGGGATGTCGTCATCAGCAGCTCTGAGGAGGAGGAGGAGGATGCGCTTGTGGGCTTTGCAAGGAGGCGCATCACTGCAAGCATTGGCAGCAGTAGGCAGGTCCCACAGCCTGCTGGTGTCTCAGGCTCAGCAGCAGCAGCAGCATCTGCCAGTACCACCACCAGCCGCACCCAAGCCCCCCCCCCCCCCGCCAACCACCACAGAGAGACAGGCAGCAGCGGTTCCAGGCCGTAGGGGGTTGTTTTTGTCACCAATCTGGCGATTTTTTCCCATGCCCACTGTGGACTGCAAGTACGCCACTTGCAACCACTGTCAGCGGAGGTTGAGCAGAGGTGCAGACCTCTTAAAGTTCAGCACCAGCTCGCTCATCAACCACCTTGCTGCTAAACATTTCCACCAGCATGAGGAGTTCCAGAGGCTGAAGGCATCTGGTGCTGGCAGTGGCACCACACCCATCACTGCACAGCCTTCAGCAGCAGCAGCAACAACAGCAGCCACCCGCCCTCCTGCTCCTCCAGCAGCACCAGCAGGAGTGCGGAAACGCACTGCTCCTCCCCCCTCTGCAACTCCTGCCGCCGACACTGAGGCCTGTTCTGGCAGCCAGTCCTCAGTGGCCTCCTCTGCTGTGTCCGCTGATTCCCGTGCTAGCAAAAGGCCACGCCAGAGCCTTTTGAGCGAGTCCTTCCAGGGGGTGGTTAGGGCTTTGCCTTCCAGCAGCCGTCGCGTGCGGCAGCTAAACGGCTTGCTGGCACGGGCCATGTGCTCCCAACTCCTGCCGTACACGCTCGTGCAGGAGGGGAGCGACATGCGTGCGCTGCTTGCTTGTGCAGCCCCAGACTGGCAGCTCCCCAGCAGACACTACTTTGCCCGCAAGGCCATTCCTGCACTGCACCGCTTTGTGATGGCCAATGTGGAGCGAGGGCTGGAGCACGCGGTTGGTGAAAGGGTCCACGTCACCATGGACTCCTGGAGCAGCCGCTTCGGGACAGGCCGCTACCTGTCCTTCACTGTCCACTGGGTCAGCTTGGTGGAAGGGGGTGAGGATGGGGGAGCAGCAGCGGGCACAGCAGCAGCAGCAACACAGTGGGTGGTGCCACCCCGCAGGGTCAGGGGAACTGCAGCAGGTTCCTCCGATCCTCTGCCATCCTCCGGCACACCTGGCCAAACCCCCCGCCTCAGCAGCAGCGTGAAGGCCCGCCACTGCCAAGCGCTGCTGCAGTTGGTCAGCCTTGGGAAGACCAAACTGACAGCAACCCATGTGTTGGCCAAACTCCAGGAGCAGGAGAGGATTTGGCTGACCCCCAGAGGCCTCAGAGTCGGAGAGGTGGTGGCCGACAATGGGGCCAATCTGGTTGCCACAATTGACAGGGGAAACCTGACCCACATCCCCTGTCTTGCCCACGTGCTGAACCTGGTGGTGCAGAAGTTCTTGCGCACCTACCAGGGGATGGGCGAACTGCTGGAAATGGCAAGGAACGTTGTGCGTCACTTTCGGCGCTCGGCTGCAGCCTGTGCGAGCCTGGAAGACGTGCAAAAGGAGCTGGAGCTGCCACGCCATCGGCTGATCCTTGACGTTCCGACTCGCTGGAACTCGACCCTGGCGATGTTGGAGCGTCTGGTTGAACAGAAGCACGCTGTCAACCAGTACCTTGCCCTGGCCACTGTGTCCGCCGCTCAGAGAAGGGACAAGACCAGCAACATCCCGTCCATCGTCCCCGATGATGACATGGTGAGCAGGGACCATGCTATGGTCTGCGAGTGGGTGCCCCTGGTTTGTCTGCTGAACAGGGCCCTCGATGCTTTGCTGGAACATGCAGCAGCATCCTCCTCCGGTCACAGCCAGCGCCTGACCCACATGGTGGCTGACTACATGGGGTCCTACAGCGGGCTTGACAACGATGCCCCTGTTGATCCCATGGAGTATTGGGTCAAGCGCCTGGAGATCTGGAGCGAGCTGGCGCAGTACGCCCTGGAAGTGCTGTCCTGTCCACCTTCCAGCGTGCTGTCCGAGCGCTGCTTCAGTGCAGCTGGTGGCGTGGTCACCGAGAAACGCTCACGTCTGTCTCACAAGTCTGTGGACAGACTGACGTTTCTCAAGATGAACCAGGCGTGGGTGGAAGGCAAGTTCCTGGCCCCTGTTGTCGGCGAGAGGGGGACATGAACTGGCTACCGGAAGAACCATCGTTAATGGGCCTTACCACCCTTTACCACCTCCTGGCTCCTGCTCACTAAGCCAGCCTGGTTCACTTTGACTATTACGTCGCCTGCAGCCACACATTTTACACCTACAGTGGGCTGCTGTGTACTGCCCTTCTGCTGTCTGTCTGTGTTTCCCACTGCCAGGGTACACAGATTTACCTTCTGCTGCCACTCTGCCACCAGCTATTACGTCAAACAATAGCTATATCTGTCTGTGTAATTTGCTGTAAAAAAAAAAAAAAAAAACCATTAAAAAAAAAAAGGTTTAATTTTTCTGAGGTGCCTGGCTTGAAAACTGTGTTGTCCCAGTTGTGTATTGGACACGATGTGGGCTGCACGACCGCTGTCTGGGACCTCCTGCCTGCTGTGTTTATTTACAGCCCTGGTATCACCGCTAGGTACCAGGGCTATTATGTCACGCTGCCTGCCTGCCTGCTGCCACACTCACACTACTCCTCCATTCCTCCTGCTGCTGCTGCTGTCTGTCTGTGTTTCCCACTGCCAGGGTACACAGAATTACCTTCTGCTGCCACTCTGCCACCAGCTATTACGTCAAACAATAGCTGCTCACATTACTCCTCCATTCCTCCTGCTGCTGCTGCTGTCTGTCTGTGTTTCCCACTGCCAGGGTACACAGATTTACCTTCTGCTGCCACTCTGCCACCAGCTATTACGTCAAACAATAGCTATATCTGTGTAATTTGTTTTAAAAACAAAACAAAAAAAACATTAAAAAAAAAGGTTTAATTTTTCTGAGGTGCCCGGGTTGAAAACTGTGTTGTCCCAGTTGTGTATTGGACACGATGTGGGCTGCACGACCGCTGTCTGGGACCTCCTGCCTGCTGTGTTTATTTACAGCCCTGGTATCACCGCTAGGTACCAGGGCTATTATGTCACGCTGCCTGCCTCATTGACTGCCTGCTGCCACACACTCATCCTCCTCCTCCTGCTGCTGAATTTACCTCCTGCTGTCTGTGTGTTTCCACTGCCAGGGAGCACATACAATGGCGCTTCCAACATGCGTGCGCCACCAGCTATTTGTTACGCTCAAAAATAGCTGCATTTCTTTAAAAAAACAAAAAAATATATATATACTTTATATTATATAATACTGTGTGATATTATTTTTAGAGGTGTCCGGGTTGAAAACTGTGTTGTCCCAGTTGTGTATTAGACATGATGTGGGCTTCACGACCGCTGTCTGGAACCTCATGCTGTGTATTTATGGCCTGGTACCACCGCTAGGTACCACACAGCCTATTATGTCTCGCTGCCTGCCTCATTGACTGCCTGCTGCCACACAATCATCCTCCTCCTCCTGCTGCTGCTGCTGAATTTACCTCCTGCTGTCTGTGTGTTTCCACTGCCAGGGAGCACATACAATGGCGCTTCCAACATGCGTGCGCCACCAGCTATTTATTACGCTCAAAAATAGCTGCATTTCTTTAAAAAAAATATATATAAAAGAGAAATAAGTGAAGAAGAAGAAGACGATATAGAAAAAGAAGAGGAAGGAGAAGAAGAAGAAGAAGAAGAAGAAGGAGAAGAAGGAGAAGAAGAAGAAGAAGATATAGAAAAAGAAGAAGACGAAATAGAAAAATAATAAGAAGAAGAAGATATAGAAAAAGAAGATGAAAAAGAAGAAGATGAAGAAGAAGAAGATGAAGAAGAAGAAGAAGACGATATAGAAGAAGAAGATATAGAAGAAGAAGATATAGAAGAAGAAGATATAGAAGAAGAAGATATAGAAGAAGAAGAAGAAGATATAGAAGATAAAGAAGAAGAAGAAGAAGATATAGAAGATAAAGAAGAAGAATAATAAGAAGAAGAAGTATATACAGTACTGAACAAAATTTTGGACACAACTTCTCTTTCCACCTTTTTTTTTTTTTTAAAGGAACATCCCCACATAATCACTTGCTGTTGTTACTTGGAAAAAAATATGTTTCTTGCATCATTCACCCTCAAAACAAGTGTTGGAAGCTATTTAAGGCCAATTCGAATAGTCAGCTCGAATAATGAGCTCGAATACCGACTCGAATAGTGAGCTCGAAGTCCGAGGTCGAATCGAATAGTAAAAAATATTCGACTCGAATATTCGACCGAACGCGAATAATTTACTATTCGAATTCGACCAAACTCGAATAATAAAAAGGGGTATCCGAGCACCACTGCATCTGAATGATTTATCTGCATGGATGAGCTCCAATACTGGACTACTGTATATTACACAACTAGCATTCACTATAGGCAAAGGGGGTGTTAGCTTCAGTGATAATATGTGCACAAATCATTACCTCATAGACTTCCCCACGGTGGTGACGTACCCCCTCGGGGAAGACCTAACACTAATCTAAGGATAAAAACATAATATTCCTTGTGCTGCTTATCACCCCCCCCCCCCCTCCTTTGCCTTTAGTGAATGCTAGTTCTGCTAGTAGGCTCTGCATTGCCTCTGTTGGCTTGCATTTCAGGTGCACCTTTGAGCGCTGTCATTTTCTCTCTGTTTTTTTATGAAATGTGTATACCATTTATGATAAGCAGCACAAGGAATATTATGTTTTTATCCTTAGATTAGTGTTAGGTCTTCTCCGAGGGGGTATGTCACCGCCGTGGGGAAGTCTATTAGGTGATGATTTGTGCACATATTATCATTGAAGCTAACACCTCCCTTTGCTTGTAGTGAATGCTAGTTGTGTAATATACAGTAGTCCAGTATTGGAGCTCTGCACATCCATGCAGATAAATCATTCAGGTATAAGTTTTGTTTTGTTTGAAAGTGCTGCCATGTCTCCCACTGATTCAGACACTGCTGACCAGAAAGACCAGTTGGACTGCCAGGCAACTGGTGTTGATTAAAAATAAATAAATATGGCAGTTTCCATAGGTCTTACACATGGGGCTCCTTTGAAGTCAGGTGAGGAGGATGGCCAATCAGACATGATCAGCACCCAGGCCACTCCACCCACATAAAAGGCCCAATCCCAGTCAGCCATTTTCATTCCACAATAGTCAGTGTAGGGGGAGGAGCTGCTGCTGCTGATACAGGTACAGTGTTAGAGAGGCTGTAGTATGATATAGTGCTGTGTAGCAGTCAGTGTAGGGGGAGGAGCTGCTGCTGCTGATACAGGGACAGTGTTAGAGAGGCTGTAGTGTGATATAGTGCTGTGTAGCAGTCAGAGTAGGGGGAGGAGCTGCTGCTGCTGATACAGGGACAGTGTTAGTGAGGCTATAGTGTGATATAGTGCTGTGTAGCAGTCAATGTAGAGGGAGGAGCTGCTGCTGATACAAGGACAGTGTTAGAGAGGCTGTAGTGTGATATAGTGCTGTGTAGCAGTCAGTGTAGGGAGAGGAGCTGCTGCTGCTGATACAGGAACAGTGTTAGAGAGGCTGTAGTGTGATATAGTGCCGTCTTAGCAGTCAGTGTAAGGAGAGGAGCTGCTGCTGATACAGGGACAGTGTAAGACAGGCTGTAGTGTGATATAGAGCTGTGTAGCAGTCAGTGTAGGGGGAGGAGCTGCTGCTGCTGATACAGGGACAGTGTAAGACACGCTGTAGTGTGATATAGTGCTGTGTAGCAGTCAGTGTAAGGAGAGGAGCTGCTGCTGATACAGGGACAGTGTAAGATAGGCTGTAGTGTGATATAGTGCTGTGCAGCAGTCAGTGTAGGAGGAGGAGCTGCTGCTGCTGATACAGGGACAGTGTTAGAGAGGCTGTAGTGGGATATAGTGCTGTGTAGCAGTCAGTGTAGGGAGAGGAGCTGCTGCTGCCGATACAGGGACAGTGTTAGAGAGGCTGTAGTGTGATATAGTGCTGTGTAGCAGTCAGTGTAGGGGGAGGAGCTTGCTGCTGCTGCTGATACAGGGACAGTGTTAGAGAGGCTGTAGTGTGATATAGTGCTGTGTAGCAGTCAGTGTAGGGGGAGGAGCTGCTGTTGATACTGGGACAGTGTTAGAGAGGCTGTAGTGTGATATAGTGCTGTGTAGCAGTCATTGTAGGGATAGGAGCTGCTGCTGCTGATACAGGAACAGTGATAGAGAGGCTGTAGTGAGATACAGTGCTGTGTAGCCATTAGTGTAGGGGGAGGAGCTGCTGCTGCTGATACAGGGACAGTGTTAGAGAGGCTGTAGTGTGATATAGTGCTGTGTAGCAGTCAGTGTAAGGAGAGGGGCTGCTGCTGCTGATACAGGGACAGTGTTAGAGAGGCTGTAGTGTGATATAGTGCTGTGTAGCAGTCAGTGCAGCGGGAGAAGCTGCTGCTGATACAGGGACAGTGTTAGAGAGGCTGTAGTGTGATATAGTGCTGTGTAGCAGTCAGTGTAGGGGAGGAGCTGCTGCTGATACAGGGACAGTGTTAGAGAGGCTGTAGTGTGATATAGTGCTGTGTAGCAGTCAGTGTAGGGAGAGGAGCTGCTGCTGCTGATACAGGGACAGTGTTAGAGAGGCTGTAGTGTGATATAGTGCAGTGTAGCAGTCAGTGTAGGGTGAGGAGCTGCTACTGCTGATACAGGGACAGTGTTAGAGAGGCTGTAGTGTGATATAGTGCTGTGTAGCAGTCAGTGTAGGGGGAGGAGCTGCTGCTGCTGATACAGGTACATTGTTAGAGAGGCTGTAGTGTGATATAGTGCTGTGTAGCAGTCAGTGTAGGGGGAGGAGCTTGCTGCTGCTGCCTGATACAGGGACAGTGTTAGAGAGGAGCTGCTGCTGCTGATACAGGGACAGTGATAGAGAGGCTGTAGTGAGATACAGTGCTGTGTAGCCATCAGTGTAGGGGGAGGAGCTGCTGCTGCTGATACAGGGACAGTGTTAGAGAGGCTGTAGTGTGATATAGTGCTGTGTAGCAGTCAGTGCAGCGGGAGAAGTTGCTGCTGATACAGGGACAGTGTTGGAGAGGCTGTAGTGTGATATAGTGCTGTGTAGCAGTCAGTGTAGGGGAGGAGCTGCTGCTGATACAGGGACAGTGTTAGAGAGGCTGTAGTGTGATATAGTGCTGTGTAGCAGTCAGTGTAGGGGGAGGAGCTGCTGCTGCTGATACAGTGACAGTGTTAGATAGGCTGACCCCTTTCAATCTGGATTCCGCACACACCATTCCACTGAAACTGCCCTCACGAAAGTTGCTAATGACCTACTGGTAGCTAAATCCAAAGGCCAGTTCTCCATTCTAATACTCCTTGACCTTTCCTCTGCCTTTGACACGGTTGATCATGCTCTGCTTCTGCAGACACTGTCATCTTTAGGAATCAAGGGAAAAGCACATTCCTGGATCTCCTCTTATCTATCTGGACGCTCTTACACTGTCTCCTTCTCTAACACCAAGTCCTCTCCACACCCACTGTCTGTTGGTGTACCTCAAGGCTCTGTTCTTGGGCCACTTCTTTTCTCAATCTACACCCGTGGCCTGGGACAACTAATTAACTCTTTTGGCTTCCAGTATCACCTCTATGCGGATGACACCCAAATCTATCTCTCAGCTCCTGACCTGTCCTCACTACTATCCAGAGTCCCCGACTGTCTACGTGCCGTTTCTGCATTCATGTCCTCCCGCTTCCTCAAACTCAACATGACTAAAACGGAAATTGTGATTTTTCCACCATTGCTATCTACACCCCCACCAATTGCAACCATAACGGTAGACAACACCCCAATAACCTCAACCACTAAGGCCAGCTGCTTGGGGGTTATACTTGACTCAGAGCTCTCCTTTAAACCTCACATTGCCTCATTAACCACCACCTGCTATTTCCAGCTCAAAAATATATTCCCTACCCGTCCCTTCCTCACACAAGAGGCCACCAAAATGCTTGTTCATGCCTTAATCATCTCCCGCCTAGACTACTGCAACACCCTGCTCTGTGGCCTACCAAAAAACAGGCTAGCTCCTCTCCAATCCCTTCTAAATGCAGCGGCCCGCCTCATTCACCTTTCTACACGCTCTTCTGATGCAGCCCCACTGTGCCATTCTCTCGACTGGTTACCCATTACCCAGAGGATCCAGTTCAAACTCCTGACTCTAACATACAAAGCCCTCCACGAGTTGTCTCCTCCATACATCTCCTCACTAATCTCAAGATATTGTCCCTCCCGCAACCTTCGCTCCTCCCAAGAAATTCTCCTGGCCTCTAAGCTGATCACCTCCTCTCATGCTCGCATCCAGGACTTTACACGAGCATCAGCCCTTATCTGGAACTCTCTTCCACAGCCTGTACGTCATGCTCCAAACCTGGACATCTTCAAACGCACTCTTAAAACACACCTTTTCAGACAAGCTTATAACATTCTATAGCCCTTTATTTACTTATTTGTCACAATGTAATCAGAGGCAAAGAATCACTGCCTCATCCATCCTCCACCCCCTTACCTAGTGTGTCCCCCACTACCCATTAGATTGTAAGCTCGCAAGGGCAGGGTCATCCTCCTAATATTTACTGTTTTTGTAACAATATTTGTGCTGCTTGGAACTCTGCTGTATATTTGTTAGTTGTATCTATGTTCCCCTTGTCGTCTTATTGTGCTTTGTAAAGCGCTGCGGAATATGTTGGCGCTATATAAATAAAAAATAATAATAATAATAATAATAGTGCTGTGTAGCAATCAGTGTAAGGAGAGGAGCTGCTGCTGATACAGGGACAGTGATAGAGAGGCTGTAGTGAGATACAGTGCTGTGTAGCCGTCAGTGTAGGGGGAGGAGCTGCTGCTGCTGATACAGGGACAGTGTTAGAGAGGATGTAGTGTGATATAGTGCTGTGTAGCACTCAGTGTAAGGAGAGGGGCTGCTGCTGCTGATACAGGGACAGTGTTAGAGAGGCTGTAGTGTGATATAGTGCTGTGTAGCAGTCAGTGCAGCGGGAGAAGTTGCTGCTGATACAGGGACAGTGTTGGAGAGGCTGTAGTGTGATATAGTGCTGTGTAGCAGTCAGTGTAGGGGATGAGCTGCTGCTGATACAGGGACAGTGTTAGAGAGGCTGTAGTGTGATATAGTGCTGTGTAGCAGTCAGTGTAGGGGGAGGAGCTGCTGCTGCTGATACAGGGACAGTGATAGAGAGGCTGTAGTGTGATATAGTGCTGTGTAGCAGTCGGTGTAGGGAGGAGGAGCTGCTGCAGATACAGGGACAGTGTTAAAGAGGCTGTAGTGTGATATAGTGCTGTGTAGCAGTCAGTGTAGGGGGGGGGGGGGGAGCTGCTGCTGCTGCTGATACAGGGACAGTGATAGAGAGGCTGTAGTGTGATATAGTCATCGCCGGATTTCCGCACAGGCCCCTAGGCCGGTTCCTAGGGCGGAAACCTGCCGACAGGAGAGCTGGGGCGGGTGTTGTACTCTGGCAGCAGATCAGCTGTTGAGCTATCTGCCGCCGCGCTGTCCTCCAGTCTGCGTGCATGGTACACTACACTGCACAGAGAAAAGAGCGCCCCGCCTCTCCTCTCTCTCTGAGGGGCAGGGCTGAGCCAGCAGACCGGGAGATTTGAGCGGAAGGAGGAAGAGGCAGACAAGTAAGTTATGCGTGGAGGAGGCATTGCGGACAGGCAGCTTCAGGGATGAGATATGTGATTGACGTTACAAGTAATCTACAGTGCAGAGGGGGAGAGATGTGTGTGCAGATTACAGCCATTTCACTCACTTGTAGCACGCTGCCTATTGCTAAACTGCTGTAGAGAGAGTGACCAGCTGTCTAACATCTTTCAGTTCCATGTTCATTCAGGCAGCCCTGTCACTAGTACTATCTATCTTGTTTAGTTAATCAGCAGCTTTTCTCTTCTCCCCCCTCCCTTCCACAGCAATTAACCTTTCATTCCCTCACTGGTTTCTTTCTTAGGTTGGTTTGGTCTGAGCACAGATGAGAGAGAAAAACACTATCCTCTATAGCACTGTACAGATCACATTGTCATGTCACACAGACTATCCTCAGAGGAGCTCACAATCTAATCCTACCATAGTCATAGTCTAATGTCCTACCATATTATTATTATGTATTTATATAGCACTGACATTTTCTGCAGCACTGTACAGAGTACATAGTCATGTCACTGACTGTCCTCAGAGGAGCTCACACTCTAATCCTACCATAGTCATATGGATCCATCTGAAAATGGCGCCTGCGAATAATGGCGCACGGTGTTGCCGCTAATCCGTTTGCCGCTTATCGCTATTTAACGTTAAAGCCTTATTGTTATTTAACGTCAAAGCCTTATTGTTATTTAGCGTTAACACACAGAACCCTCTCTGTACCTATCCCTAACCCCTAAACCCCCCCTGGTGGTGCCTAACCCTAAGACCCCCCTGGTGGTGCCTAACCCTAAGACCCCCCTGGTGGTGCCTAACCCTAAGACACCCCTGGTGGTGCCTAACCCTAACCACCCTCTGGTGGTGCCTAACCCTAAGACCCCCCTGATGGTGCCTAACCCTAAGACTCCCCCCCAGTGGTGCCTAACCCTAACCTTGACAGTGTCACATTAAATCCATTCACCGTTTTGCAGTTAAATAACTTCTGCAGTTTGGCTTATGTAGGGCGCTATTGATAAATAACGTTACTGTGGGCAATAACGTCTGCTGTTTGGCAAATTAACGGCACTATTGATAAATAACGTTAGTGTGTGCCACTATTGATAAATAACGTCAGTGTGTGCCGTTTTTCTTCTTTTTTCCCTGTGCGCCATTATTATGCAGTACTAACGATAAATGGCGATAAGCGTATCTTTTTAATGCTGCGCCATTTGTATGCATAGGCACTGTGCGCCATTATTCACTGATCCGAGTCTAATGTCCTACCATATTATTATTATGTATTTATATAGCACTGACATCTTCTGCAGCACATTACAGAGTACATAGTCATGTCACTGACAGTCCTCAGAGGAGCTCACAATCTAATCCTACCATAGTCAGTAGTCTAATGTCCTACCATATTATTATTATTATGTATTTATATAGCACTGACATCTTCTGCAGCACATTACAGAGTACATAGTCATGTCACTGACTGTCCTCAGAGGAGCTCACAATCTAATCCTATCATAGTCATAGTCTAATGTCCTACCATATTATTATTATGTATTTATATAGCACTGACATCTTCTGCAGCACATTACAGAGTACATAGTCATGTCACTGACTGTCCTCAGAGGAGCTCACACTCTAATCCTACCATAGTCATAGTCTAATGTCCTACCATATTATTATTATTATGTATTTATATAGCACTGACATCTTCTGCAGCACTTTACAGAGTACATAGTCATGTCACGCAGACTATCCTCAGAGGAGCTCACAATCTAAGCCTACCAGAGTCATAGTCTAATGCCCTACCATATTAATATTATGTACTTATATAGCACTGACACCTTCTGCAGCACTGTGCAGAGTACATAGTCATGTCACTGACTGTCCTCAGAGGGGCTCACAATCTAATCCTACCATATTCATAGTCTAATGCCCTACCATATTATTATTATTATGTATTTATATAGCACTGACATCTTCTGCAGCACTTTACAGAGTACATAGTCATGTCACTTACTGTCCTCAGAGGGGCTCACAATCTAATCCTACCATAGTCATAGTCTAATGTCCTCCCATATTATTATTATTATGTATTTATATAGCACTGACATCTTCTGCAGCACTTTACAGAGTACATAGTCATGTCACTGACTGTCCTCAGAGTAGATCACACTCTAATCCCTACCACAGTCATAGTGTAATGCCCTAACACATTATTATTATGTACTTATATAGCACTGACATCTTCTGCAGCACATTACAGCGTACATAGTCAGGTCACTGACTATCCTCAGAGGAGCTCACAATCTAATCCTACCATAGTTAATAGTCGATTGTCCTACCATATTATGCAATTATGTAGCACTGACATCCTCTGCAGCACATTACAGAGTACATATTTATGTCACTGACTGTCCTCACAGGAGCTGACAATCTAATCCCTACCACAGTCATAGTCTGACTGAAGATGGTCAGTGACACAACATTTTCTGCAGAACATTACAGAGTACATAGTTTTTAATCAGTAACCCTAACCTAATACTTAATGTTATCCCATTTCCCATAACCCTATTCTCAAATTACTAGCCTCACCCTAAATTGCCAAAAGGCCTAGCTATTAATTTCCCCTAAACAGCTTTTTTTTCCATAAATTCCATACCCTCAAAAGTTATTAGTAGCGCTCAATAGCTTGATTTAACAGAGGGAATTGAAAACAGTCACCATCCAGCTGCTTGGCAACCATCAAACTGAATGTCCCAGGATTCAATAAGTTTCCTCACAGATCAGCCGACATGTTAAAGGAAAGAGACAAAAAGCACATAGCGTAATCCAGTAACAAAAGTGTTGCCCATCACCTACATTGAACAATCACCTTGTGCTGGAACACACTCCCCCTATGTGCCCGCACTCACCCAATCAGCCTCCAACAAATCCGGAGGTATGGATGTATAGCGTAGTCAGGGGATAGGATTCAGTTCACCATGATCAGGTTCTAAAACTCAAGAAAGCGCTGTATAGTGTAAAATCATTTAATGCTGTAAAGTTTTTTAAAATCATCAAACTCACAAGCGTAAGAGATCAATAGGCATGTAATCACACAAGTGGATGCAGTCCCGGGTAGCCGCTCACATGCACGCTGCCTCAGACCCTCACGTCCTGGACTTCCTGGTACTCTCGATCATGTGACGTGGCTCCGCCCTATGCATTTCGTCATGAAAATGACTCATCAGGGGCTCACGTCACTCCAGTACCAGCAGCTCCTATAATTCCTTAGCCAAACCCTCCCATCCGATTAACCCCGCCTATCATAACAACGGAATCCTCCGCAAGCCTGCATGTCAGCGCTCACCCTAAAAGGGACGTGCTACAAAGTATACAGACTTGACTAACAAAAACCACCTGATATTTAAAACAGCAATGTTATTGCACATACCCTCACTATGGCTGAAATCGCAACCAGTGCTAAATTCCGCCACTACCTACTATATTAAAAAGGGGTAAACCCAGGGAAGATCCTTACCAATGTATCAACTATCCCTGCTTAGTGTCATTTTGAAATTCCAAAACTACAGCGACGCTCACGACACCCAACCGCAAGACAAACGCGGGCAGCGACCCAGAGGAGGCTGCAAACGCACCAACACACATTGCGTGCGCACGCAGCCCCCCAAGTGAACCCGCACCGCCGCCACGGTCCCGCCGGCCGTCGCCGCTGCACGACGCCTTCCATAGATGACTAACTAGAGGGAATGTACAGGAATTAGGATAAATATAAAAACACCGAACAATATATTGCTAGGACAAAAAAGATACAGGAGACTCTCGCAAACGGGGAGAAAAATATTATAGCAGATAAGCAACGGAAATTTGCACGAGATAGTGAGGCACACAAAAAGAAATTAGCCTATAAATGGCAGCCTATCGTACAGAAAAGACTGGCAGATAAAGCGAGTAGAAATGGAGAACAACAAGTAGAAACTGGTATAGGGAATCAATCAGGTGCCCCTGTATACAATACCCCCACACAATCAGTACAACCTAAAGGGAAAACGGTGAAACCCCAGGAACAAGCTGTGGTGAACAAAGATAGGATCCAACAGAGACCACATGATGGGAGGGGGGCGGGAGGGCCCCAGAACAATAGAGGTGCCCAATGGAATAGGAGACAGGATCCACAGCCTCTTTACCAATACCCGGTACACACCCAGAATAGATTCCAGCCACTTCAGGAGGATAGAGGTTTTGATCAACCTCATTTTTTAGCCCCACGCCCCCGGTATTGGAGAGAAGGATGGGAGGAAGAAGAATACCTGGGGGGGCAACCAGTAGTACCAAGAAAAAGAGGCGTAGAAGGGGGAGGAGAGCAGGTAGAAGGGAACAAAAGAAGAAGGCAGTGATAGGAGCAGGTATTTTTAATTTGAGTGATGTTCCTTTGGAAAAACACGAAATAAAACTGTTAGATAAAGGGCTGAAATATGCGCCTCAGAGCCAGCTGAACAAATTTAATACTTTTATTGATGTTCATCGTTACACAAGGAAATTGAACATCAAGAAATATTTCATCCAGAAGGAAGGGCCCACAAATCGGTTGAATTGTGTTGAGACCGCTCCCCGTATGACGTTTCGGAGCGCGTCCACCTTTAATCCCCAAGACACCTCAGCTATGAATGCAGTGGAAAACTTTAAAGATCGGGTAGTTAATGATCTTAAAAAATTGAATATTAGATCTAAGCCTCGTAATGAACATGCGATAGAAAGCTTAATGAAGGAGAAAGGTTTGGTTGTACGATCTGCTGATAAAGGGGGAGGGGTGGTCTTGTTGCGAAAAGATCAGTACTTTGCAGAATTGGATAAATTGATTTATGACGAAAGAACATACGAGAGATTACCAGGAGATCCGACACTCAAGTATAAGCGAGAATTGGCCCTTCTTTTAGATGAGGGTTTGCTGATGGGTTTAATAGAGAAGAAAACGTGCGATTTTCTGGTACCTTCGGCTCCCCGAATACCCATCATGTACCAACTTCCAAAAATCCACAAGAGTACCACCAACCCCCCTGGGAGACCAATCCTGAGTGGGGTGGGATCCATTACCCACAGAGTTGGCCAGTATATAGATAGCTTCCTTCAACCGATTGTCCCCCAATTGCCACATGTTTTGCTGGACACCAAACACACTGTACAATTGTTGGAAGAACTGAGGATAGAGGGTGACATCCTGCTGGCCACAGCAGACGTGGGGTCACTTTATACCAATATACCGCATGATGATGGTATAGAGGCAGCGAGAACATTTTTGCATCGGTCGTCTGACATGCGCGGTGTCCAGATGGAGTTCATTTTGTCACTACTTGATTTTTCGCTTAAACTGAACTATTTTTGGCACAAAGACCAGTTCTTCAGACAGGTGTATGGCTGTGCGATGGGGGCATCTTATGCCCCAAGCCTAGCAAACATTTATATGGCATTGTGGGAGGAGGAAGCCTTGAGGATAGGGGGGTCCAGGGTTGCACTTTGGAAAAGGTACATCGATGACCTCTTGATTTTCTGGAGGGGAGATGAGGTAAGTTTCCAGGAATTCATTGGGGAGATAAACAATATTAAGGAAAACATTCAATTAACTGCGGAGTGTGACAGTCGCTCTATTCACTTTTTAGATCTTAATATTACGAGAGATGGTGAGGGTTTTTCCACCAAATGTTTCTTTAAGCCCACGGATCGGAATGCCTATATTGATGTGACAAGCTGCCACCATCCACAGTGGCTTAAGGGGGTCCCAAAAGGTCAGTTTACAAGAGTCCGTAGGAACTGTTCTGACTTACAGGATTACTACCTACAGTCGGATGATGCTTTGAAAGCTAAATTTGTAGAAAAGGGCTATAGCGAACCCTGGCTAGAGGATATACAGAAAGAGGTGGGTGAAAAGGACCGTGGAAACTTACTCCAAAGTAAGAAAGCAGACCCAAAGGCTGATAACAGACCCTTTTCATTTTTAAGCGATTACTCTGTTGATTATAGAAAGATAGAGAGGATTTTCCTGAAACATTGGAATATCCTCCAGAGTGATCATGTGTTAAGGGGAGTTTTGCCATCTAGGCCCAATTTTATCTACCGTCGGGCCCCTACTTTAAAGAACCGGATTGCACCCAGCTGTGTCGCTCCTCCGGAGCAGAGACAGATGTTGGGATGGCAATCAGAAGGCTTTTTTCCGTGTAGGGGTTGTAAATGCTGCAGAGAGGCTAATGCTCACAGACAGAGCCAAATTGTCTCAGTGTCAAATGGCAATTTGTTTAAAATCCGCCAATTCATATGTTGCAATACAGCGTTTGTAGTATATGTGATCTGGTGTGATTGCGGCCTACAGTATGTGGGCCGCACCACCAGATCACTGAAAGAGAGGATTGGGGAGCATATTAATAACATTAGGAAAGGGTTTGAGCAACACAGTGTTTCTCTCCACTTTAAGCAAAAACATCAGTGCAATCCGGCTCTGATGCATTTTTGCGCAGTTGAGAAACTTATGCCAAACTGGAGAGGCTGTAATAGGGTGAGGGAATTGTCAAAGAAGGAAACCCGTTGGATATTTAATTTAGACACCCAGAGTCCAGTAGGTCTTAATGTGGATCTCGATATTAATTGTTTTATTGCGAATGATTGATGGTATGGGATTAGAACCTTTTCCATTTTTATCCTCAATTTTATATTTATTTTTATTTTTATTTTCATTTATCCTAATTCCTGTACATTCCCTCTAGTTAGTCATCTATGGAAGGCGACGTGCAGCGGCGACGGCCGGCGGGACCGTGGCGGCGGTGCGGGTTCACTTGGGGGGCTGCGTGCGCACGCAATGTGTGTTGGTGCGTTTGCAGCCTCCTCTGGGTCGCTGCCCGCGTTTGTCTTGCGGTTGGGTGTCGTGAGCGTCGCTGTAGTTTTGGAATTTCAAAATGACACTAAGCAGGGATAGTTGATACATTGGTAAGGATCTTCCCTGGGTTTACCCCTTTTTAATATAGTAGGTAGTGGCGGAATTTAGCACTGGTTGCGATTTCAGCCATAGTGAGGGTATGTGCAATAACATTGCTGTTTTAAATATCAGGTGGTTTTTGTTAGTCAAGTCTGTATACTTTGTAGCACGTCCCTTTTAGGGTGAGCGCTGACATGCAGGCTTGCGGAGGATTCCGTTGTTATGATAGGCGGGGTTAATCGGATGGGAGGGTTTGGCTAAGGGATTATAGGAGCTGCTGGTACTGGAGTGACGTGAGCCCCTGATGAGTCATTTTCATGACGAAATGCATAGGGCGGAGCCACGTCACATGATCGAGAGTACCAGGAAGTCCAGGACGTGAGGGTCTGAGGCAGCGTGCATGTGAGCGGCTACCCGGGACTGCATCCACTTGTGTGATTACATGCCTATTGATCTCTTACGCTTGTGAGTTTGATGATTTTAAAAAACTTTACAGCATTAAATGATTTTACACTATACAGCGCTTTCTTGAGTTTTAGAACCTGATCATGGTGAACTGAATCCTATCCCCTGACTACGCTATACATCCATACCTCCGGATTTGTTGGAGGCTGATTGGGTGAGTGCGGGCACATAGGGGGAGTGTGTTCCAGCACAAGGTGATTGTTCAATGTAGGTGATGGGCAACACTTTTGTTACTGGATTACGCTATGTGCTTTTTGTCTCTTTCCTTTAACATGTCGGCTGATCTGTGAGGAAACTTATTGAATCCTGGGACATTCAGTTTGATGGTTGCCAAGCAGCTGGATGGTGACTGTTTTCAATTCCCTCTGTTAAATCAAGCTATTGAGCGCTACTAATAACTTTTGAGTGACATTTGACAACAACATACAGTATTGTTTAGTTTAGAGCGCTCCATGTGATTTTGTGTTTCCATCAGCGCAGCTTTTTCTTGTTTTTTCAAATTCCATACCCTAATATCCTGATCTAGCAGAATCTAACATCCTCCTTTTCCTATGTCTGATAACCCTATCCATGGCCATTAACGACAATTCTCTAGAAAATATTTATCAAAAATGATCATTCGAAACCACAATCATGGAAAAGGCAAGCTCCTATTCAATTTGATCAGATTAATGGAAACAATCTGTTTTTCAGATCAACTTTGTCAATCCTGTTAAATTGAATAGCAGCTTTCTTTCCATTTGTGGTCCTGAATGATCATTTTCGATCGCTATTAAGATTGAATAGGACTGTCAATCATCCAGAGAATTGTTTTAATTGCTACCTTAACCCCGCTGTTGTCATGGGGCGGCTGAAGGCAGTGGGCCTAGGGCAGTAAAAAGTACAAATCCGGCCCTGAATATAGTGCTGTGTAGCAGTCAGTCTAGGGGGAGGAGCTGCTGCTGCTGATACAGGGACAGTGTTAGAGAGGCTGTAGTGTGATATAGTGCTGTGTAGCAGTCAGTGTAGGGGGAGGAGCTGCTGCTGCTGATACAGGGACAGTGTTAGAGAGGCTGTAGTGGGATATAGTGCTGTGTAGCAGTCAGTGTAGGGAGAGGAGCTGCTGCTGATACAGGGACAGCGTTAGAGAGGCTGTAGTGTGATATAGTGCTGTGTAGCAGTCAGTCTAGGGGGAGGAGCTGCTGCTGCTGATACAGGGACAGTGTTAGAGAGGCTGTAGTGTGATATAGTGCTGTGTAGCAGTCAGTGTAGGGGAGGAGCTGCTGCTGCTACTGATACAGGGACAGTGTTAGAGAGGCTGTAGTGTGATATAATGCTGTGTAGCAGTCAGTGTAGGGAGAGAAGCTGCTGCTGCTGATACAGGGACAGTGTTAGAGAGGCTGTAGTGTGATATAGTGCTGTGTAGCAGTCAGTGTAGGGGGAGGAGCTGCTGCTGCTGCTACTGATACAGGGACAGTGTTAGAGAGGCTGTAGTGTGATATAATGCTGTGTAGCAGTCAGTGTAGGGAGAGAAGCTGCTGCTGCTGATACAGGGACAGTGTTAGAGAGGCTGTAGTGTGATATAGTGCTGTGCAGCAGTCAGTGTAGGGAGAGAAGCTGCTGCTGCTGATACAGGGACAGTGTTAGAGAGGCTGTAGTGTGATATAGTGCTGTGTAGCAGTCAGTGTAGGGGAGGAGCTGCTGCTGATACAGGGACAGTGTTAGAGAGGCTGTAGTGTGATATAATGCTGTGTAGCAGTCAGTGTAGGGAGAGGAGCTGCTGCTGCTGATACAGGGACAGTGTTAGAGAGGCTGTAGTGTGATATAATGCTGTGTAGCAGTCAGTGTAGGGGGAGGAGCTGCTGCTGCTGATACAGGGACAGTATTAGAGAGGCTGTAGTATGATATAGTGCTGTGTAGCAGTCAGTCTAGGGGGAGGAGGTGCTGCTGCTGATACAAGGACAGTGTTAGAGAGGCTGTAGTGTGATATAGTGCTGTGTAGCAGTCAGTGTAGGGAGAGGAGCTGCTGCTGATACAGGGACAGTGTTAGAGAGGCTGTAGTGTGATATAGTGCTGTGTAGCAGTCAGTGTAGGGAGAGGAGCTGATGCTGCTGATACAGGGACAGTGTTAGAGAGGCTGTAGTGTGATATAGTGCTGTGTAGCAGTCAGTGTAGAGGGAGGAGCTGCTGCTGATACAGGGACAGTGTTAGAGAGGCTGTAGTGTGATATAGTGCTGTGTAGCAGTCAGTGTAGGGAGAGGAGCTGCTGCTGCTGATACAGGGACAGTGTTAGAGAGGCTGTAGTGTGATATAGGGCTGTGTAGCAGTCAGTGTAAGTGGAGTCACTGACACAGCACTATATTACAATACACTGTCCCTGTATCAGCAGCATCAGCTCCTCTAATGCCAGGGGTGCTATGGCTGGAGCCAATAATAGGGGTGATAGAGGGCACCCCTATCTATCCCCCGCACAGGAGGAACCTCTGTCCCCGGCACCCCATGTCCACATTCCCATACACCCCCATATATTATTCATGGTCCTCTTCCTCACAATGACCCCAGCGTGACCCCCGTGGAGACGAGGAATAATTACTGTGTTTACACAAGAAGCAAGGAATTCTGGGACAGGTATAATGTCTTTATTCAATAAACAGGTCTGTAAAATAAAGAGAATACACCAATAATAGTAGATGCAATGTTATATTTCAGAAACGATTAGAGTACAAAATCACTAAACAATGAAGTTACAGAATCTCTGGAGGAATAACAATGAAAAGACTGGAGCTCGGATCTCAACATAACAGAAAGGCTCTGATACAGGTGGGAGCTCAGCTTCTATCTCACATAAAGATGCTTTATCTGATAAAATGCAGAAGATGTTTAGAGCTGGCAACTGCAATGGCAGAAATATCAGGTCAGATGCAGGAGATGGGCCAGAGAACAGACGAGTAAGATTTGTAGCAACTAACCCTCCCCCCCCCCCCCCCATCTCAGATCAAAAGGATCACTTTCAGGTCTCCTTGCAATGCTCAGGAACTTTGCACTTGCCGGGGCAGGGAGAGGACCTGGATCCAGTGAGACCTCCCACCGGGATTTATTGACCTACTAGCATCCCTTGCTACTCTGTTGCCCCCCTTGCTGTGCGCAGCCCCCAAAATATTAGTAAAAAGGAATTGTCGTTAATCTCATTGGAGCCGCGCAGCTCCTCTTCCTAGATCGTGCCACCCACGCATGCCCTGTAAGCCGGAGCAGCGGGCCCCGTGCTATTGCCCATGCAGGCTCGCACAGCCATGATTAAGGAAGAGGATCCCCGATGTAAAGGGGGGCCTCGCTCTGCAATGGGGGGCTTAGGACAAGCGAGGGAAGCCTCAATAGGATCCTGAGGCTTCCCTCTCTTAAAGGGTAATAAAAGACATGAGGATAAAGAGACATGAGGTTCAGACTCAGGCAAGCTGGCGGTCCGGCACTTCCCAATATGATGCCATATTACATTGCTGCACAGATTTCCCAATTATCTTTGGTGAACACTAAAGAATAATCCCCCTTTGGGTTAAAATAGAATCAGATCAAATCTCCCAAAATCAATGGTCTGATGTTATGTGGCCTTCAAACAGATGCATTGCCAAACAGATTAATGTCCTTTGTGATCAACCTCATATATGATGTGGACACTCTATAGAAATAAATATAAATGGTTCTCCAACTCCAATCTTCTTTGGAAAATAATGGAAACCCCAGGATCCGATATTTGCTCTTTAGATGGATCATATAAATAGTGGAGAGATAATAATCTATACTATATAATAAAACCCATGTCCCTGTGTCACTGTGTCCTCCTGTGTCCCTGCGTCCTCCTGTGTCACTGCCTCCTCCTGTGTCCATGTGTCCTCCTGTGTCCATGTGTCCTCCTGTGTCCCTGCATCCTCCTGTGTCCCTGCATCCTCCTGTGTCCCTGCATCCTCCTGTGTCCCTGCGCCCTCTTGTGTCCCCCTGGGTCCCTGCGTCATCCTCCTGTGTCCCTGCGTCCTCCTGTGTCCCTGCGGCCTCCTGTGTCCCGGCGGCCTCCCGTGTCCCCACGTCCTCCCGTGTCCCCACGTCCTCCTGTGTCCCCACGTCCTCCTGTGTCCCCACGTCCTCCTGTGTCCTCCTCCTGTGTCCCTGCCTCCTCCTGTGTCCCTGCCTCCTCCTGTGTCCCTGCCTCCTCCTGTGTCCCTGCATCCTCCTGTGTCCCTGCGCCCTCTTGTGTCCCCCTGGGTCCCTGCGTCGTCCTCCTGTGTCCCTGCGTCCTCCTGTGTCCCGGCGGCCTCCCGTGTCCCCACGTCCGCCTGTGTCCCCACGTCCTCCTGTGTCCCCACGTCCTCCTGTGTCCCCACGTCCTCCTGTGTCCTCCTCCTGTGTCCCTGCCTCCTCCTGTGTCCCTGCCTCCTCCTGTGTCCCTGCATCCTCCTGTGTCCCTGCATCCTCCTGTGTCCCTGCATCCTCCTGTGTCCTTGTGCCCTCCTGTGTCCCTGCCTCTTCATGTGTCCCTGCGTCCTCCTGTGTCCCCGCGGCCTTCTGTGTCCCCGCGGCCTTCTGTGTCCGTGCGTCCTCCTGTGTCCCCACGTCCTCCTGTGTCCCCACGTCCTCCTCCTGTGTCCCTGCGTCCTCCTCCTGTGTCCCTGCGTCCTCCTGTGTCCCTGCGTTTTGGCCAGCGCACGTGTGGTACATGGGCAGAGTTGGGACAGCACAGGAGGACGGATGCAGGGTGCCGTGGTCATGGCCAGTTTATCTTCATAGAAATATAGGCATTTAGAAAGCGCGAGTGGAGATATCTGTATGCTACAGGAAGAGAGCATCTCTTCTCTCAGCCAGTCCTGAGCACAGGGGGGGGGGGAGGGGCCCGGCACAGAAGGTCACGTGTTTATGTCCGGGTGGCTGGAGGAGCATGTGGGCAGAATATCCTATACAGGATGATTGGCAGGGTTCTGCAGTGCCGTCACAGGTCAGTAACCTATACAGCATATATGGCAGCTGTCCACCCCAGTCTTCCTCTCCCTCTCTCCCTATTCTCAGCACTCTCATCAGTAACCTGTGCTGTGCCTGTGAGGCAAAGTATTAACTTCAACTTTCCTGAACATTATTAATAATCCCACAGTATTCTACAGAGTACATATTCATGTCACTACCTGTTCCCCAGAGAAGCACAAAATCTTACCCAAGTCCTTCTGTGATATTTCCTACACTCCGCACGATTAGGGCATCTCACCAGTATGAGATCTTTCATGCATAATAAGGCTTGATTTACTACTGAAAATATTTCCCACACACAGCTTCTCATCAGTGTGAGTTTTCTCATGTCTGGCAAGATGTGTTTTACGTCCAAAACGTTTCCCACACTCAGCACATGTATAAAGCTTCTCACCAGTGTGACATCTCTCATGTGTGACAAGATTGCTTGTATGCCCAAAACTTTTCCCACACTCAGCACATGAATAGGGCTTCTCACCAGTGTGACATCTCTCATGTGTGACAAGATTTCGTTTATGCCCAAAACATTTCCCACACTCAGCACATGAATAGGGCTTCTCACCAGTGTGACATCTCTCATGTGTGACAAGATTTCTTTTCTGCCCAAAACATTTCCCACACTCAGCACATGAATATGGCTTACTACGCGTGTGTGTTCTCTCATATCTGACAAGGTCTCTTTTGTATCCAAAACATTTCCCACACTCAGCACATGAATAGGGCTTCTCACCAGTGTGACATTTCTCATGTCTAACAAGATTTCTTTTAATGCCAAAACATTTCCCACACTCAGCACATGAATATGGCTTACCACCAGTGTGAGTTCTCTCATGCCTGGCAAGGTCTGCTTTGAATCCAAAACATTTCCCACACTCAGCACATGAATAGGGTTTCTCACCAGTGTGACATTTCTCATGTCTAACAAGAGTTCTTTTAAACCCAAAACATTTCCCACACTCAGCACATGAATAGGGTTTTTCATCAGTATGCGTTCTCTCATGACTGACGAGCAGTGATTTCCACCCAAAACTTTTCCCACACTCAGCACATGAATATAACTTGTCACCAGTGTGAGTTCTCTCATGACTGACAAGCAGTGATTTCCACCCAAAACTTTTCCCACACTCAGCACATGAATATAAATTATCACCAGTGTGAGTTTTCTCATGTCTGGCAAAACCTCCTTTGTCTCTAAAACATTTCCCACACTCATTGCATGAATAAGGCTTCTCCCCAGTGTGAGTTTGTTCATGTATTTTAAGACTTATTTTACGCCCAAAACATTTCCCACACTCAGCACATGAATAGGGCTTCTCACCTGTGTGAGTTCTCTCATGCATGTCAAGATGACATTTATACCCAAAACATTTCCCACACTCAGAACATGAATAGGGCTTCTCACCAGTGTGAGATCTCTCATGTCTTACAAGCTCTGATTTCCACACAAAACATTTCCCACACATGGAACAGGAATAAGACCCTCCAGCAGGGGGAGAGCTGTGCTGGGTATGTGGCCCCTCAGGGTTAGACAGATGAGGGGAGTCTGGAGGAATATTTGTGGTAACCAGGATAGCTGCAGGAGACTCTTGTCCAGTGACATCATCATCCGTTGTACAGTCTGTGGATACAGAGAGACGATTCTCTGAGAGGTTCCTGATGCCGGGACTCCGCCCTGCAAATAGAGAAACATCTCTTCCTGTTAGAGAATTCTGAGGGGAGGAGCAATTATCATTAGAGATGAAAGAATAGGGTGTGGCGGGCACCAGGGAGGGGATTACGAGCAGCTTCACGACTCACTACTGCAGGTCCTCCTTTCGGCTTGTATGCAGGAAGTGCGGTAGTGTCGTGGGATGCGTCACTTACAGTATGTCATGTATGGAGGGGAATGATACGAATAGGGCTTCTGGGTAAGTAACCCCCTGTCTCCAGCTGTTATACCTGCATTCATTATCAAATAAAATCTGAGTAGCTACTCGGAAGCCCGACACTAAGCTGGCACTGCTGTTCAGCTTCCTTTATTTGGCAATGTGCAGACAAGTAGGCTGTGTGTTACATCATCACTTCACAGTCCATAAGAAGAGACTAAACACGTACCGGTGTGGGGGGGGGGGGGATAATGGAGGGTGCTGGGAGCCTGATGACAGTGCTTCTTCTGAGGCTATACAATACAATACATATATCATTAGGGAGGGTCAGGGAGCTGCTGATAATTCCAAGTTGATGCAAAGTTTATGCAGCTTGGAAATGGGCCAGATGCAGCAGCTGCATACATTTGCATATCATTAGCATTCAAGTTGCACCATCTCAGAGTTATCAGCATGTTACTGCCCATCACTAGTTATCAGCCTGACAGAGAACTGCAGAAGGTTGTGCTCATTACAGGCAGCTAATCACATGACTATGTCCAGAAGAAAGACAGGGCAGCAGTCACATGACCAGGGTGTATGAGCGTGCAGAGAGTCACCCGAGTATCAGCCTCAGATCACAGTGTGCTGCGTGGCTGAACAAGAGCCAGGAAGACTGGAAACAGAGGCTGCAGCCACCGGAGCAGCATTATAATGGGACTTTTGTATCTTTTGCATTGAACACAAAAAAGTCAATTTCAAGTAGAAGAGCTGTGCGGGATTGCTGTGGAGAATCACATGACTATAACTTGCATGCAAATTTTATGTAGCTTAAAATTTTGCATTCAGAAATCCATTTCCTGACAGATGTGACCAGCTGCATACACTCTGCATTACATGTGCATACAAGTCAGTTATCTGCACCTCCTGTGTGCCCACTCAATTCTTCCTCTGCACCTCCTGTGTGCCCCCTTCATTCCTTCCTCTGCACCTCCTGTCTGCCCCCTTCATTCCTTCCTCTGTACGTCCTGTGTGCCCCCTTCATTCCTTCCTCTGTACCTCCTGTGTGCCTTCTTCATTCCTTCCTCTGCACCTCCTGTGTACCCCTTCATTCCTTCCTCTGCACCTCCTGTGTGCCCCCTTCATTCCTTCCTCTGCATCTCCTGTGTGCCCCCTTCATCCCTTCCTCTGCACCTCCTGTCTGCCCCCTTCATTCCTTCCTCTGTACGTCCTGTGTGCCCCCTTCATTCCTTCCTCTGTACCTCCTGTGTGCCTTCTTCATTCCTTCCTCTGCAACTCCTGTGTACCCCTTCATTGCTTCCTCTGCACCTCCTGTGTGCCCCCTTCATTCCTTCCTCTGCACCTCCTGTGTGCCCCCTTCATTTCTTCCACTGCACCTCCTGTATGCCCCTTCATTCAATCCTCTGTACCTCCTGTGTGCCCCCTTCATTTGTTCATCTGCACCTCCTGTGTGCCCCCTTAATTCCATTGCACCTCCTGTGTACCCCCTTAATTCCTTCCTCTCTACCCCTTGTGCCCCCTTCATTTATTCCTCTGTACCTCCAGTGTGCCCCCTTCATTCGTTCCTCTGCACCTCCTTTGTGCCCCCTTCATTTTTTCCTCTGCACTTCCTGTGTGCCCCCTTCAATCCTTCCACTGTACCTCTTGTGTGCCTACTTTATTCCTTCCTCTGTACCTCCTGAGTGCCCTTTCATTTTTTCCTCTGCACTTCCTGTGTGACCCCTTCATTTCTTCATCTGTACCTTCTGTGTGCCCCTTTCATTCCTTCCTCTGCACCTCCTGTGTGCCCCCTTCATGTCTTCTTCTGCACCTCCTGTGTGCCCCTTCATTTCTTCCTCTGCACTTCCTGTGTGCCTCCTTAATTTCTTCCTCTGCACCTCCTGTGTGTCCCCTTCATTTCTTGCTCTGCACCTCCTGTGTGCCCCCTTCATTTCTTCCTCTGCACCTCCTGTGTGTCCCCTTCATTTCTTGCTCTGCACCTCCTGTGTGCCCCCTTCATTTCTTCCTCTGCACCTCCTGTGTGCCCCCTTCTTTCCTTCCTCTGCACCTCCTGTGTGCCCCCTTCATTTTTTTTCTCTGCACCTCCTGTGTGCCCCCTTCATTTTTTTCCTCCGCAACTCCTGTGTGCCATCTTCATGTCTTCCTCTGAAACTCCTATGTGCCCCCTTCAATTCTTCCTCTGCACCTCCTGTGTGCCCCCTAAATTCCTTCCTCTGCACCTCCTGTGTGTCTCCTTCATTTCTTCCTCCACACCTCCTGTGTGTCCCCTTCATTTTTTCCTCCGCACCTCCAGTGTGCCCCCATCATTTCTTTTCTCCGCACCTCCTGTGTGCCCCCTTCATTTCTTCCTCTGCACCTTCTGTGTGCCCCCTTCAGTGCCTCCTCTGCACCTCCTGTGTGCCCCTTCATTTCTTGCTCTGCAACTCCTGTGTTCCCCTTCAGTTCTTCCTCTGTACCTCCTGTGTGCCCCCTTCATTTCTTCCTCCGCACCTCCTGTGTGCCCCCTTTATGTCTTCCTCTGCACCTCCTGTGTGCCCCCTCCATGTCTTCCTCTGTACCTCCTGTGTGCCCCCTTCATTTCTTCCTCCTCACCTCCTGTGTGCCCCCTTCATGTCTTCCTCTGTACCTCCTGTGTGCCCCATCATTCCTTCCTCTGTACCTCCTGTGTGCCCCCTCCATGTCTTCCTCTGTACCTCCTGTGTGCCCCCTTCATTTCTTCCTCCTCACCTCCTGTGTGCCCCCTTCATGTCTTCCTCTGTACCTCCTGTGTGCCCCATCATTCCTTCCTCTGTACCTCCTGTGTGTCCCATCATTCCTTCCTCTGTACCTCCTGTGTGTCCCCTTCATTTCTTCCTCAGCACCTCCTGTGTGCCCCCTTCATGTCTTCCTCTGCACCTCCTGTGTGCCCCCTTCATTTCTTCCTCTGCACCTGTGCCCACTTCATGTCTTCCTCTGCACCTCCTGTGTGCTCCCTTCAATTCTATCTACGCACCTCCAATGTGCCTCCTTCATTTCTCCCTCTGTACCTTCTGTGTGCCCCCTTCATTTCTTCCTCCGCACCTTCTGTGTGCCCCCTTAATTCCTTCCTCTGCACCTCCTGTGTGCCCCCTTCATTTCTTTCCTCCACACATCCTGTGTGCCACCTTCATGTCTTCCTCCGAACCTCCAATGTGCCCCCTTCAATTCTTCCTCTGCACCGCCTGTGTGTCCCCTTAATTTCTTGCTCTGCACCTCCGGTGTGCCCCTTAATTTCTTCCTCTGTACCTCTTGTGTGCCCCCTTCATTTCTTCCTCTGTACCTTCTGTGTGCCCCCTTCATTTCTTCCTCTGCACCTCCTGTGTGCCACCTTCATTCCTTCCTCTGCACCTCCTGTGTGCCCCCTTCATTTCTTTCCTCCACACATCCTGTGTGCCACCTTCATATCTTCCTCCGAACCCCCAATGTGCCCCCTTCAATTCTTCCTCTGCACCGCCTGTGTGTCCCCTTAATTTCTTGCTCTGCACCTCCAGTGTGCCCCTTAATTTCTTCCTCTGTACCTCCTGTGTGCCCCCTTTATTTCTTCCTCCACACCTCCTGTGTGCCCCCTTCATGTCTTCCTCTGCACCTCCTGTGTGCTCCCTTCAATTCTATCTACGCACCTCCAATGTGCCTCCTTCATTTCTTCCTCTGCATCTCCTGTGTGCCCCCTTCATTTCTTCCTCCGCACCTCCTGTGTGCCCCCTTCATTCCTTCCTCTGCACCTCCTGTGTGCCCCCTTCATTTCTTTCCTCCACACATCCTGTGTGCCACATTGTCTTCCTCCGAACCTCCAATGTGCCCCCTTCAATTCTTCCTCTGCACCTCGTGTCCCCCTTCAGTGCCTCCTCTGCACCTCCTGTGTGCCTCCTTTATTTCTTCCTCCGCACCTCCTGTGTGCCCCTTTATTTTTTCCTCTGCACCTCCTGTGTGCCCCTTTATTTCTTCCTCTGCACCTCCTGTGTGTCCCTTCATTTCTTCCTCTGCACCTCCTGTGTGCCCCTTTATTTCTTCCTTTGTACCTCCTGTGTGCCCCCTTCATTTCTTCCTCCACACCTCCCTGTGTGCCCCTTCATGTCTTCCTCTGCACCTCCTGTGTGCCCCCTTCATGTCTTCCTCTCTACCTCTTGTGTGCCCCCTTAATTTCTTCCTCTGTCCCTCCTGTGTGCCCCCTTCATGTCTTTCTCTGCACCTTCTGTGTGTCCCCTTCATTTCTTCCTCTGCACCTCCTGTGTGTCCAATTCATTTCTTCCTCTGCACCTCCGGTGTGCCCCCATCATTTCTTTTTCTGCACCTCCTGTGTGCCCCCTTCATGTCTTCCTCCGCACCTCCTCTGTGCCCCCTTCATGTCTTCCTCCGCACCTCCTGTGTGCCCCCTTCATGTCTTCCTCCGCACCTCCTGTGTGCCCCCTTCATGTCTTCCTCTGCACCTACTGTGTGCCCCCTTTATGTCTTCCTCTGCACCTCCTGTGTGCCCCCATCATTTCTTTTTCTGCACCTCCTGTGTGCCCCCTTCATTTCTTCCTCTGCACCTCCTGTGTGCCCCCTTCATGTCTTCCTCTGCAC
The DNA here is from genome assembly GCF_040937935.1 of Hyperolius riggenbachi. NCBI lineage: Eukaryota > Metazoa > Chordata > Amphibia > Anura > Hyperoliidae > Hyperolius > Hyperolius riggenbachi. Next base: position 268,600,090 of record NC_090655.1, read on the forward strand.
CTCCTGTGTGCCCCCTTCATGTCTTCCTCTGCTCCTACTGTGTGCCCCATTAATTTCTTCCTCTGCACCTCCTGTGTGCCCCCTTCATTCCTTCCTCTGCACCTCCTGTGTGCCCCTGTAATTTCTTCCTCTACACCTGTGCACCCCCTTAATTTCTTCCATCGCACCTCCTCTGTTCCCCCTTCATTACTTCCTCTGCATCTCCTGTGTGCCCCCTTAATTTCTTCCTCTTGAACTCCTGTGTGCCCCCTTCATTTGTTCCATCACAGCTCATGTGTGCCCCTACAGTGCATCCTCCTCATGTCCTGTGAGCCCCCTTAATTTCTTCTTCTGCACCTCCTGTGTGCCTTCTTCATTTCTTCCTCCGCAACTCATGTGTGCCCCCTTCATTTCTACCCCTGTACCTCCTGTGTGCCCCCTTCATTTCTTTCTCTGCACCTCCTGTGTGCCCCCGTAATTTCTTCCCCGGCACCTCCTGTGTGCCCCCTTCATTTCTTCTTCTGCACCTCCTGTGTGCCCCCTTCATTTTTCCTCTACACTTCCTATGTGCCCCCTTCATTTCTTCCTCTGCACCTCCTGTGTGCCCCCTTCATTTCTTCCTCTGCACCTCCTGTGTGCCCCCTTCATTTCTTCTTCTGCACCTCCTGTGCACCCTCTTCATTTCTTCCTCCGCACCTCTTCTGTGCCCCCTTCATTTATTTCTCTGCACCTTCTGTGTGCCCCCGTAATTTCTTCCCCGGCACCTCCTGTGTGCCCCCTTTACATCTTCCTCCGCACCTCCTGTGTGCCCCCTTCATTTCTTCCTCTGCACCTCCTGTGTGCCCCCTTCATTTCTTCCTCTGCACCTCCTGTGTGCCCCCTTCATTTCTTCCTCTGCACCTCCTGTGTGCCCCCTTCATTTCTTCCTCTTGAACTCCTGTGTGCCCCCTTCATTTTGTTCCATCACAGCTCATGTGTGCCCCCTACAGTGCATCCTCTAGTCTTCATGTCCTGTGTGCCCCCTTCATTTCTTCCTCTGCACCTCCCGTGTGCCCCGTTCATTTCTTCCTCCACACCTCCCGTGTGCCCCCTTCATTCCTTCCTCTGCACCTCCTGTGTGCCCCCTTCATTCCTCCCTTTGCTAATCCTGTGTGCCCTAATGCCTAGCCTCCCTTGCCCTACATGTACCTAAACTGAAACTCTCCCACCCAATGCCCTTATCCACCCTCTAAATACCAAAACCTCACCTCATAACCCGGGACCCAAATGACTGACACTTGTAGCTGATCGTCTACAATGACTAATTCCTATATAGAAGCCGATCGGCTCCAGCATACATCAGGTGGTAGGTTTTTGTGTCCCTTTGCTGGCTGCAAAAGTTGGGCGGTCTGCACTGGCTGATGGGCAGTGACAGGTGGTGGGTTTAGCAGCAGATGGTGGATGATGCTGGCTGGTGACAGTGAGTAGTGAGAGTTTATATTTTTAAAGTTTACATTTCCCTGGTGGTAGTGGGTGGAATGATTGGCAGAACATCCTCATCCTCTCTGGGAGTCAGGCTGAAAGCTGCCTGCAGGGGGCACATTCCTCCCTCCATTGTTTCACTCACAGCCCATGAGACCGCTCTACACTGACTACATATGTAAGGGGCGGGGCCTCTTTTAACTGCAGAATAATCATAACTTTCCCTCTAAATAGCTGGCCAACTAAACCAATCATGTGGGGGGGGGGAGGAGTAAACAGCCAACAAGTGACTCCCCAGAGCTCCAATAGCTTAAAGGCTCCACATTACAGGAGCATGAAAGGGCAAAGAGTGGAACTTGGTGGCGCTCCAGGTGCAAGCCTGGAATGTCTGTGCCTAAAAACAGCATTGACTCACCTGCACTGCCCTCTGCAAGAGTGTTCTCCACTTTAATTGTCCCCATCACATCTCCAACCTCCGCAGACTGCTGATCACTCCTCACATACGTCTCTTCTTCCTTAATTGACCTCATCATGTCACCCTCCTCCATAGACTGCTGATCTCTCCTCACATACATCTCTTTTTCTTCCTCTTTAATTTTCCTCATCATGTCACCCTCCTCTACAGACTTCTGATCACTCCTCACGTACGTCTCTTCCTCCTTTTTAATTGTCCTCATCATGTCACCATCCTTTGCAGACTGATCACTCCTCACATACGTCTCTTCTTCCTCCTCTTTCATTGTCCTTATCATGTCACCCTCCTCCACAGACTGTTGATCACTCCTCACATACGTCTCTTCTTCTTCCTCTTTACATATCCTCATCATGTCACCCTCCTCCACAGACTGCTGATCACTCCTCACATACGTCTCTTCTTCTTCCTCTTTAATTGTCCTCATCAAGTCACCCTCCTCCATAGACTGCTGATCACTCCTCACATATGTCTCTTCTTCTTCCTCTTTACATATCCTCATCATGTCACCCTCCTCCACAGACTGCTGATCACTCCTCACATACGTCTCTTCTTCTTCCTCTTTAATTGTCCTCATCATGTCACCCTCCTCCACAGACTGCTGATCACTCCTCATATACGTCTCTTCTTCTTCCTCTTTAATTGTCCTCATCATGTCACCCTCCTCCATAGACTGCTGATCACTCCTCACATATGTCTCTTCTTCCTCTTTACATATCCTCATCATGTCACCCTTCTCCACAGACTGCTGATCACTCCTCACATGCGTCTCCTCCTCTTCCTCTGTAACCCCAGCATTTACACATATCAGATTTCCGCCCTGAGTAGAAGAAATGAGAGATAATTTAAATGGTGAACACAGATAACAGCATATGCAGAAATGAACAATGTCACACAGCTTGTGGTCTCTGGGGACTTTTAGGCCCATCTACCTGATAATGGTGGGGGATGGTGCGGTCTTCATGTGGACAATCTTCACAATAAAGAGGACCTGCACATCTCTCTGGTGGGTTTCTGTTACTGGATACATCTGCAGGAAACAGACACAATGACTGAATACATTGTCTCTATGAGTGTATCAGATGATGGGGGATCTAGGTGGACATTTCTGGGAATAAAGAGAACCTGTACATCTCTCTGGTGGGTATCTGTTACTGGATACATCTGTAGAAAGCATGCACACTTAAGCTGGCCATACACTGGCGCGATTTGCGGCCGTTTTGACAGCAGATTCGATCACTGGGATCGAATCAGCTGCCAATCGTTCGCGCTACACGCCGAATTTCGATCCATTTCGTCCGATCCCGTTGATCGCTCCGTGCGGAAAATTACCGTCGATCGCCCGCGGGTAGGGAGCGCGTCGCTAGCGGCGTTCGAGTGCCCGACGACCGACGCAATAGAGCGGCAATACATTACCTGCTCCGCCGGCGCGACTACCCCCGGTCACCGCTGCTCCGTGTCCGCGCTGGTCTCCGGCACGCTTCAGTTCCTCCTGCCCGACAGGAAGTTTAAACAGTAGCATGCCGGACCTGGAGACCAGAGCGGAGAAGACAGCGGAGACCTGGGGACTGGAGTCGCGCCGGCGGAGCAGGTAATGTATGCGGGCGGGGGGAGCGGCGACAGCAGCACCACCACCACAGATTGTGAACGGTTTCAAGCTGAAATCGGTTCACAATCTGTTTGCAGTAAAGGTAGCCATACGATCCCTCTCTGATCAGATTCGATCAGAGAAGGATCTATCTGTTGGTCGAATCTGATGGCAAATCGACCAGTGTATGACTACCTTAACTGAATGCATTGTCTCTATGTGTTTATCAGATGATGGGGGATCTAGGTGGACATTCCTGGGAATAAAGAGGACCTGTACATCTCTCTGGTGGGTTTCTGTTACTGGACATATCTGTAGAAAGCATACACGCTAACTGAATGCATTGTCTCTATGTGTTTAGCAGATTATGGGGGGAGCTAGAAGGACCCTCCATACTGCTCTCTCTTTTTGTAAGAAATGAAAGCCTCCTCTTACCTGGTGATGTGAGTGGCGGCTGATTCTCCATCATGGTGTCCTTGTAGAGGTCCTTGTGTCCTTCTCTATACTGCCACTCCTGCATGGAGAAATAGACGGGGACATTCTGACACCCTATAGGAACCCAACACGAGAACAATGATACAGTCACCTCCCAGACACACCCCTTCTTGTTACTGGATAATTTCCATAATTCCCAGCACCTCTCCTGTCAGAGGCTCTATCACCTTCCCGATGACTTCCAGAATCTTCTGCTTGTTGTGTCCCTCAGACAAAATTACTTTACATACTGGAGGATATTTGCAATGCTGAGGGACACAGAGGGTGGGGGTCATTACATACTGGATGATAATGGCAATGCTGGGGAACACATGGGAGGGGGGCATGGCAATACTGGGAAAGAAATGGCATAACTGGGGTGGGGGACATTACATATTGGAGGATAATGGCAATGCTGGGCGACACAGGGGGACATGGCTATACTGGGAAAGAAATGGCATAACTGGGGTGGGAGACATTACATACTGGAGGATAATGGCAATGCTGGGGGACACAGGAAGGACAGGGCTATAATGGTAAACAAATGGCATTACTGGGTTGGGGGACAGAGATCATGGGGCTCTATAGCAAAACTTTTATGAGGCCCTTAGCTGTAGGCACTCTTAATCAATGCCACCTGCCCCTACCCTATGGATATGAGTTAATTGGACAATTTACATTCTCATGCAATTAACACTGCACAAAGTTCATGGGCACTGAGACAAAGTCAGAGGGTGGAGGAACACAAGAAAGTTAATGGTGAATACATACGGTGACCATATGTCCCGCTTTACCCGGGACGCGTCCCGCCTTCGGGGGGCGCTGTCCCAGGCTGCATGAGGTCCCGGGAAACGTCCCGCTTTTAGCAGCGGGACGTCCTGGCCTCGGGACTCTGGCCACCGTACAATGAACTAGCCGCAGCGTCTCATAGACGCTGCGCTAGTTCATTCCCTGCAGCCCCGCTCCAGCAGCCTGCATATTCCTCCGGCAGGCACAGGCACAGCAGGGCTACGGGAAGATGGCGTCCGGAGGCGGAGCCCTGTACTGGAGACTATTTGTGTCTCCAGTACAGGGCTCCGCCTCCGGACGCCATCTTGCCGTAGCTCTGCTCTGCCTGTGAGAGGCTGAGCGGGAGATTGAAGATCGTACAGGCCAGGGGGAGCTGCACACACCAGAGGCCGGCTGCGTGAGGGGACGTCTTCTGCCAGGTGAGTAAATGCTTTTTCTTGCAGGTGAAGTGTTTGCTCACATTGTGTACATTTTGTACTGACATGTTTGCCCAAATTGTGTTCATTTTGTACTGACATGTTTGCCCAAATTGTGTTCATTTTGTACTGACATGTTTGCCCGCAGTGCGTTTATCTTGTACTGACATGTTTGCCCGCAGTGCGTTTATCTTGTACTGACATGTTTGCCCGCATTGCGTTTATTTTGTACTGACATGTTTGCCCGCAGTGCGTTTATTTTGTACTGACATGTTTGCTCGCAGTGCGTTTATTTTGTACTGACATGTTTGCTCGCAGTGCGTTTATTTTGTACTGACATGTTTGCCCAAATTGTGTTCATTTTGTACTGACATGTTTGCCCGCAGTGCGTTTATCTTGTACTGACATGTTTGCCCGCAGTGCGTTTATCTTGTACTGACATGTTTGCCTGCAGTGCGTTTATCTTGTACTGACATGTTTGCCCGCAGTGAGTTTATCTTGTACTGACATGTTTGCCCGCAGTGCGTTTATTTTGTACTGACATGTTTGCCCGCAGTGCGTTTATTTTGTGCTGACATGTTTGCCCGCAGTGCGTTTATTTTGTGCTGAAATGTTGCCCCCATTGCGTTTATTTTGTGCTGACATGTTTGCCCCCATTGCGTTTATTTTGTGCTGACATGTTTGCCCCCATTGCGTTTATTTTATGCTGACATGTTTGCCCCCATTGCGTTTATTTTATGCTGACATGTTGCCCGCAATGCGTTTATTTTGTGCTGAAATGTTGCCCGCAATGCGTTTATTTTGTGCTGAAATGTTGCCCGCAATGCGTTTATTTTGTGCTGACGTTGCCCATTGCGTTTATTTTGTGGTGTCTGGGGTAACTGTTGCTGCATTTATTATTTAATGGTCATAGTTGGCTATGCTTGCTGCTTTGGGGTTACAGTATACTATTTAAATAGCATCACACAGTTTCTGCACACCCATGATGTGAATCCACGTTTGACCACATCACGGCGTAAACACTGCTTTCTTATGCCTCGCTGTTGCATCATTACGTTAGCTCCGCCCATAGAATGTCATGGCCACGCCCATTTTTCACGCGCGCTGCAGACACTTATTATTCAATGCGGCGCGCGGAAGCCCCCCCCCCCCCCCCCATTCCCCCCGTCCCAGGTTGAGCCTACAAAAATCTGGTCACTGTAGAATACATTAAGTACTAACTGGGCCCCCTATCCTCCAGGGCCCCATAGCAGCTGCTATGGCTATTGCTGCACCCCTGATGTCCACCCGACCTCTGCTCTGCCCAATATATAACAAGTACATACCTCCCAACTTTTTGAGATGAGAAAAAGGGACACTTAAGCCATGCCCCTGCTACACCCCTGGCCACGCCCTCACCACGCCTCTAGTCACGCATACCATAAAGATTTCATAAGAAACCTATGTTGTTTTATAATTCAAACCACACTGGTCCTTTTGTATCCTGGTTCATTTTCCTTCATAGTAACATTTTAAAATTAGTAATATATCAATTTAAAGGTTGGGAATAAAGTTTAGTCAATCAAACACGTTTTTAGTATAGAAATATATATATTTACATAGAAAGAGGGACAAAGTCCTGAAAGAGGGACAAATGAGGGTGACAGAGGGACAGGGCTCCCAAAAAGGGACTGTCCCTCCGAAAAAGGGACAGTTGGGAGCTATGCAAGTATGTCCACCCCGACCTCTGCTCTGCTCAATATATAACAAGTATGTCCACCAGACCTCTGCTCTGCCCAATATATAACAAGTATGTCCACCCCGACCTCTGCTCTGCCCAATATATAACAAGTATGACCACCCCGACCTCTGCTCTGCCCAATATAGAACAAGTATGTCCACCCCGACCTCTGTTCTGCCCAATATATAACAACAATTACCTCTTCCAACAAGGTGCTCCCCCCACTTCCTGCAACTTTTCTTCCTGCTGCGGTACATCACTTCTTTCCTGTGACATCACTTCCTATGTGTGATATCACCATCTAGTGGAGAATAGACTAACTGCAGCCTCTGTTTGTAGAATCTCCTGCACTCAGCAATCTATTATTATTATAATTACTGTAGAACTATGATTGCTGTTATCATTTTCTGTTGTTACACAACAGCCTCATCTACAGACGTATTACATATAGTTATAACAATAAAAATGAATAACAAAAAAACTAACCTCAGAAAGTCCTGCAACTTCCACCTCTGTCACATCTGCAATATCCACCCTTTCCTGACCTCTGTCACCACCAAACTCCTCCTCCATGCCCTCATCATTTTACACCTTGATTACTGCAACACCCTTCTGTCTGGTCTCCCTATGACCTGAAATTGCCCCCCTGCAGTCAGTCATGAATGCAGAAGCCAGAATTATTCACTCCTCCCATCACTCCACCACAGCGGCTCCCTTGTTGAATCCCTCAACTGGCTTCCTATCCAGTACACATTCAGATTTAACCATTTCGGGACCACAGTGCTAACCCCCCCTGAAGACCAGGCTATTTTTTTAATTAATTGTCCACTGCAGCTTTAAGGCCATGCTGCAGGGCCACGCAACACAGCACACGAGTGATTCCCCCCCACCAACAGAGCTCTCTGCTGGTGGGGTCTGATCGCTCCACAGTTGTTTATTTTATTTTTTATATACAGAAAATATTTATTTTATTTATTTATTTATTTATTTTATAAAACTGGCTTTTTTTTAAATTTTGAATTCCCTGCTCCCTCCCTGCCTCCCCCCGCCAGCCAATCAGGGTGATCAGCTGTCATAGGCTTCAGCCTATGACAGACGATCACTGCCCAGCCTATGAAGGGGACAGCTGTGTCACACGACTGTCCCCAGTACAGCGCTGCTGCCGATCTCAGCGCTGTACATGTATATAGATGGCGTGATCGCCCGAGTGGCGATCGCTGCTTGGAAACTGTAGGCGGGGCGGAGCTCTGCCCCCAAAGCAGGAGATGCGCGTGCATCCTGCGCGCGATCTCCTGCAAACTGCAGCCCCAGAACTTGACAACAATCGGCGTTAGGCTGTCCTGGGGCTGCCTGTGCGGCCATGGCCATGGGCGTGGAGCGGTCTTAAGGTAGTTAACATTCTGTGTCTGACCTACAAATCTGTCCACAAAACCTGGCTAACCTACATTTCCAGTCTTACCCAGAGGTACACACCTAGCCGCTCTCTCCGCTCCGCCAATGAACTTCACTTGACTGCCCCCCACATCACCCAGGCCCGTGCATGCCTTCAGGACTTCTCAAGAGCTGCTCCAACACTATGGATCTCGCTACCTCCCCCATTACAGTTTCCCCCTCCTTCAACATCTTCAAGAAGGCCCTCAAAATGCACCTTTTTACTCTGGCCTACCCCCCCCCCCCCCCCCCTCGCTAGTGCTCTAAACCCACAGCTGAACTTTGGTCCCCTACCTTTCATGTCCCCACCTCTCCCTCTAGATTGTAAGCCTTCGGGCAGGGTCCTCCTCTTTATGTCTCCTACCTGTTCACGCACCTCCATTACTGACTGTATACACATCCTATGGATCTGAGTGAACTCGACTTGCCTAATCTCCATGCTTCCATCCAGTGACTGACTAAGCATTACCTTGTACTCCTACTGTGCTGCGCAATCTGGTTTGCATGTATTCCTGTATTGTTTTATTGCTGTTTGTCACCCCTAAATATTGTCTGTTTTTGTCTACTTATTTCCTTTTAAATAATGCAGATTGCCTGGCTGTCCTGCTAATCCTTTGACTCTAATACTTTAAGCCATAGACCCTGGACAAGCATGCAGATCAGATGTCTATGATAAATCTGACAAGATTAGCTGCATGCTTTTTTCAGTTGTGTGATTCAGACACTGACAGACAAATGACAGCGCTCAAAGGCTGCACCTGAATTGTAAGCCACCAGAGGCACTGCAGAGCCCCTCTGGAACTAAATACATGCCCTGAATGCAAAACAGATGCAATTTATGTGCCAATTCTTATCTAAATTTTTTGAAAGTGAATGTGAAGCAGTGAATGCAGCTAACCACTAGTATACTTACGTTCAATTTGCAAAGTGGGAGACATGGCAGCGCTTTCAAACAAAACAAAACTTACATCTGAATGATTTATCTGCATGGATGAGCTCCAATACTGGACTACTGTATATTACACAACTAGCATTCACTATAGGCAAAGGGGGTGTTCGCTTCAGTGATAATATGTGCACAAATCATTACCTCATAGACTTCCCCATGGCGGTGACGTACCCCCTCGGGGAAGACCTAACACTAATCTAAGGATAAAAACAAAATATTTCTTGTGCTGCTTATCACCCCCCCCCCCCCTCCTTTGCCTTTAGTGAATGCTAGTTCTGCTAGTAGGCTCTGCATTGCCTCTGTTGGCTTGCATTTCAGGTGCACCTTTGAGCGCTGTCATTTTCTCTCTTTTTTTTATGAAATGTGTATACCATTTATGATAAGCAGCACAAGGAATATTATCTTTTTATCCTTAGATTAGTGTTAGGTCTTCTCCGAGGGGGTATGTCACCGCCGTGGGGAAGTCTATTAGGTAATGATTTGTGCACATATTATCATTGAAGCTAACGCCTCCCTTTGCTTGTAGTGAATGCTAGTTGTGTAATATACAGTAGTCCAGTATTGGAGCTCTGCACATCCATGCAGATAAATCATTCAGGTATAAGTTTTGTTTTGTATGAAAGTGCTGCCATGTCTCCCACTGATTCAGACACTGCTGACCAGAAAGACCAGTTGGACTGCCAGGCAACTGGTGTTGATTAAAAATAAATAAATATGGCAGTTTCCATAGGTCTTACACATGGGGCTCCTTTGAAGTCAGGTGAGGAGGATGGCCAATCAGACATGATCAGCACCCAGGCCACTCCACCCCCATAAAAGGCTCAATCCCAGTCAGCCATTTTCATTCCACAATAGTCAGTGTAGGGGGAGGAGCTGCTGCTGCTGATACAGGGACAGTGTTAGAGAGGCTGTAGTATGATATAGTCAGGGCCTGCCCGCCCATGAGGCGGGGTGAAACTTTTGCCTCTGGCGGCACTTCTGGGGGGGCGGCACCCGCCCGTCCATGTGTGTGGGGGGCCGCCCGAGCTGGAGGGGATAGAGGGCAGGAAGGGGGTATTGGGCCTAGTGGCGGGGAGGGGGGTCGGACCCCCCCTCCCTCGCCTGGGTCCCCCGTCCTCCGCTCCCCTCCAGCTTTCAAAAGCTCCTTGCTGGCTGCAGCTATTCGTAAGAGGCAACGGGCGGGGATTACTCACCTCTTCCTCGTTCCAGGTCAGCGTGCGCTCCACTGACGTCACTTCCTGCTACGCCGCAGGAAGTGACGTCAGTGGAGCGCACGCTGGCCTGGAACGAGGAAGAGGTGAGTAATCCCCGCCCGTTGCCTCTTACGAATAGCTGCAGCCAGCAAGGAGCTTTTGAAAGCTGGAGGGGAGCGGAGGACGGGGGACCCAGGCGAGGGAGGGGGGGGTCCGACCCCCCTCCCCGCCGCTAGGCCCAATACCCCCTTCCTGCCCGCTATCCCCTCCAGCTCGGGCGCCCCCCCCCCACACACACGGCTTGGGGGGGGGGGGGGCGGCGGCGGCGGCGATTTCTTTGAAAATTGCCTCAGGCGGCAAAAAGTCTAGGGCCGGGCCTGGATATAGTGCTGTGTAGCAGTCAGTGTAGGGGGAGGAGCTGCTGCTGATGATACAGGGACAGTGTTAGAGAGGCTGTAGTGTGATATAGTGCTGTGTAGCAGTCAGTGTAGGGGGAGGAACTGCTGCTGCTGATACAGGGACAGTGTTAGAGAGGCTGTAGTGTGATATAGTGCTGTGTAGCAGTCAGAGTAGGGGGAGGAGCTGCTGCTGCTGATACAGGGACAGTGTTAGTGAGGCTATAGTGTGATATAGTGCTGTGTAGCAGTCAGTGTAGAGGGAGGAGCTGCTGCTGATACAAGGACAGTGTTAGAGAGGCTGTAGTGTGATATAGTGCTGTGTAGCAGTCAGTGTAGGGAGAGGAGCTGCTGCTGCTGATACAGGAACAGTGTTAGAGAGGCTGTAGTGTGATATAGTGCTGTGTAGCAGTCAATGTAAGAAGAGGAGCTGCTGCTGATACAGGGACAGTGTAAGACAGGCTGTAGTGTGATATAGTGCTGTGTAGCAGTCAGTGTAGGGGGAGGAGCTGCTGCTGCTGATACAGGGACAGTGTAAGACACGCTGTAGTGTGATATAGTGCTGTGTAGCAGTCAGTGTAAGGAGAGGAGCTGCTGTTGATACAGGGACAGTGTAAGACAGGCTGTAGTGTGATATAGTGCTGTGTAGCAGTCAGTCTAGGGGGAGGAGCTGCTGCTGCTGATACAGGGACACTGTTAGAGAGGCTGTAGTGTGATATAGTGCTGTGCAGCAGTCAGTGTAGGAGGAGGAGCTGCTGCTGCTGATACAGGGACAGTGTTAGAGAGGCTGTAGTGTGATATAGTGCTGTGTAGCAGTCAGTGTAGGGGGAGGAGCTGCTGCTGCTGATACAGGGACAGTGTTAGAGAGGCTGTAGTGTGATATAGTGCTGTGTAGCAGTCAGTGTAGGGAGAGGAGCTGCTGCTGCTGCTGATACAGGGACAGTGTTAGAGAGGCTGTAGTGTGATATAGTGCTGTGTAGCAGTCAGTGTAGGGGGAGGAGCGGCTGTTGATACTGGGACAGTGTTAGAGAGGCTGTAGTGTGATATAGTGCTGTGTAGCAGTCATTGTAGGGAGAGGAGCTGCTGCTGCTGATACAGGGACAGTGATAGAGAGGCTGTAGTGAGATACAGTGTTGTGTAGCCGTCAGTGTAGGGGGAGGAGCTGCTGCTGCTGATACAGGGACAGTGTTAGAGAGGCTGTAGTGTGATATAGTGCTGTGTAGCAGTCAGTGTAAGGAGAGGGGCTGCTGCTGCTGATACAGGGAAAGTGTTAGAGAGGCTGTAGTGTGATATAGTGCTGTGTAGCAGTCAGTGCAGCGGGAGAAGCTGCTGCTGATACAGGGACAGTGTTAGAGAGGCTGTAGTGTGATATAGTGCTCTGTAGCAGTCAGTGTAGGGGAGGAGCTGCTGCTGATACAGGGACAGTGTTAAAGAGGCTGTAGTGTGATATAGTGCTGTGTAGCAGTCAGTGTAGGGGGAGGAGCTGCTGCTGCTGATACAGGGACAGTGTTAGATAGGCTGTAGTGTGATATAGTGCTGTGTAGCAGTCAGTGTAAGGAGAGGGGCTGCTGCTGCTGATACAGGGACAGTGTTGGAGAGGCTGTAGTGAGATATAGTGCTGTGTAGCAGTCAGTGTAGGGGAGGAGCTTGCTGCTGCTGCTGATACAGGGACAGTGTTAGAGAGGATGTAGTGTGATATAGTGCTGTGTAGCAGTCAGTGTAGGGGGAGGAGCGGCTGTTGATACTGGGACAGTGTTAGAGAGGCTGTAGTGTGATATAGTGCTGTGTAGCAGTCATTGTAGGGAGAGGAGCTGCTGCTGCTGATACAGGGACAGTGATAGAGAGGCTGTAGTGAGATACAGTGTTGTGTAGCAGTCAGTGTAGGGGGAGGAGCTGCTGCTGCTGATACAGGGACAGTGTTAGAGAGGCTGTAGTGTGATATAGTGCTGTGTAGCAGTCAGTGTAAGGAGAGGGGCTGCTGCTGATACAAGGACAGTGTTAGATAGGCTGTAGTGTGATATAGTGCTGTGTAGCAGTCAGTGTAAGGAGAGGGGCTGCTGCTGCTGATACAGGGACAGTGTTGGAGAGGCTGTAGTGTGATATAGTGCTGTGTAGCAGTCAGTGTAGGGGAGGAGCTGCTGCTGCTGATACAGGGACAGTGTTAGAGAGGCTGTAGTGTGATATAGTGCTGTGTAACAGTCAGTGTAGGGGGAGGAGCTTGCTGCTGCTGCCTGATACAGGGACAGTGTTAGAGAGGCTGTAGTGTGATATAGTGCTGTGTAGCAGTCAGTGTAGGGGGAGGAGCTGCTGTTGATACTGGGACAGTGTTAGAGAGGCTGTAGTGTGATATAGTGCTGTGTAGCAGTCATTGTAGGGAGAGGAGCTGCTGCTGCTGATACAGGGACAGTGATAGAGAGGCTGTAGTGAGATACAGTGCTGTGTAGCCGTCAGTGTAGGGGGAGGAGCTGCTGCTGCTGATACAGGGACAGTGTTAGAGAGGCTGTAGTGTGATATAGTGCTGTGTAGCAGTCAGTGTAAGGAGAGGGGCTGCTGCTGCTGATACAGGGACAGTGTTAGAGAGGCTGTAGTGTGATATAGTGCTGTGTAGCAGTCAGTGCAGCGGGAGAAGTTGCTGCTGATACAGGGACAGTGTTGGAGAGGCTGTAGTGTGATATAGTGCTGTGTAGCAGTCAGTGTAGGGGAGGAGCTGCTGCTGATACAGGGACAGTGTTAGAGAGGCTGTAGTGTGATATAGTGCTGTGTAGCAGTCAGTGTAGGGGGAGGAGCTGCTGCTGCTGATACAGGGACAGTGTTAGATAGGCTGTAGTGTGATATAGTGCTGTGTAGCAATCAGTGTAAGGAGAGGAGCTGCTGCTGATACAGGGACAGTGTAAGACAGGCTGTAGTGTGATATAGTGCTGTGTAGCAGTCGGTGTAGGGAGGAGGAGCTGCTGCAGATACAGGGACAGTGTTAAAGTGGCTGTAGTGTGATATAGTGCTGTGTAGCAGTCAGTGTAGGGGGAGGAGCTGCTGCTGCTGATACAGGGACAGTGATAGAGAGGCTGTAGTGTGATATAGTCATGGCCGGATTTCCGCACAGGCCACCTAGGCCGGTTCCTAGGGCGGAAACCTGCCGACAGGAGAGCTGGGGCGGGTGTCGCACTCTGGCAGCAGATCAGCTGTTGAGCTATCTGCCGCCGCGCTGTCCTCCAGTCTGCGTGCATGGTACACTACACTGCACAGAGAAAAGAGCGCCCCGCCTCTCCTCTCTCTCTGAGGGGCAGGGCTGAGCCAGCAGACCGGGAGATTTGAGCGGAAGGAGGAAGAGGCAGACAAGTAAGTTATGCGTGGAGGAGGCATTGCGGACAGGCAGCTTCAGGGATGAGATATGTGATTGACGTTACAAGTAATCTACAGTGCAGAGGGGGAGAGATGTGTGTGCAGATTACAGCCATTTCACTCACTTGTAGCACGCTGCCTATTGCTAAACTGCTGTAGAGAGAGTGACCAGCTGTCTAACATCTTTCAGTTCCATGTTCATTCAGGCAGCCCTGTCACTAGTACTATCCAGGGCCGGATTTGTACTTTTTACCGCCCAAGGCCAACTATACCGTCTGTATGGTTGTTGTCTCTGCATGCCCCAATGAGAATTCTACTTACATCATTGGATGCCACAGACAATAACTATTTTAGTAATACGCATATAAATTATAAATGTTGTTTTCCTTAAGAACTTTTATGTTATGTTTGCCATCTCATTAATGATGCACCCATTGTGTCACCATGAGTTAGGCTGATGTGTACCTGCAGGATAGAGCTTACAGGTCTTGCAGGGACGACACAAGTACAGGACAGAGAGTTCAAAGGTTAAAGCTGTCTTTATAGATAGGGATGGCTGCATAGAACAGCTTCACTGCCCCTAACTCAGCCACCCCTAAATTTCTGGTGCCCTAGGCCATGGCCTATGTGGCCTTGCCAGAAATCCGGCCCTGGTACTATCTATCTTGTTTAGTTAATCAGCAGCTTTTCTCTTCTCCCCCCTCCCTTCCACAGCAATTAACCTTTCATTCCCTCACTGGTTTCTTTCTTAGGTTGGTTTGGTCTGAGCACAGATGAGAGAGAAAAACACTATCCTCTATAGCACTGTACAGATCACATTGTCATGTCACACAGACTATCCTCAGAGGAGCTCACAATCTAATCCTACCATAGTCATAGTCTAATGTCCTACCATATTATTATTATGTATTTATATAGCACTGACATTTTCTGCAGCACTGTACAGAGTACATAGTCATGTCACTGACTGTCCTCAGAGGAGCTCACACTCTAATCCTACCATAGTCATAGTCTAATGGATCCATCTGAAAATGGCGCCTGCGAATAATGGCGCACGGTGTTGCCGCTAATCCGTTTGCCGCTTATCGCTATTTAACGTTAAAGCCTTATTGTTATTTAACGTTAAAGCCTTATTGTTATTTAGCGTTAACACACAGAACCCTCTCTGTACCTATCCCTAACCCCTAAACCCCCCCTGGTGGTTCCTAACCCTAAGACCCCCCTGGTGGTGCCTAACCCTAAGACCCCCCTGGTGGTGCCTAACCCTAAGACCCCCCTGGTGGTGCCTAACCCTAAGACCCCCCTGGTGGTGCCTAACCCTAAGACCCCCCTGGTGGTGCCTAACCACCCCCCTGGTGGTGCCTAACCCTAACCACCCCCCTGGTGGTGCCTAACCACCCCCCTGGTGGTGCCTAACCCTAAGACACCCCTGGTGGTGCCTAACCCTAACCACCCCCTGGTGGTGCCTAACCCTAACCACCCCCTGGTGGTGCCTAACCCTAAGACTTCCCCCCAGTGGTGCCTAACCCTAACCTTGTTAGTGTCACATTAAATCCATTCACCGTTTTGCAGTTAAATAACTTCTGCAGTTTGGCTTATGTAGGGCGCTATTGATAAATAACGTTACTGTGGGCAATAACGTCTGCTGTTTGGCAAATGATGGGCACTATTGATAAATAACGTTAGTGTGTGCCACTATTGATAAATAACGTTAGTGTGTGCCGTTTTTCTTCTTTTTTCCCTGTGCGCCATTATTATGCAGTACTAACGATAAATAGCGATAAGCGTATCTTTTTAATGCAGCGCCATTTGTATGCATAGGCACTGTGCGCCATTATTCACTGATCCGAGTCTAATGTCCTACCATATTATTATTATGTATTTATATAGCACTGACATCTTCTGCAGCACATTACAGAGTACATAGTCATGTCACTGACTGTCCTCAGAGGAGCTCACAATCTAATCCTACCATAGTCATAGTCTAATGTCCTACCATATTATTATTATTATTATTATTATTATGTATTTATATAGCACTGACATCTTCTGCAGCACATTACAGAGTACATAGTCATGTCACTGACTGTCCTCAGAGGAGCTCACACTCTAATCCTACCATAGTCATAGTCTAATGTCCTACCATATTATTATTATTATGTATTTATATAGCACTGACATCTTCTGCAGCACTTTACAGAGTACATAGTCATGTCACGCAGACTATCCTCAGAGGAGCTCACAATCTAAGCCTACCAGAGTCATAGTCTAATGCCCTACCATATTATTATTAGGTACTTATATAGCACTGACACCTTCTGCAGCACTGTGCAGAGTACATAGTCATGTCACTGACTGTCCTCAGAGGGGCTCACAATCTAATCCTACCATATTCATAGTCTAATGCCCTACCATATTATTATTATTATGTATTTATATAGCACTGACATCTTCTGCAGCACTTTACAGAGTACATAGTCATGTCACTTACTGTCCTCAGAGGGGCTCACAATCTAATCCTACCATAGTCATAGTCTAATGTCCTCCCATATTATTATTATGTATTTATATAGCACTGACATCTTCTGCAGCACTTTACAGAGTACATAGTCATGTCACTGACTGTCCTCAGAGTAGATCACACTCTAATCCCTACCACAGTCATAGTGTAATGCCCTAACACATTATTATTATGTACTTATATAGCACTGACATCTTCTGCAGCACATTACAGCGTACATAGTCAGGTCACTGACTGTCCTCAGAGGAGCTCACAATCTAATCCTACCATAGTTATAGTCGAATGTCCTACCATATTATGCAATTATGTAGCACTGACATCCTCTGCAGCACATTACAGAGTACATATTCATGTCACTGACTGTTCTCACAGGAGCTGACAATCTAATCCCTACCACAGTCATAGTCTGACTGAAGATGGTCAGTGACACAACATTTTCTGCAGAACATTACAGAGAGAGCTCCTCTGAGGACAGTCAGTGACATGATTATGTACTCTGTAATGTGCTGCAGAAGATGTCAGTGCTTTATAAATACATAATAATAATATAGTAAGACATTAGACTATGACTATGGTAGGGATTAGACTGTGAGCTCCTCTGAGGACAGTCAGTGACATGACTATGCACTCTGTACAGTGCAGCAGAAGATGTCAGTGCTATATAAATACATAATAATAATATGGTAGGACATTACACTATGGTTATGGCAGGATTAGATTGTGAGCTCCTCTGAAGACAGTGAGTGACATGACTATGTACTCTGTAAAGTGCTGCAGAAGATGTAAATGCTCTATAAATGCATCATACAAATACAGCACACTAGGCTAGATATGGTGGTAATCATTTGATTGTGAGCAATGACAAGTAATGTCAAGTGTCTCCAAGTAGTAAGAAATGCAGCAATCCTGAGGAGTCTAGTGGACCTCCTCCCTCCAATATACATTTCCCTGGCATCAAGTGGACCCTTCCCTCCCCTAAACAGTTCCCTGGAGTCTAGTGGTCCACCCTCCCCATACAGTTTCCTGAAGTTTAGTGGACCTTCCTTTACTATACAGTTTCCTAGAGTCTAGTGGACCTCCTCCTTGCCCTATAAAATTTCCCTGGCATCTTGTGCCCCCTCCCCTATACAGTTCCCTGTAGTCTAGTTGTCCTTTTGCCTCTATACAGTTCCCTGGTGTGTAGTTGTCCCCTCCTTCCCCTATACAGTTCCCTGGTGTCTAGTGGTCCATAAATCCACAGCCTGTCATCGGGGGAGAAGAGGAGGCTTATTCCAGTCCCTGTGGTCCATCAACTCCTCAGTGTCCATCCGGTCCCCTCTGTTCTGCCGCTGTCAGCCCTGGTAAAGTCCACAACTCAGCTCAGTCGGGACTTTTGCGTATGCGTTGCCCCAGAGTCTCCTCAATCGTGCTCCCATAGTCAAGAGTATTCTGCGCCTGTGCAGCTACAAGTCTTAAAGCGGAACTGTAATTAAAAAAACAAATTGTTTTACTTACCTGGGGCTTCTGCCATCCCCGTGCAGCCTTTCTGTGCCGCGTCGGTCCTTCACGATCCTCCGTTCTCCCGACGCTAGCTACTTTTGGTACTGTGGACTTGTAAGTCGACAGCAAGCCACCCGTTTCTTTAGCGCAAGACGCTATTGCAGAGAAAGATACGTGTGGCTCAGGGCGCGCAGGCGCAGTTGCTAAGTCGACCGAGCTGAAAGTAGCTTGTGGCGGGAGAACGGAGGATTTTGGAGGACCGGTGTGGGACAGGAAGGCTGCGAAGGGATGGCAGAAGCCCCAGGCAAGTCAAACTTTTTTTTTTCCTCAATTCTGCTTTAACTGCACAGGCACAGAACGTTCCTGGCAATGAAGCACGATTGAGGAGGCGTGTGGCCAGTGCTGCGCGTGCACAGTAGTCCACGACTACTGGGCTGATAATGGCAGAATGGAGGGTAAAGTAAAAACACTGAGGGAGCTGACAGACTAAAGGGGGCTCAAGAAGTATAAATCCTGTTACAACCCCTTCCTCCCCCCCTCTTCTCATCACATGGATCAGCATGGTGGCGTGCGGGCAGCACGGTGGCTTAGTGGTTAGGGCTCTTGCCTTGCAGTGCTGCGTCCCTGGTTTGAATCCCAGCCAGGGCACTATCTGCATGGAGCTTGTATGTTCTCGTGTCTGTGTGGGTTTCATCTGAGCATTACGGTTTCCTCCCACATCCCAAAAACATACAGATAAGTTAATTGGCTTAAATCAGTTCTCATTTTTGTCAAATAAAATCAATACGACATGCCATGGACTCCTCGTACGTAATATTTGCGAGTCTCTCAGTTAATGCTCTGAGCTGTGATGCCTGAACATAATGGAGTAAATGGGGATACTGAAGTCCATGTCCTGACTCACACGGCCCTGATGCAGCTGTAATGTAAAGCATTTTGGAACTGGACAGCATTGGGGTTTGCAGCCTGCACTATAACAATGCAGAAGTTGCATCTCTTGTCTCGTTCCTGGCCACCTCCACAGACAGATCCCGCCATTCCTGTCCTGTTCTGCAACAATTTGACAGGGCCATGGCTACCTGGCATCAGCAAGGAGGGAATGAAGCTGTGCAGTCTAATAAAGCCGGGGTACTGTATCAGGCCCTGATACGGTGCACATCAGTGACACTCACAATGCTTTATTCATTGTCTGAAGGTATCCTCCTGTCACAAAACCTTGGACCACCTAACAGGTCTTCCACAGTTCCCAACCCTACCTGACCCCATTATCTGGCTCGTTGTCCCCTTCAGTGTGCAAAATTAGCCATCCGAAGCCCTCTTTCCTTATATCAGCTGTACTGCTGTACTCTCTAATCCTCCCAACCCCTCTGTGCTTACGTTAGCTTGTGGCAGGCTACAGTATGAGCCTTGCCTGGGTTACAGAGGAGGTATAAGTCTGTTCTGCAGCTTCTTCCAGTTAATTCTGCAGAGTATAGGAATGCAGATATATGAAGGGCTACATGCGGCTAAGCAGAGGCAGATATCACGCTGCTGGGTGCTGGATGGGCTGCCTATGTGGCTGCAAACCAGGGTGATATGTTAGCTAAGAGTTCAGCAAAGGTCACAGAGCAGATAAACATGCCGCTGCCAGAGCTGAGTTGACTGAAGACAGTGCAGAACATACAGCCTGTGGAACATCTTTTGGTGAGGGAAATTAGTGAAATAGCAGTCAGGCAATTTACAACAGCCCAGTCTCTCGCCTTCCTCTCTTCTCCATGCTGCAGCTGTCAAATATCGGATCGATATCTGCTTAAAATTATTACCAACTACCTCAAAGGGCCAGCCTTGAGGTCGTCATAACCAAGATTAGACAGTAGTGGGTGCGTGCTCACTATAAACAGAATATTTATAGGTTAACAGTTTTTACCTCTGAAAGAAAAACGCAACACTCAGCTGTTGAATTTTATAAAATTATCTTGTTAAGAAAAATAGATAAAGCATTTATATACAGGAATATACATCTCTCCAGTTGTTGTCAATCATCATAAGAATACATTTTCATCCAAAAATACATTTTCAAAGTTCCTTTAGTTAAACCAGTCCATTTCAATATAGCAAATATTCTGCTGTAGCTTTTATCCTTCATTGATTGTGTTGTCTCGAGATTGTACAGTGTATGTTACACACAATATAGCTTTATCCTTAAAAGATGATTTATGAAGTTCTATTCTTATATAAAGAACTTAAAGTAGATATATCTTAATCCATCTAAGCTTGATAATTGTTTCTAAGCTGGCAATTGCGTTTGAATAGTAAAACTTATAGCATAGAAAAAAGTTATCTAAAACTCAAAAAACTGCTGAAGTTTAAAAAGACAAGTCTTTAACTTTTGCATAGACTAATTGTCAAAGAATTCACCAAGAATAATTGCATATTACCTCTCTGGGGTTTCAGAATCACGTCTGTGAGAAGGATAAACGTCGGCCTAGGATGTTTCAATCAGCTAGGGCATCAGGCAATGAATAAATATACAGCCTGAAAACTCTCTTTTTATAGAGAATGTCTCCCAAGAAATGATAAAAGGGAATTTCCAAACTATGACTTAATTGTTTATAACATCTCTATAAATACAGGTATGATTTCATTTTTATTTTTAGATAGAGTTCTATAGATGCCCCTTGTGGTTGTAAGTGTTAGTAGCAGGCACAAGAGACGCCCCCTATGGTTATAAGTGGTAGTAGCAGGCACAAGAGATGCCCCCTGTGGTTATAATTGATAATGGCCGACACAAGGCTTATGGCCTAACTGTTTTTATACTATCTGAAATAAAGTGTATATTATTGATCAGCTTATTAGATATGTGTGAACACTATATGATTAACATTTTGCGTATAAAGCAGGCTTTAGTGTATATATCTTGACCTTAATGGTTAAAACTTGCTAACCCAACAATACTGCATAACATGTGAACATTTCTTCAATACTATCTCACTTTTTTAACCTTGTAGGAATAAACAGCTCACCTCCAACAATAATACTGTAAATTACACAACCTAATTCTGTTTCTGCTCGTACTCACTAATCTTGAAATTCACTCAAATTATCTGAAAACCATTTACCATCTGTACACAGTTTGGCTAGGGGTATGATCAGTTCTCTGCATTAATATGAGATTCTGACACAGCCACACTCAGGGAACAGACTTGCATGGTGTATGTTTGCTGAGGCCGACTCATGTAGCACAGGACAGAGCAGAGGGCAGAGTTTGCTGGGGTCTTTTAACCATCAGCCCCAGCGGCTCCACATGACTTATGTAGCACAGGACAGAGCGGGGGCGGAGTTAGAGCAGCTACTGCCAAGTCCATTGCTGCAGGGGGAAACTAGAAACATCAGTAACTTATAACAGGGCAGCAGAGAGTTGAAGTCAGGGTGGAAGGCGGGATCTCAGCCCCTGCTCCAATGGCTGCAGTAATTGATGGCAATATACTGTAGTTCTGATGGTCTGGGGTAGAAGGGTGCTGCAGCTGCAGGATTCTCCCACCCCTGTTTTCAGTGGTACTAGCCTGTGCCTCTTCCTGGGTCCCGCACTTCACTCCTTTTACTGGCCGATGTGTATTGCTTCTTCACGCTGGGCTGGAGCCTTTGAACTTTGCCGCCCCAGCCCAGCCTCACATGGAGGGGCGGAGCTACCCTGACACAGCCCAACCTGAGCTTGCAGCAGCCTCTCGAACGCTGAGAGGAGAATCTTTGTGCTGCAGGCATTTGTTCACCCCAGGAGTGGAGGCGTGGCCCACCGAAGATGTGGAGGAGAGGCCCCCCAAGCAAATTATCGGTACTTTGGCGGGTCAGTCCAACCCTGAATACACTACTTACACTACCTGATCCATGTATACACACACAAGATGCTCTGCATCAAATACGTAATTTTCCCCAGGACTTTTGACATGTATCCCACGCCGCCATGCCCCCTCCAGGTGTTAGACCCCTTTAAACATCTTTTCCATCACTTTTGAGGCCAAAAACCGTGTTTGTAGTTTTTAAAGTTCATCTGTTCACTGTAGACTATTGTGCTTCGCCCAAGTTCGCCGGTCAGCGGACTTTTGCGGAAGTTCGCGTCCGCGTTCCGCAGACCAAAAATCTGAGGTTCGAGAATCTCTACATATTACACAACTTGCATTCAAAACAGATGCAGTGAATGGAGGTGGAAGAGTCTAGTACTGAACAACCTGCACGCAAACTGTTTTTGGAAGCTAACGTCCTCCATTCGCTGCATCCGTTCTGAATGCAAGTTGTGCAAGCTGCCCGTGTTTTGGGCTCAGCACATCTATGTAGCTGGTCAATTTGGGTGCAGCCTGCATTTGTAAGCACTGCTATCTCCTCCTGTTGTACAAAAATGTAAGTCTATTTGTGGCTAGCTGCATTCATGTGTATCAGTTTACATTCAATTTATCTAGGTGAAGGGGCTGCTCTGACATTCCTAGGATTGGAGGGACCCCCCAGAACACTCTGAGCCTTTCTCTTTAGGACGGAATCCTGGTTACCAGCCCCCAGTTACATCTCATAGAGAGAGGTAAGGGGCCACATACCCCCTGGATATAGGTGCAGGGGCTGCTCTGACATTCCTAGGATTGGAGGGACCCCCCAGAACACTGTGCATGGGGCACCTCTGAGCTCTTCTCTATAGGGAGGAATCCTGGTTACCAGCCCCCAGTTACATCTCATAGAGAGAGGTAAGGGGCCACATACCCCCTGCCATAGGTGCAGGGGCTGCTCTGACATTCCTAGGATTGGAGGGACCCCCCAGAACACTGTGCATGAGGCACCTCTGAGCCCTTCTCTATAGGAAGGAATCCTGGTTACCAGCCCCCAGTTACACCTCATAGAGGGAGGTAAGGGGCCACATACCCCCCCCCCCCCCGGCCATAGGTGCAGGGGCTGCTCTGACATTCCTAGGATTGGAAGGACCCCACAGAACACTGTGCATGAGGCACCTCTGAGCCCTTCTCTATAGGGAGGAATCCTGGTTACCAGCCCCCAGTTACACCGCATAGAGAGAGGTAAGGGGCCACATACCCCCGGCCATAGGTGCAGGGGCTGCTCTAACATTCCTAGGATTGGAGGGACCCCCCCAGAACACTGTGCATGAGGCACTTCTAAACCCTTCTCTATAGGGAGGAATCCTAGTTACCAGCCCCCAGTTACACCACATAGAGAGATGTAAGGGGCCACATACCCCCCGGCCATAGGTGCAGGGGCTGCTCTAACATTCCTAGGATTGGAGAGACCCCCCAGAACACTGTGCATGAGGCACTTCTGAGCCCTTCTCTATAGGGAGGAATCCTGGTTACCAGCCCCCAGTTACACCACATAGAGAGATGTAAGGGGCCACATACCCCCCTGCCATAGGTGCGGGGCTGCTCTGACATTCCTAGGATTGGAGGGACCCCCCAGAACACTGTGCACGGCAATAGATTATATTTTTTCAATAATCATTTTATGTTATAAGCATTTTTGCAGATTAAAAATTAGATGTAAATTCAGAAAATACATAAGCAACAAAAATGGGGGGTGGGACAGCACACTTGTACAGGAGAGGTGTGTCCATGATATCAGCATACCATGCCACTGGAGCTGTAATTGTTGCAGAAAATACATGTTTTTAAGGTTTCATCCCTCGTAATTTTCACACAACAAGCCCCAAAGTTATAAAACCCATAAAAACCCATTATTTTGCCCTTCCAGATTTAAGTGATATCACATATGCCTTATTAATACTAGCTGGGCATGTGAGGGACCATTATCCTCAGCCTGCCATCTATAGCGACAGGATGCGATTGCTAGGACAACAGATTGGGGGAATCAGTGCTGCATAGATCTATTGCTAGGCAACAGCAGAACAATGCATCTGTAGAGCACTGGGGCCCCAAACTGTCACCATAGCAATCATAATGGATTGCTATAGTTGGCAATCAATAAAGGTGTATTACAGGGGTTAGAAGGGGTGAACAGGCTAGGTATAATTTAACCTCCCTGGTGGTATGGACAAAATCTGACTCATCTAGGGAAAAATAGCTGAAAACCGTATGGATTATTATTATTATTTATTGTATTTATAAAGCACCAACATATTACGCAGCGCTGGATCAGTCAGGCTCTCAAGCAAATTTTCACATTGATCTGGATACCTGAATGCCTGAAAACAAACACATGTATGCACATTTTTAATGTGAAAAAAAACAAAAAACTAAAACACATGCAACTTTTTTTTCTGCTGTCTATTGCAAAAAAATGAAGAGTGGAGAAATTGTGGCATTACAGAAAGGGAAAGTTACATTGAATTTATCTTTTGTCATTTTTTTGGACACTTTTTATTCTAAAAATATACACAAGACCTCGATACATTTTGGTAAGTTACATTTCATGAAAAATTATTGAACCACTTTTGCACATAAACCATTTTTTGTGACCTTTTATACTGTATATTTTATATATTGCCTAACTTTAGTGGTAGTGCATTGTGGGTAACCACAAATGTTCACTTATAACTGAATTATTGCAAATTTCCTTCTGTTTTAAGAAGGCAATTACACCAAGCTAACTTTCCTGAATGACTAAAATCACTAGAGAACCAGTTTCTCACAATGCATATCAAAATGTATTCCATATCAAAATCACATAAACACCCCAGGTTCACAACCCCCTCCCCCCTAAAAACATTTGCCAATGTGGGTTGGAGCGCTCCCCATGCATACCACACACACAACCAATCTCGTGGCCAGCGGATTGGTGAGTCTTTGCACTGCAGCAGCTATCAACTTATAACCAATGATGAAACTAGACCTCCCTAAAAAAGTAATGGTAGAAGATCTTCCACATCAGAACCTCAAAGGAGCTTTTTTTTCTCCTTCATATACAACATGCAAAGTTCCCTAGGCTGAACAACACTCTGCTCCTTTAAACCTTCGTTCACAGAACGTTCCAGGCTTACAGTAGGAATCAGAACTTACACAGTCCTCTTTAGTTTGCATGAGAAAGAGGAGAACCGAGAGCCCAATATGGTGTAGTATGTAAAGGCAATTGGATAATTGGAACGAGTATAAATTTAATACTCACAAACCAGGGTTACCTCCAGGCAACCACTGTATAGGCAGGTGAGGAGATTAGCCTGTCCCCACTCAGGATTAAGAAGTCGCTCTCTGTAGACTTGAAGACAAGAAGGGGAATCCCCCTCCACCAAGGGTGGATACAACACGTGTTATAATAGAGAACAGAGGCGCCAAAAGAATAAAAACAATATTTAAAAGTTTAAAATTTTGCTTAGGAGGCAGTGGTGGACTTACCTCCTACAAGCAGACACAACAAACTGTGTATTCACACAAGGGATATTTATTGGTATACTCCAAAAGTGGATCGCAACGCGTTTCGCAGGTCAAACCCGCTTCATCAGGCAAATACAGGAAGGAGCACACAACAGCAGTATGTCTGGGAAGCACCTGGCGCCTCAGTCTGTTTTTATTCTTTTGGCGCCTCTGTTCTCTATTATAACACTCTTTAGTTTGCAATTCAAGACGCTGCACTGCAGCACTCACCACATCTTCATACTTTGCCTTTTCGTGGCATTCTTAGGCTTGTGTTCGCGGCGTCCCGCGATACACGCTGCCTTAGCTTGTATGCTTCTGGTGCACTCACGGCAAGTCCTCTCTGGCCGGCCAGACTGTGATGCAAAGTGTGGATGGAGGGACGCTTCGCGTCACATGCTCTCACGCACTCTCACTCCAGCGGCATAGCCACGCCTGCAAGTATGAAGATGTGGTGAGTGCTGCAGTGCAGCGTCTTGAATTGCAAACTAAAGAGGACTGTACAAGTTCCGATTCCTACTGTAAGCCTGGAACGTTCTGTTAACGAAGGTTTAAAGGAGCAGAGTGTTGTTCAGCCTATGGAACTTTGCATGTTGTATATGAAGGAGAAAAAAAAAAGAAAAAAAAAGCTCCTTTGAAGTTCTGATGTGGAAGATCTTCTACCATTACTTTTTTAGGGAGGTCTAGTTTCATCATTGGTTATAAGTTGATAGCTGCAGCAGTGCAAAGACTCACCAATCCGCTGGCCACAAGATTGGTTGTGCGTGTGGTATGCATGGGGAGCGCTCCAACCCACATTGGCAAATGTTTTTAGTGGGGAGGGGGTTGGGAACCTGGGGTGTTTATGTAATTTTGATATAGAATACATTTTGATATGCATTGTGAGAAACTGGTTCTCTAGTGATTTTGCTCAAGTAAATTAGAACACAGTTGCTCCTCCTATTGGAGTAAATGCACAATCCTATTAACCTGTTCACCAGAATTAAATTATTATTTCCTGAATGACTGCTGCAATTTGTAATAGTAGCAATCAGTCACTTTTGAACCAGATCATACACGTGTGGTGGAGGTCGCAGCTTTATAATGGTGGATGTAGATTCTATGTGCAGGAAGAAGGGAATATCCTGCGTGTAGAAACTACATCCAGGAATAGGACGTAGTTAAAAAAAAAATGTCTGTTATGGCTTTAAGTTGTTGCCTTTCTTTTCTGTGGTGCAATGATAACACCTGATCCCAGTATTGTCAGAGGGGGATGTGCAGGACGTATCCCTGTTAGTTGTCCCCAGCAATACACAGATCTGCAGTGTAATAATAACACCTGATCCCAGTATTGTCAGAGGGGGCTGTGCAGGGCGTATCCCTGTTAGTTGTCCCCAGCAATACACAGATCTGCAGTGCAATAATAACACCTGATCCCAGTATTGTCAGAGGGGGCTGTGCAGGGCGTATCCCTGTTAGTTGTCCCTAGCAATACACAGATCTGCAGTGCAATAGCACCTGATCCCAGTAATGTCAGAGGGGGCTGTGCAGGGCGTATTCCTGTTAGTTGTCCCCAGCAATACAGAGATCTGCAGTACAATAATAACACCTGATCCCAGTATTGTCAGAGGGGCAGTGCAGGGCGTATCCCTGTTAGTTGTCCCCAGCAATACACAGATCTGCAGTGTAATAATAACACCTGATCCCAGTATTGTCAGAGCGGGCTGTGCAGGGTGTATCCCTGTTAGTTGTCCCCAGCAATACACAGATCTGCAGTGCAATAGCACCTGATCCCAGTAATGTCAGAGGAGGCAGTGCAGGGCGTATCCCTGTTAGTTGTCCCCAGCAATACACAGATCTGCAGTGCAATAATAACACCTGATCCCAGTATTGTCAGAGGGGCTGTGTGGGGCATATCCCTGTTAGTTGTCCCCAGCAATACACAGATCTGCAGTGCAATAATAACACCTGATCACAGTATTGTCAGAGGGGGCTGTGCAGGGCGTATCCCTGTTAGTTGTCCCCAGAAATACAGAGATCTGCAGTGCAATAATAACACCTGATCCCAGTATTGTCAGAGGGGGCTGTGCAGGGCGTATCCCTGTTAGTTGTTCCCAGCAATACACAGATCTGCAGTGCAATAATAACACCTGATCCCAGTATTGTCAGAGGGGTTGTGCTGGACATATCCCTGTTAGTTGTCCCCAGAAATACAGAGATCTGCAGTGCAATAATAACACCTGATCCCAGTATTGTCAGAGGGGGCAGTGCAGAGCGTATCCCTGTTAGTTGTCCCCAGCAATACACAGATCTGCAGTGCAGTAATAACACCTGATCCCAGTATTGTCAGAGGGGGCAGTGCAGAGCGTATCCCTGTTAGTTGTCCCCAGCAATACAGAGATCTGCAGTGCAATAGTAACACCTGATCCCAGTATTGTCAGAGGGGGCTGTGCAGGGCGTATCCCTGTTAGTTGTCCCCAGCAATACAGAGATCTGCAGTGCAATAGTAACACCGGATCCCAGTATTGTCAGAGGGGGCAGTGCAGAGCGTATCCCTGTTAGTTGTCCCCAGCAATACAGAGATCTGCAGTGCAATAATAACACCTGATCCCAGTATTGTCAGAGGGGTTGTGCTGGACATATCCCTGTTAGTTGTCCCCAGGAATAAACAGATCTGCAGTGCAATAATAACACCTGATCCCAGTATTGTCAGAGGGGCTGTGCAGGGTGTATCCCTGTTAGTTGTCCCCAGCAATACACAGATCTGCAGTGCAATAATAACACCTGATCCCAGTATTGTCAGAGCAGGCTGTGCAGGGCGTATCCCTGTTAGTTGTCCCCAGCAATACACAGATCTGCAGTGCAATAATAACACCGGATCCCAGTATTGTCAGAGCGGGCTGTGCAGGGTGTATCCCTGTTAGTTGTCCCCAGCAATACACAGATCTGCAGTGCAATAACACCTGATCCCAATATTGTCAGAGGGGCTGTGTGGGGCATATCCCTGTTAGTTGTCCCCAGCAATACACAGATCTGCAGTGCAATAGTAACACCTGATCCCAGTATTGTCAAAGGGGCTGTGCAGGGTGTATCCCTGTTAGTTGTCCCCAGCAATACACAGATCTGCAGTGCAATAACACCTGATCCCAATATTGTCAGAGGGGCTGTGCAGGGCGTATCCCTGTTAGTTGTCCCCAGCAATACACAGATCTGCAGTGCAATAATAACCCCTGATCCCAGTATTGTCAGAGGGGCTGTGTGGGGCATATCCCTGTTAGTTGTCCCCAGCAATACACAGATCTGCAGTGCAATAATAACACCTGATCCCAGTATTGTCAGAGGGGCTGTGCAGGGTGTATCCCTGTTAGTTGTCCCCAGTAATACACAGATCTGCAGTGCAATAATAACACCTGATCCCAGTATTGTCAGAGGGGGCTGTGCAGGGCGCATCCCTGTTAGTTGTCCCCAGCAGTACACAGATCTGCAGTGCAATACTAACACCTGATCCCAGTATTGTCAGAGGGGGCAGTGCAGAGCGTATCCCTGTTAGTTGTCCCCAGCAGTACACAGATCTGCAGTGCAATACTAACACCTGATCCCAGTATTGTCAGAGGGGGCTGTGCAGGGCGCATCCGCAGCTCAAGTTGGTAAACAACAATAGTATATGGAACTTTCCTGGAGTTTCACATTCATATTTTCACTTTAAAGGGGAACTGAAGAGAGAGGTATATGGAGGCTGTCATGTTTATTTCCTTTTAATCAATACCAGTTGCCTGGCAGCCCTGCTGGTCTATTTCTCTGCAGTAGTATCTGATTAAAACCAGAAACAAGCATGCAGCTAGTCTTGTCAGATCAGACTTATAAGTCTGAACCACTGAAACACCTGATCTGCTGCATGCTTGTTCAGGGGCTATGGCTAATAGTATTAGAGGCAGAGGATCAGCAGGGCAGCCAGGCAACTGGTATTGTCTAAAAGGAAATGAACATGACAGCCTCCATATACCTCTCTCTTCAGTTCCCCTTTAAGGGGTTAAAGTCTTTATTTCTCAGTTTGCGGCCATTATAGTTTTAAAATAATACATGCTACTAGAATTAAAACTGACACATTTAATTTTCCCAGTTGTCCTGGTTATTGCAACGTTTAAAATGTTTCCCTAGTACAATGTGTGGCGCCAATATCTCATTTGGAAATAAAGGTACATTTTTTCAATTTTGCGTCCATCCCTGATTACAAGCCCATAATTTATTAAGTTATAGTAATATACCCTATTGACGTACATATTAACAAGGTTCAGTCCCTAAGGTAACTATTTATGTATTTAAAAAAAAATGTTTACCAGCTATGGGAGAGTGTGGGAGGTCAGGGGTTAATTTAAATAGTAAAAACAGGGTAACTAGGCATTATTTACTGAAAAAAAAAAGGGGGGATGTAATTATACAATTTGGCCTCAAGATGTCCTTAGTGGTGTATTCAGTATCCATACTATTGGTATGGAAACGGAAGGACTGCATGGCCGGGATTTGTGAATGGCTGAGCCGTCTGAATAGACGGCTGCGTTCATTCACACGGGGAATAAGATCAATGAATGGGAACTGTTGTCGTATTCATTGATCTAGCGGCTAACCATCGGCGGTAATGAGCGGCGGTACCGAGCGAGAAAGAGGAAGGGGGGGGAGCAGTGGGGAGGGACTTAGCAACTACGTCCCTGCACAGAGTTGTGGCATTTTGCAGGGACGTAGTTACTTGTCTCGGTAGAGGGGAAGTGGTTACATATTGCAGTAAAACAAAACCATAAAATAAAAATAAGAAGTAGGCACAGGCAAGTTCTAACTAGGTGTAATACTATATGTTTCCATGTTTATAATATTATATTATCTCAGTTCAGGGTCTTTAATGCTTTAACAAACCAATTCACGGAGTAGCATGAAACAGCCCTCAGGATTCTGAGTAAAAATACTTCATGTTCATTAATAAGAAACATTGTAAAGGAACACTTATGGCCAATACATTCCCCCACAATCAACACATGTCTGACAAGTAGTGACTTACTTCCAAAATATTTCCCACTCAGGGCTTTTATTTATTATTTCCCAGCAAATTAACAGGCCTTTTATTATTGATTTATAAAGCTCCAACATATTCCGTGGAGCTGTACAAAGTAAGAAAACAAACAAAGGGTGCATAATGATACAGACAACGATATTCATCAAATATGGACACTGATGCAAAATACAGAACTGCTGATTACAATGACAGATGTAAGCGCAAGCTATGAAATTAATAACAAATAAGACACAAAAGGGTGAGAGAGCCCTGCCCTTGCAAGCTTACAATCTAAAGGAATGAGGGGGAAACAGGAGGTGGGGAAATTTGCAGTGTATATGCAGGCAGTTCATATTTGGGTTATTCAATAAGAAGTAAGACTTGAAGCGAGGATGAAGGGGGAATGGCCTAAGTTAGAGTGTATGTTTGTCAGAAAAGGTGAGTTTTGAGGGAACGTTTTAAGATTTCAAAGGAGGGGGAGTGACGGATGTGCTGTGGAAGGGCATTCCAGAGGAGGGGTGAGGCACGTGAGAAGTCTTGTATACATGAATGCGAAGAGGTAATTCTAGAGGATGACAAAAAAAGCTCCTGTGCAGATCTGAGATTGCAATCAAATAAAGATAGAAAAGCAGTCCATGCACTCATCCGGTCTGACAGCTCAGAAATAACAACATGCACAGCGTGCTTCCTCTTCCTGTGCCTCCACGTGCGGGAAAAATAGTCCAAGCAATTCCAACAGCAAAGACCGCATGAGCACAAGTAAAATGCACACCGCTGTGTTTAATATACGTCACGCTTTCCGGGTGCACCCAGCATAGAGATACTTCAGATCTGAGATTGCGGTTTGGTTGGTGTCTGGAAACTAGTGAGGAGATGTATGGAGGAGAGATCACTAGAGTGAGATCTCTCATGTCTGACCAGCTGTGTTTTCCATCCAAAACATTTCCCACACTCAGCACATGAATAGGGCTTCTCACCAGTGTGAGATCTCTTATGTCTGACTAGCTGTGTTTTCCATCCAAAACATTTCCCACACTCAGCACATGAATACGGCTTCTCACCAGTGTGTATTCTCTCATGATTAACTAGACTTGATCTTTCACTAAACCATTTCCCACACTCAGCACATGAATATGGCTTCTTACCAGTGTGTGTTTTCTCATGACTGCTCAGCTTTGATTTACGCTCAAAACATTTCCCACACTCAGCACATGAATACGGCTTCTCACCAGTGTGTATTCTCTCATGATTAACTAGACTTGACTTTTCACTAAAACATTTCCCACACTCAGCACATGAATAGGGCTTCTCACCAGTGTGTGTTATTTCATGACTAACAAGCTGTGATTTATGCCTTAAACATTTCCCACACTTAGCACATGAATAGGGCTTCTCACCAGTGTGTAGTCTCTGATGAGGAACTAGACTTGATTTATGCCTAAAACATTTCCCACACTCAGCACATGAATATGGCTTCTCACCAGTGTGTATTCTCTCATGAATAACAAGCTGTGATTTTTGTCCAAAACATTTCCCACACTCAGCACATGAATAGGGCTTCTCACCAGTATGAAATCTCTCATGTGCAACAAGGTTTGATTTATGCCCAAAACATTTCCCACACTCAGCACATGAATAGGGCTTATCACCAGTGTGAGATCTCTCATGTTTGACAAGATATGATTTCCATGCATAACATTTCCCACATGTGGAACAGGAATGAGACCCTCCAGCAGGGGGAGAGCTGTGCTGGGTATGAGGCCCCACGGGGTTAGACAGGTGAGGGGAGTCTGGGGGAATATTTGGGGTAACCAGGATATCTGCAGGAGACTCTTGTTCAGTGACATCATCATCCGTTGTACAGTCTGTGGATACAGAGAGACGAGTCTCTGAGAGGTTCCTGATGCCGGGACTCCACGCTGCAAATAGAGAAAAAAACATCACTTCCTGTTAGAGAATTCTGATGGGAGGAGCAATTATCATTAGGGATGGTCAGTGAGCTGCTGATAATTCCAAGTTTATGCAGTTTGGAAATGGACCAGATGCAGCAGCTGCATAACTTTGCATTTCATTAGCACTATCTCAGAGTTATTAGCATGCCATTAATCATCACTAGTTATCCACCTGACAGAGAACTGCAGAATGTTCAGTCTATTTATTAACCACTTAAGGACCAGGCTATTGCGGAGCATTCTGTGCTGCGTGGGCTCTCCAGCCCACAGCACAGATCGGGAACCACACAGGGCGATCAGACTTCCCCCCTTTTTTCCCCACTAGGGGGATGACCTGCCGAGGGGGTCTGATCGCCGCTGCTCCGTGTGGCCAAGAAGGGGGGGCTCCTCAAAGCCCCCCTCTGCAGTGATTTCCGCCCTCCCTCCCTCTCCCTTTCCCTATGGGCTGCGCAGGATGAATATCCATCCTGCGCCGCCTAGAATAGGCTTCAGCCTATCAAATGCCGGCGATCCCCGGCCAATCAGAGGCTGGGGATCGCCGATCTCCTTTACGGCGCCGTATTGATGTAAACAGCGGGGATTTCTTCCCCGCTAGTTTACAATTAGCCTGCGAGCCACGATCGGAGGCTTGCAGGCTATTCACGGAGACACCCTCCGTGAACTAACTCTGACGAGCGGCCGTTTCCATGTAAAACCACAAAAGACCAGCCGCCGCCTATTGGCGTTAGCTGGTCGTTAAGTGGTTAATGATCCAGCGGATGGAATACAGAGAAGTGTTTCCCATCTCTGCAGAGGATAAAGTATTATCAACACTAAGCAGGACAGTGACATATTACAGCAGGATCTACAGTGTGGCCATATGGACAGACGGAGGGGAGAGGACATTTCATGTAGATAAATGTAAAGTCATGCACCTCACATAGTTTGGTTGAAAAAAAAAAAAAACACCCGTTCTTTAAATTCAACCAGAAAAAAATTATCACTGTCCTGAACCCGCACATATCCCAGCAGATCAGGGGGTTGGGCCAATTAGTCTTAAAAAGGTAAAAACATCCTTCCTGGCTCCAGATGGCAGTCAAATAAATCCCTGGATCAGCTGTGTTGGGACGTGCTGTATTTTTCACACCATAAGATGCAATCTCAGTCATCCATCCCCTCCCCTTTTCACATCCACAGAACAGAACATACTCCAAAGCCATCAGGGTGTCTGTACTGTTATTGTAAGTGAGCTGTTTCCAAATACAAACATAAATTATGGTTTTAGATGACAAAACTAGCAGGAGTACATAGCATAACCTCTAATATGGCCAGTCTGGGAGCAGTGACAGTCATACTAATTACAAAACATATTCAATGTTGATTACTCACCTGTCTTGCCCTCTTTAAGTGCATCATCTTCTAAATTTGTCCCCATCATGTCACACTCCTCCGCAGACTTCTGATCACACCTCACATATGATGCTTCTTCTTCCTCTTTACTTGTCCTCGTCATGTCACCCTCCTCCATAGACTGCGGATCACACCTCACATATGATGCTTCTTCTTCCTTAATTTTCCTCATCATGTCACCCTCCTCCATAGACTGCTGATCACTCCTCACATACGTCTCTTCTTCTTCCTTAATTTTCCTCATCATGTTACCCTCCTCCATAGACTGCGGATCACACCTCACATATGATGCTTCTTCTTCCTTAATTTTCCTCATCATGTCACCCTCCTCCATATACTGCTGATCATTCTTCACATATGTCTCTTCTTCTTCCTCTTCAATTGTCCTCATCATGTTACCCTCCTCCATAGACTGCAGATCACTCCTCACATACGTCTCTTCTTCTTCCTTAATTTTCCTCATCATGTCACCCTCTTCCATAGACTGCTGATCACTCCTCACACATGTCTCTTCTTCCCTTTTAATTGTCCCCATGTCCCCCTCCTCCATAGACTGCTGGTCACTCTTCACATATGTCTCTTCTTCCTCTTTAATTGTCCTCATCATGTCACCCTCCTCCATAGACTGCTGATCACTCCTCACATACGTCTCTTCTTCTTCCTTAATTTTCCTCATCATGTCACCCTCTTTCATAGACTGCTGATCACTCCTCACATATGTCTCTTCTTCCTTTTTAATTGTCCCCATGTCCCCCTCCTCCATAGACTGCTGGTCACTCTTCACATACGTCTCTTCTTCTTCCTCTTTAATTGCACTCATCATGTCACCCTCTTCCATAGACTGCTGGTCACTCTTCACATACATCTCTTCTTCTTCCTCTTTAATTGTCCTCATCATGACACCCTCCTCCATAGACAGCTGATCACTCCTCACATACGTCTCTTTTTCTTTGAGCTCAGATCTCAGTTCTGAAAAGGATAACAGATAATAGCTGTAAGATATTAGTGGAAATAAACAGAGCACAGAAAAGAACATAATTTGCTAGGGGGTGATAATATCCCATAAGCTGTGCTCTCCTGCACATTCAGTACCACAGTCCTCTCTCCCAGTGTTCCTTGCTCATCATCTGGTGCTTCTCTCCTCCTCTCCATGCACACATTCCTGGGAGGAGATGGATGAGGATGTGAAGAGAGAACAGCTGGAGACAGAGGAAGATAGGAGCAGAGGCCTGCAGCTAATTAGCTATAAATTATCATTACTTATGGCTCTGGCACCTGATGAACTAGGCAGAGGGGACTGCAGCTCCATATCCTGACCATACCTGAGCCCACCTGTCTATCACCTACTAACCCCAAACCCTCCAAGAGCCAGAGCAACAAACCTCCCAGCTGGGACAGTGCCAATACCAGGACCAAAGCAGCAGAGGCCACCCAACCCCTCACCAGCTGCAGCCTCCATCTCCTCTGCCTGTCCTACCAGCCACACCCCTTGTTACCTGGCTCCACCCCTGGCTGTGACCCAACCTCTCCCACTGTGGGACTACTCAACATTAGTGATGGACTGACAACGCAAACATACATTCGCAGATGAAAAAAAAAATGCTAAATGGACGCTAATGGCAAGCCTCATTCAAGGCCTCTTTGCAACCACAATTTGTTTAAAAAAAGGTGTACAAAGTCTACCACAACTCGGACATTGGCTTGGCGGAGGGGAAACAATAGCAAAATAGTTGCCAAAAAACATATTTTACACAAACCCTTTTTAAGAGAAGAGAGAAACATCATACAAAAGATGGCCTGACAAATCACTACTATGCTGATGACACCCAGCTATATTTATCATATAAACCTGGAGTCACAGACCCTACCCCACAAGTAAAGGCTTGCTTAGCTGAGCTTCAGGAATGGATGAATAATAACTGGCTAAAACTAAATGCCGAAAAAACTGAGGTTCTTGTTATCGAAGGTCAGGGCTCGACAGCAAAGCAGCTGCAGTCCCAACCAGCACCGCTAAAGATAGGGAGCTCAGACCTGAACAGCTCAGACTGTGTGCAGCACCGCTAAGGATAGGGAGCTCAGACCTGAACAACTCAGACTGCGTGCGAGGCCTGGGAGTACTGATTGATGGGGAATTAAGCTTCAGCAATCAAATCTTAGCTGTTGTGAAACATTCCTTCTTTCATCTAAGTAATATTGCAAGGATTAAACACCTCATTCCTTCAGCAGATCTTCCAAACCTAGTTCATGTCTTCATCACATCAAGGCTGAACTAATGCAATGTTCTCTACACAGGCCTTCCAAACAAAGACCTGCACTGCCTGAAATTAGTACAGAATGCCGCCGCAAGGCTGTTAACTAGCCAATCCCTCCATTGTCACATAACACCAACCCTTCGCTCACTCCACTGGCTACCAATAAAATACAGATTAAATGGAGGATTCCTTTTAAGATTGGCTTATTGACATTCAAACCTTGCACAATCTGGGCCCTGGATACCTAAAGGACTTATTGCACTTCATCACACCTCCACAATCTTAGATCAAAAGGATGTAACATCTTGGTCACCCCCAGAGTCCACCTCAAAACCTTTTGAGACAGAGCATTTTGTCATGCTGCTCCTACACTTTGGAACTCCCTGCAACACCCAATCAGGACAGCTCCATCCCTGGAAGCATTTAAGTCCAAACTGAAAACCCACCTGTTTAGTCTGGCACTTATGAACACCTGTCTATTTCCTCTGTAAAACAGTCCAGCCTGAAACCTTGTAATGAACTAAGATATAACTATGCGCTTTGAGTCTTATCGGAGAACAGCACTTTACAAATGTTATTGTATTGCCATCTTGTGGTGAATAGTCTAACTGCAGCCTCTGTGGAATCAACTGCACTCAGCCATCTAATAGTAGTAGTGTTATTATTTTTCTCTGTTACTGAACAACATCTTCAGCTACAGATGCATTCTATTGTGTAATGATTGATAATATGAATGATCGTTATCTTTATTATTATTAGTTCCCAGACAGTTGTTGGAGATGTAAAGGATGGATGTCATATGGATGTGTCGCCATAGTTACAAGAAGTGTCAGTTTCTTACACAAGACTGGGAGGAAGAGGCAGAATTACTGGATAAAATGTCTGGGATTACCTCTTAAGTGCCCACTGTAGTCTCTGTAGATTTTTATATTATTATTTGTATATGACTTCACAGTGTGCCTGTAAGGAGGTATAAACACACTATGTACACAGGGAATGTGAGAAGTAATAGGGGTGTGATGTGTGTAATGTGACTGCACAGTGTGCCTGTAATGAGGTATAAACACACTATGTACACAGGGAATGCGAGAAGTAATAGGGGTGTGATGTGAGTAATGTGACTGCACAGTGTGCCTGTAATGAGGTATAAACACACTATGTA
Organism: Hyperolius riggenbachi; assembly: GCF_040937935.1. Classification (NCBI taxonomy): domain Eukaryota; kingdom Metazoa; phylum Chordata; class Amphibia; order Anura; family Hyperoliidae; genus Hyperolius; species Hyperolius riggenbachi. Next base: position 268,637,411 of record NC_090655.1, read on the forward strand.
CACAGGGAATGTGAGAAGTAATAGCGGTGTGATGTGTAATGTGACTGCACAGTGTGCCTGTAATGAGGTATAAACACACTATGTACACAGGGAATGTGAGAAGTAATAGCGGTGTGATGTGTAATGTGACTGCACAGTGTGCCTGTAATGAGGTATAAACACACTATGTACACAGGGAATGTGAGGAGTAATAGGAGTGTGATGTGTAATGTGACTGCACAGTGTGCCTGTAATGAGGTATAACCACACTATGTACACAGGGAATGTGAGAAGTAATAGGGGTGTGATGTGTGTAATGTGACTGCAGTATGCCTGTAATGAGGTATAAACACACCGTGTACACAGGGAATATGAGAAGTAATAAGGGTGTGATGTGTGTAATGTGACTGCACAGTGTGCCTGTAATGAGGTATAAACACACTATGTACACAGGGAATGTGAGAAGTAATAGGGGTGTGATGTGTGTAATGTGACTGCACAGTGTGCCTGTAATGAGGTAAAAACACAGTATGTACACAAGGAATGTGAGGAGTAATAGGGGTGTGATGTGTGTAATGTGACTGCACAGTGCACCTGTAATGAGGTATAAACACACAATGTACACAGGGAATGTGAGAAGTAATAGGGGTGTGATGTGACTGCACAGTGTGCCTGTAATGAGGTATAAACACACTATGTACACAGGGAATGTGAGAAGTAATAGGAGTGTGATGTGTAATGTGACTGCACAGTGTGCCTGTACTGCGGTATAAACACTCTATGTACACAGGGAATGTGAGAGGTAATAGGGGTGTGATGTGTGTGGTGATATATTGGGGTGATGATGATATGTACGGTAATATGCAGAATATAGCCGCAGTATGGTATCACATGGAAGCCATATGTTTCATTTTTCGGACTATGTCACATGTATGTCTGCTAGAAGGCAGCTAATGCCTGGAGTTGCTAGCTTGGGGCAAGGAAATGGCTCATTAGGCCTCTAGCCCATCTGCTGTCTCAGGTGTGATGGTCCGTTTGTCAATGACCTTTACATTTGCATCTGAAGGTGACCGATGGTGAATAGGAGCAGGAACTGCTAATTGGCTAACTAGCATCTGGCCAGGAAATGGCTTATTATCCCAAAAGCAGTCAAGTCCCCACCTTTAATCTGCTGTGATCTGCTGTGAAATACAATTTTACATGTGGAAGTTAGATCTCTGGGATTTCAATTATGTCTGGAAAGTTAATGAAAACTAGTCCTCCCCTTCCCAAGGAAGTGGCAGCCTCCAGGCGTATCTCTCAGTATAAGAAGCAGGGCCAGATGCCTAAAAAATTATCTTCTCTTGAGGGTAGCACATCGCCAGAGCTGATCCCGATCGAAATCGGTAAATCCGTGTTCCTCCACGGTTGGACATTTGCGCTGGTAAAAGTTCACTTTACGTTTATTTTCCTTCTATTTTTTGCAAACTTATCTTGTGTGTATCATTGTAATTTTTACTTTGTTTTTGTAAATCTTTTGCATATATTATTTTCAGCTTTTTTCCTGGAATATTAAATCGTTATTTAATAAGTTGGACTTCTGCTGTACTAAGCTAACACTCATAGCCTAGAAGAGACTGAAGTGTAACTGTGTATAAATCCACGCCTGATTGTATGATTGAGCAACCCTACCGTATAAGATTGTAATTGCATTGTGTGTATGGGCACTGTTGCACTCGACAGCAGACTGGCTAACAGTATCGTTCAGAACGACTGTTAGTTATTTTGCTGCACTACAGTGTAACTTGCATCACAAGTCAGTGCCTTATAGTCCCGTGGTACTGTACAACTGTAGTGTGTGTGTGTGTGTGTGTGTGTGTGTGTGTGTGTGTGTGTGTGTGTGTGTGTGGTTCCCGTATTCGGCCTAAAGCGCAAAGCTGACCCGAATACGAAAAAGCGGATTGCGCGCTGAGCACTCAACAGCCGAGTGGACGAGCTAGTGGTGGCAGTAAGAAGCGTTGGAGGGGTCACAGGCTTGTTTTTAGCTTGACTAAGGCTGCTTCCCCTCTCGATCTGGTCAAACCCGCAGTCGGGAACCGTATACGCAGGCGTGCCGCGGGCCGGTTTCTGACAATGTGTGTAATGTGACTGCACAGTGTGCCTATAAAGAGGCATACCACACTATGTACACAGGGAATGTGAGAAGTAATAGGGGTGTGATGTGTGTAATGTGACTGCACAGTGTGCCTGTAATGAGGTATAAACACAGTATGCACACAGGGAATGTGAGAAGTAATAGGGGTGCAATGTGTAATGTGACTGCACAGAGTACCTGTAATGAGGTATAAACACACTATGTACACAGGGAATTTGAGAAGTAATAGGGGTGTGGTGTGTAATGTGACTGCACAGTGTGCCTGTAATGAGGTTTAAACACACTATGTACACAGGGAATGTGAGAAGTAATAGGGGTGTGATATGTAATGTGACTGCACAGTGTGCCTGTAATGAGGTATAAACACACTATGTACACAGGAATTGTGAGAAGTAATAGGGGTGTGATGTGTAATGTGACTGCACAGTGTGCCTGTAATGAGGTATAAACACACGGAATGCGAGAAGTAATAGGGGTGTGATGTGTGTAATGTGACTGCACAGTGTGCCTGTAATGAGGTATAAACACACTATGTACTCAGGGAATGTGAGAAGTAATAGGGGTGTGATGTGTAATGTGACTGCACAGTGTGCCTGTAATGAAGTATAAACACACTATGTACTCAGGGAATGTGAGAAGTAATAGGCGTGTAATGTGTAATGTGACTGCACAGTGTGCCTGTAATGAGGTATAAACACATTATGTACACAGGGAATGTGAGAAGTAATAGGGATGTGATGTGTGTAATGTGACTTCACAGTGTGCCTGTAATGAGGTATAAACACACTATGTACACAGGGAATGTGAGAAGTAATAGGGATGTGATGTGTGTAATGTGACTTCACAGTGTGCCTGTAATGAGGTATAAACACACTATGTACACAGGGAATGTGAGAAGTAATAGGGGTGTGATGTGTGTAATGTGACTGCACAGTGTACCTGTAATGAGGTATAAACACATTATGTACACAGGAAATGTGAGAAGTAATAGGGATGTGATGTGTGTAATGTGACTTCACAGTGTGCCTGTAATGAGGTATAAACACACTATGTACACAGGGAATGTGAGAAGTAATAGGGGTGTGATGTGTGTAATGTGACTGCATAGTGTGCCTGTAATGAGGTATAAACACACTATGTACACTGGGAATGTGAGAAGTAATAGGGGTGTGATGTGTAATGTGACTGCACAGTGTGCCTGTAATGAGGTATAAACACACTATGTACACAGGGAATGTGAGAAGTAATAGGGGTGTGATGTGTAATGTGACTGCACAGTGTGCCTGTAATGAGGTATAACACACTATGTACACAGGGATTGTGAGAAGTAATAGGGGTGTGATGTGTTATGTGACTGCACAGTGTGCCTGTAATGAGGTATAACACACTATGTACACAGGGATTGTGAGAAGTAATAGGGGTGTGATGTGTTATGTGACTGCACAGTGTGCCTGTAATGAGGTATTAACACACTAGGTACACAGGGAATGTGAGAAGTAATAGAAGTGTGATGTGTGTAATGTGACTGCACAGTGTGCCTGTAAGGAGGTATAAACACACTATGTACACAGGGAATGTGAGAAGTAATAGGGGTGTGATGTGTGTAATGTGACTGCACAGTGTGCCTGTAATGAGTTATAAACACACTATGTACACAGGGAATGTGAGAAGTAATAGGGGTGTGATGTGTGTAATGTGACTGCACAGTGTGCCTGTAATGAGGTATGAACACACTATGTACACAGGGAATGTGAGAATAATAATGATAATCCGAATATTTGTATAGCACTTTTCTCCTGTCGGACTCAAAGCACTCAAGAGCTGCAGCCACTGGGGCGCGCTCAAGAGGCCACACTGCAGTGTTAGGGAGTCTTGCCTTGAACTCCTTACTGAATAGGTACTGACCCTAGCCCGGATTCGAACCCTGGTTTGCCATGTCAAAGGCTGATCACTGGTGATCAGCAAAGCACTGCAGAAGTGTCCAGTGTGAACCGGCCCTTATGAGATAAAAATATAATTTAGTGAGTGGCTCTATTTGATCGCCTGCTGATTTTGCTTGTTTTCCCTCTGACCAGTCTATCATTGTAATGGTAGGGTTATTGCACCTGTGAGTTGCAAAGTTCTCACCTGATCAGCATGGCATTTCTACTGCAATACAGTATGGCATTTCTCTACACAGAACATACTCCAAAGCCATCAGGGTGTCTGTACTGTTATTGTTAGGGCTCTTTCACACCAGAGCCCTTTTTCAGCGTTTTAACGCAAAGTCTATACTTTGCATTAACCAAGGGAAAAGGAAAGTCCATAGACTTTCATTTTACCTTTCACACCCGACGCTGCGTTTCGATGCGTTGCGGTATGACGCATCCCTGCACATTTTATCGGCGGGAATCGGCGTTTCCCCGTCGGGGTAATTGATACTACCGCCGCCACTCAGTGTCGCACCGCAGGTTCCCGACGACGGTCGCAGCCTAGTAAAACGCGTACAGGAGAACGGCTCCTGCACGCGTTGTAGATGTGTAACAGGCCATAGTAAGATAGTAAGTAAGTTATTGTTACTAAGATAGTAAACAAATACATTCTAGAATAATGGTTTTAGATGACAAAAATCTAACAGGAGTAGATAGAATAAAACCTAATATGCCAGTCTGTGAGAAGCAACACAGTCATAATAACTAAAGATATTCAATATTTAATGTTGATTACTCACCTGTTCTGCTCTCTGTAAGATGGTCTTCATCTATAGCTGTCCCCATCATGTCACCCTCCACCATAGACTGCTGATCACTTCTCACATACGTCTCTTCTTCTTCCTCTTTAACTCCAGCATTTCTACATATCAGATTTCTGCCCTGTGTAGAAGAAATGAGAGATAATTTAAATTGTGAACACAGATAACAGCATATGCAGAAATAAACAATGTCACACAGCTTGCGGTCTCTGGGGAGTTTTAGCCCCATCTACCTGATTATGGTGGGGGTTGGTGCGGTCTTCCTGTGGACAATCTTCACAATAAAGAGGACCTGTACATCTCTCTGGTGGGTTTCTGTTACTGGATACATCTGTAGGAAACACACACACTGAATGAATACATTGGATATGTGTTCATCCGATGATGGGGGTTCTAGGTGGACAATCCCAGGAATAAAAAGGACCTGTACATCTCTCTGATGGGTTTCTGCTACTGGATACATCTGTAGGAAACACACACACTGACTGAATGCATTGTCTCTATGTGTTTAGCAGATTATGGGGGGAGCTAGGAGGAGCCTCCATACTGCCCTCTCTTTTGTAAGAAGTGAAAGTCTCCTCTTACCTGGTGATGTGAGTGGCGGCTGATTCTCCATCCTGATGTCCTCGTAGAAGTCCTTGTTGTCCTTCTCTATACTGCCACTCCTGCATAGAGAAATAGACGGTGACATCCTGACACCTTATAGGAACCTGACCCACACAATTCTATAATCACTACCCAGACACACCCCTTGTTGTTACTGGATAATTTCCCATAACTCCCAACAGCTTCATCATTTTCCCGGTGACTCCCAGAATCCTCTGCTTGTGGTGTTCCTTTAGATAAAATTACATTACATACTAGAGGATATTGGCAATGCTGGGGGACCCGTGTGTGTGTGTGGGAGGGGGATGCGTGGCTATACTAGGAAAGAAATGGCATTACTGGGGTGGGTGACATTACATACTAGAATATAATGGCTGTTAGAATGTAAGTATACTTGAATGCTAGGCCTCAGGTACTAAAGTCTAGTAAAGACTTGAGATGCAGGGTCTCTTTAAGCATAGTTTCTCGGAGAGAAATTATGCAGTCATTTACAAGAAACATGTTCCTCTAGAAGGACACATAATGTGTTTTCAGGTCTAAATGTAAACATTCAGACTACGAAAAGGTAAACAGAGCTGATATTTGGAAAACATTGCATTTTGTGCATCTAGGGCATAAAGCACTGGTGGGTTAGATGATGATGTGGGTCACATGCCCATGCCCGCCAATTGTAGGTTTGGGGGTATGGCTCGGGTGATGTCAGAATTTAACTCTTTGATGTTCATATAAAAAAGGGAGACAGGATGGCAGAGCGCTACTTCTACTTCGTCTTCTGCATGCTGTCCTGCTCTCTACACTTCCTAGTTAGAATAATAGCTTCATATCTGTATGCTGTAAATATATGTGATGTACACAGGACATAGGAAAGACTGTTTATACTCTGAAGAAATCAACATGTAACAAAAGATGCCCGATTGCTGAATAAACCCCTTAAAGGTGAAGGTGGCTGTCTCCGCTCTATCTCCTGTATGCTGTCGAGGTGAGGTGCAACTCTAGTGAGTTGCTGGTGCCGGAGTAAAAGGTGTGTTGTGCTGTTGCCAATAGCAACCAACGTATAGTTCTTACAATTGGTGCCGTGAAACCCAGTGCTGTCTCGCAGAAAAAGGCAGAAAAGGTCCGGGGCCAGAGATATCAGTCTATCAAGGACACACACACACACACACTGTACACACACACACACACACACTGTACACACACACACACACACACACACTGTACACACACACACACTGTACACACACACACACACACTGTACACACACACACACACACACACACACACACACACACACACACTGTACACACACACACACACTGTACACACACACACACACTGTACACACACACACACACACACACACACACACACACACACACACACACACACACACACACACTGTACACACACACACACACACTGTACACACACACACACACACACACACACTGTACACACACACACACTGTACACACACACACACTGTACACACACACACACTGTACACACACACTCACACACACACACACACACACTGTACACACACACACACACACACTGTACACACACACACACACACTGTACACACACACACACACACACACACACTGTACACACACACACACACACACACACTGTACACACACACACACTGTACACACACACACACACACTGTACACACACACACACACACTGTACACACACACACACACACACACACACACACACACACACACACACACACACACACACGGAGAATACGCTGGAAGTTTATTGAGAAGAGATAAGTGAGTGCGAGGCAGATTTTGGGAGAGGGAGAGAGGGAAACTCAGAGCTATAACATTGTTTGGGTTTTTTCTTTGACATTCTGCAAAGTTTCCATGCTACAAGTCAGTTTAAATGGTGAGAGTCTGACTTTTTTTCTAGTTTAGTTAGGCAGCGCACAGCAGCGAGAATTTGTAGTTTTCTTTTCCATGAGTTATCCGTTTTGGGCTCGAGTGAACTCCCTCGCTTCGCATTCCTGTGGGAGGAATATTTGGTTTCGTTTTGCAAAGTTTAATTGTTTCATTTTTGTGGAAATCTGTTAACGGCTGTAAGATTTCCCCCCTCCCTTCTTGTGAGAGGGGCGATTAGGGTTATGTGTGTGCGAAATTCCGGAAAGCCCTGTTTTATCTTTTTATGTTTTTTTTTCTGAATCAAGGTTTTTTCGTTTCAGCTGTGTGTAACATTAAGTTGTATTGTTGCAATGGGATATTCTAATGTGTCAAGCAGGTTTTTCTGTATGTTCGTTTCTCTCCAAATTGTAGAGGGCATTGCTATGGGAAACAGCCATTTTTGTCTGATATTCCAGGACTCAAAATGGTGCCTCTGACTTCGGGGGCGGATCCCAGGCAGTCGTGACGCTCTAATCGGAAGGGTCTGCCGAGTCCAGGGACAAACCCTCACCCCCGCCCTCAGGAGGGAGGGGGGGTGAGGGAAGAGAGCGTAGGAAATCTAGCCAGGCCTGTGGGACTGGTACCACCCATAGGTGAGCTGATTCCTATGCTGTGCTGGGCTGGTGCAGAGTCAGACTACACCCTAATGAGCGGGACAGCCTGGGATGTGAAATCACGGAGTGTGGCCAACGTTTGTTTACAGGAATACCAGCAGGGGTAATACGCAGTAGCTGTCAGATGGCTACTGGAGACATAGGAAGCAGCTCCCTGAGTATGCATTCATATAACTTAGAGCATATCGGGGGGTTCCGATAGTGATTTGATTCACATGTAACATGAGTTCCCCAATAGAGGTCAGTGGGATAAGAGGGTACAGAGAAATGGGGAAAAAAAATAAAATAATACAGAAAAAGAGTTGACCAATCGAGCTGTCCATCAGAACGCTTGCCGAGCGGTAAGTGTTTCCGTTTTTTGTCCAGGACAAAGCCAGAGTTTGACAGATGTTAAGGCTGGGCAGTTTAAACAGTTTTTGCGTCCGCGGATTGGTCAAAAGGTATTTTTTTTCTTCTTCCAGCTCGTACCAAGGGGTCACACAACGCACAGGACTGACAGCAGTCCAAGGGGCAAGATTGCCATGTATAGAGTGACAGTGTATTTGTGGGGTAGTAGTCCTATGTCCAGTCTAGGATCCCCTAAACCGTCAGGAGTCAGAGACTCGCATGCAGTTGTAGAAGAGTACTGTGCTGATGGTGATCATAGGTTGCCATGTCGTCCTAGGAGACTGAGGAGAAGAAAAGATATTCTCATGGACAATGAGGGGTTAATGAGAACATAAGGCCCACGCATATTCATGTTTGAAGAAAAAGGTTCTGATCATTTGCACTACCCTCAGATTGGTCAGCACGGACCAAGTCGGGTAGGAAAAAAGGATCATTGGTGCCAGATGGAAGCCAATTTCATGGCAAGATGGTGGCAAAAGGTATGAAGGGTCAGGTGTGCTGGAAGAATGATGTTAAAGGAAGCTCAATGCTATTCCTGAATATCATGCTCTCCCAGCCCAGACACCGATCCAAAGTCTGGTTAAAAGGTAGATTGCACTACAATGGGTATATGCAAAGGGTGAAGTGTGTGGTACAGGGTCACCTGGTCTTGGTTCTCCAGGGTGAGATGGTTCTAGACTAGAGAGGAACGAGCAGTAAGCGTCACTTCTCCTACAGGAGAGAGGGAATAATATCACCCTCTGGAGCAACGAACAGCGGGTGTCTCTGAGACAACTATACACACGTAAAGGCTGAAGTGTTTTGGTTCTTAGAACGAGAAGTAAAAATTGAGAACCAGCCACATTTTCGGGTGACAAAGAGGGTGGGGAGAGCGATCCCAGATAAGGGAGAGCCAACACAGGTAACATCATCCTCACTACTCGGGTCACAATATGAGACAATACTACACAGTCCATATTCAACCACGTATCCTCATGTTAGATGGTTAAGTGACCAGGTGCTCTTAATACAAAGATTGCAGAGAGTACAATTTTCCCGACTGAAGGTATGTATTTTGCCTCAGGACATAAGAGGGGTAAAGCAAAGGTCCAATCAGGACAGTTGGGAATAGCGTTTGTCATTGATATGCTAATCAATTTCCCTGAAGAGAGAGTCCCACCCATATTCTTCTGGGGAGGGCCACAAGGGTTAGCATGGGATGTTAGTTTAATGGATCAGGGAACATTTTGCAGTAAAGAGGTAGAATACTGGGATACATCAGGTAGCACCCCGGGGACTCTCTATGATAAAAGGGTGATGGGACTAAAAAGAGGTCATTCAACAATTATGCACATAGGGACAGCAGAATGTGGGTACCCAGCATCATCTGAACATGGGTTTGGGAACAGCTAACGCACAACACCTATAAGGTTCAGGGGTACACTCAAAGGCACATTCAAACAATTCACAAAAAGATGATTGCACATGGTAAGGGTGCGGCATGGGAAATAGCAGCTATATCCATGCAGACTGAGTTAACGGCAGATTTCAAGATAATGGCTCAAGCCTTATCAGAAAGTCAAACTCCTTTACAACTGAGACTTGACAAGGAGAGATTATTGATTTTCCTGGGGAGGGATCTTATGGATGGCTAATGCTGGGCATACACGGTATTCAGCGCAGGCTTATCATTCGAGCCTGATGGCTCGATTGGTAATATCCGACAGATCTAAAGACCTGCCGGATAGATTCCCCGCTCGATCTCCACCGGCGGACAATAGCGGGGAATCGACCGGCTGATAAGGAGCGCCGGCGGGGACGAGCGGGAATCGATCCGCGCGGACGAGCGGAAATGCGACGGCATCGATCCAGCGGCTCGATCCGGCACATAATTGTATATGTGTACACCATGACCTGAGAGGTCAGCATTTTGTGGTGCTCGACGGAGAAGTGAAACAAGTGGACTTGTCATCATGCTGGCAATTCGCAGATAAGTACCTGTGTTTGCCAGGACAAGTCAGATTTAGTGATGAAGCCTGCTGGCTTAATAGCACTGAATGCACAGCGGCCATTCAAAAGATCCGCCCTGAAGCCAAACCAATATTTCCAGTGGCTGAAGGAAAAGTTTGTTTTTTTAACATGATGTCCACGAACACATTCATTGTATATCTTCATAATTGTTCAGACAAGTTTGATCTTACGAGGGGGACGTTATGTGTGAGCGGAGATCCCATATAGATTCAGTCGTCGAGTTTTGACTACGTTATTCCTCAAATCGGTAAGAGAACTTTAAAGTTCAAAGCTCCACAAGAAGTGCCCATACTGAGAGATAACACACCATGGGATAAATGGGTACAGGTTTTGACACAAGAGAACACTTTGTTAAAAAGGTTAAACATAACATTAATTTAGAGGTGATATTTCATCATGATCAAGGAGAGCTGCCAGAGGTTGAACACAAATATAATCAGGTGAGTTCCAGTCTGACCTGGTGGAGAAGGTTTCTGGCGATATTTTAGGGGCATTCAGACTGGGCCTCCGCAGTTCAAACCTTTTTCCTGCACCTACTGGTCGTAGTGAATGGGGATTACAATCATATGCATCATTACACAGGTGAGTTTGTGTTTAAAATTACGCAAACAAATAAACATGGGGAGAGGATTGGTGTCAAGTACACAATCTCACAAGCCTATATTTTCAAGCTAAGTCACATGATGCAAGGTTTCAGAGGTACCTATGGGACGGAGCTGATTGTATAAAGGTGGTTTTCTAGAAGACCTCTAGCACTGCTCCGTCGCTTTGGGTACAAACAAGTTTCACTTTTCCATGGTCAAGTGGAGTATGTAGGGGATACACCTGTGACGAGAATGCTGAGTGAAGAATGGGATGCGGGCTTAGAAGAAGGGCCTTCCCAGAGAGACAAGAGGTCTTGCTCTCCCTCCCAGGGGCATTCACTTAGAGCAGAGAGAGTGTGTTTGGAAACGAGCATGGAAGGGTGAAACATTACAAAAACAGGCTCATAGGTACTGTCTGAACCCTAATGGAGAAACCCGCATCTCAAGTCATTTCAGGGGGGCTGTTAGAATGTAAATATACTTGAATTCTAGGCCTCAGGCACTCAAGACTAGTAAAGACTTGAGATGCAGGGTCTCTTTAAAGCGGATCCGAGATGAAAAACTAACTATAACAAGTAACTTGTCTATATATCTTATCTAAAGTTTAGATTTACACAGCAAATCTAGCTGCAAACAGTTTTAATAGAATGTGATTATTCCTGTGATACAATGACAGCAGCCATGTTGTTTGTAAACATTACACATAGGCAGGCTTATCTGTATCTTGAGCCATCAGCCTAATCCCCTCTCCTCCTCTCTGCCTCTGAAATCAATGGCTGATAACGCCTCCCCCTCCTACTGCCCAGACTGAGCTCCCATGAGCCCTTGCTACTGCCAAGGCTCTCTGAAAACCTGTGGGCGTGGCTTTTTTAGTTTATAGGGAATCAGAGTATTAAAACAAAAAAGTATTTGGCTTGAGGAATGCCCTATAAACAATAGGAAAGGAACACAATTATGCAATGTGTAAAAGTTCACCTCGGATCCACTTTAAGCATAGTTTCTCGGAGAGAAATTATGCAGTCATTTACAAGAACATGTTCCTCTATAAGGACACATAATGGGTTTTCAGGTCTAACTGTACCGACAGACGACGAAACGGTTAACAGAGCCGATATTTGGAAAACATTGCATTCCTTGCATCTAGGTAATAAAGCACTGGAGGATTAGATAATGATGTGGGTCACATGCCCATGCCCGCCAATTGTAGGTTTGGGGGTATGGCTCGGGTGATGTCAGAAATTAACTCTTTGATGTTCATATAAAAAAGGGAGACTGGATGACAGAGCGCTACTTCTACTTCATCTTCTGCATGCTGTCCTGCTCTCTACGCTTGCTATTTAGAATAATAGCTTCCTGTCAGTATGCTGTAAATATATGCGATGTACATAGGACAAAGGAAAGACTGTTTATACTCTGAAGAAATCAACATGTAACAAAAGATGCCTGAATGCTGAATAAACCCCTTAAAGGTGAAGGTGGCTGTCTCCGCTCTATCTCCTGTATGCTGTCGCTGTGAGGTGCAACTTTAATGAGTTGCTGGTGCCGGGGTAAAAGGTATGTTGTGCTGTTGCCAATAGCAACCAACGTATAGTTCTTACAATGGCAATACTGGGGGACATGGCTATACTAGGAACGAAATGGCATTACTGGGGTTGGGGACATTATATACTGGAGGAAAATGGCGATGCTGGCGGACATGGCTATACTGGGAAAGATATAGCATTACTGGGGTGGGGGACATTACATACTGGAGTATAATGGCAATGCTGGGGGACACAGGGAGGACATAGCTATACTGGGAAAGATTACTGGGGTGAGGGGACATTGCATACTGGAGGATAATGGCAATGCTGGGGGCCACATGGCTATACTGGGAAAGCAATGGCATTACTGGGGTGGGGAATACTACATACTGGAGGATAATGGCAATGCTTGGGGACACAGGGAGGAAACGGCTATGCTAGATGGACATGCTGTCTTTTCTCTATGATATGACCAAACTAAATTAATACTAGGAAGATGATTTAACAACCATAGTCAGCACTAGTCTATGTTAGGGGAACCAACAGGAATCCCCATAATCACTTCCATTGCAAGAAATACAGGTCTCAGCAGTTACTATTCATGCCACCAATCAGATAGGTTTAGCGGTTGTGTGAGCAGAGGTGGTAGCCAAAGCAAGCACTGTACCCGAGTCTCCTGGTGTGCAATTTTAGTGCTTCAACCTGTGTCCTTCATTTCTTAACATTTGTGGTTGTGACCAAATGTGATCAGGATAGTGACAGGTGTACTATGACCTCCTCTGTAACAAAGTACAGTATGTCCACCCCGACCTCTGCTCTGCCCAATATATAACAAGTATGTCCACCCCGACCTCTGCACTGCCTAATATATAACAAGTATGTCCACCCCGACCTCTGCCCTGCCCAATATATAAGAAGTATGTCCACCCGACCTGTGCTCTGCCCAATACATAACACGTATGTCCACCCCGACCTCTGCTCTGCCCAATATATAACAAGTATGTCCACCCCGACCTCTGCTCTGCCCAATATATAACAAGTATGTCCACCCCGACCTCTGCTCTGCCCAATATATAACCAGTATGTCCACCCCGACCTCTGCCCTGCCTAATATATAAGAAGTATGTCCACCCGACCTGTGCTCTGCCCAATACATAACACGTATGTCCACCCCGACCTCTGCTCTGCCCAATATATAACAAGTATGTCCACCCCGACCTCTGCTCTGCCCAATATATAACAAGTATGTCCACCCCGACCTCTGCTCTGCCCAATATATAACAAGTATGTCCACCCCAACCTCTGCTCTGCCCAATATACAACAACAATCACACAATTACCTCTTTCAGCAACGTGCTCTCTCCACTTTTTGCAAATTCTCTACCTACTGCGGTGCATCACTTCCTGTCTCTTACATCATTTCCTGGGTGTGACATCACTTTCCGCCATCTAGTGGTGAATAGACTAACTGCAGCCTCTGTTTCTGGAATCTCATGCAGTCAGTAATCTATTATTATTATACAGTCTAATTATTATATAATTATAACTATGATTGTTATTTTCTGTTGCTACACAACAGCCTCATCTTCAAATGCATCACATATAGTAATATCAATAATACTGTATAACAGGAATACTAACAATAATATTAATCATTATTAGTCCCAGATAGTTGCTGGAGATGTAGAACTGCCATATGGATGTGATTCCATAGTTACAGGAGATGTCAGTTTCTTGCACCAGACTGAGAGAAAGGCAAAATTACTGGAGAATTACTGGAGAAATATTATGGACTGGGATGTCTATTTTAAATATAAAGTTTTGCTTATATACACTGGACATCCAGAGGAGCAACATTCTTTTGTAAACATCAATAAATGTAATTAGATGCCGTAATTGCCACTTCAGGAGGGTCAGGAGGAGGCATACTAGCTAACTGATGACAAATTGATAAGACCACTAGTAAAATTACTGGAGAAATATTTTGGACTGGGCTGTCTATTTTAAATGTGATGAATGACATTATATCAAACTCTGGTAACTATTGTTAGATATATTAGTTTAACATTGATTGCTCTTTTTCCATGCTAGCAGATATTGCCATTAGGGATGGCAGAACATGTTCACCAATGGACGGTGTGCACTACTAGCGTGCTGGCAGGTAGCGCAACTGGTGCGGACCATTCATGCCTGCCTCATACTTCCCCTTAGGGCCATTTTTTCACCCTTCACACTGAAGTCAGGTGAGACAGATTGATTCATCAGATATGATCACCACCCTGGCCACAACCCCCCCATAACAGACACAATCCCGGTGTCTATTTTCTGTCACCTCTCCTCACCCTCACCCGTCCTTCTACTGTCCATGTCTCCTATCCTGACCCTCACCCACCCTTCTACTGTCCATGTTACCTCTCCTGACCCTCATCCACCCTTCTACTGTCCATGTTACCTCTCCTCACCCTCACCCACCCTTCTACTGCCCATGTCACCTCTCCTGACCCTCACCTACCCTTCTACTGTCCATGTCACCTCTCCTGACCCTCACCCACCCTTCTACTGTCCATGTCACCTCTCCTGACCCTCACCCACCCTTCTACTGTCCATGTGACCTCTCCTGACCCTCATCCACCCTTCTACTGTCCATATCACCTCTCCTGACCCTCACCCACTCTTCTACTGTCCATGTTACCTCTCCTGACCCTCATCCACCCTTCTACTGTCCATGTCACCTCTCCTGACCCTCACCCACCCTTCTACTGTCCATGTCACCTCTCCTGACCCTCAGCCACCCTTCTACTGTCCATGTCACTTCTCCTGACCCTCACTCACCCTTCTACTGTCCATGTCACCTCTCCTGACCCTCACCCACCCTTCTACTGTCCATGTCACCTCTCCTGACCCTCACCCACCCTTCTACTGTCCATGTCACCTCTCCTGACCCTCACCCACCCTTCTACTGTCCATGTCACCTCTCCTGACCCTCACTCACCCTTCTACTGTCCATGTCACCTCTCCTGACCCTCACCCACCCTTCTACTGTCCATGTCACCTCTCCTGACCCTCACCCACCCTTCTACTGTCCATGTTACCTCTCCTGACCCTCACCCACCCTGCCACCCCATGTCATTTTACCTGGGTATCTCTGTATAGTGTAGGTGACCACACAAGATAATGTTTGGTAACTAGGACCAGGCTTGGGTTTTTCCCTAAACCAATCAGTATTCTGAAACACATTGTCCTTTCAGTAATCATGAGGGGGAATAGAGATGTGACACCTAAGCAGACAAATCTGTCTCTCCATAGCAGGAAGAGTGTGAGGGGGGTTCTCATGGGATTGGGATTGTCTATGGCCATTATGCTTCATGTATTCCAGTTAGGCCCCATTCACACTAGAGCGTTTTGCCGCGATTTTGGCAAAACGCTCAAATGCTAGTGCTTTTTAAAAGCGCTAGCGTAATAAAACTCTATGGAACTGTTCTTACTTGGGCAATTTGCAGGAATCGCCGCAAATCGCCCAAAAACAGCAAATGCAAAGGCGTAGCCTGCACTATTTTCAGCCGATTTACAGGCGATCGTGTTTCAGTGCTATAGAAGCGCTAAACGCGATCGACACAAAATCACTGCACCGTTCAGTGATTTTTCCACGTGAAATCATGGAAAAACCACTCCCGCAAAACGCCAGAAAGTATCGCCGGCATTTTGCAAAGCGCAAGTGTGAATAGAGCCTTACTCTGGAGGTTCTGACCTAATTCTGCTATAATGTCTGTATCTGATGGATGTGAGTCAACCTACACCAGTAACAGATCATCTGCATAATATGAGACTAATAAACCTGCTACTACGAAGCCTTTCTCCTGTGGTTGGGGTGTAAGTCTAATGCCATGGCTGGAGCCAATAATATGGGTGATAGAGGGCACCCCTATTTATCCCCCGCACAGGAGGAGCCTCTGTCCCCAGCATCTTCATCTCCACATTCCCATACACTACACGGTAGTTTGTCGGAACACAGTAGAATCCCTTTAGAGTAAACTCCAGGAAAAGTAGTTGACTGTATCAGAAGTTTACTATATCAGAAATGGTCATACATTGTATATTTATACAAGACGCATTGGCTGGGACCTGGGGAATGATTTTGGCAGTGCTTCTAATCAGGCTGCAACTGAAATGAAATCAACATAGGTGTGCAGAGACTAAGGCCACATACACACATCAGACCATAGTCTTTGTAAAATAAAAGATCACAGACCAATTTTACCCCCTTCCATGTAATATGAGAGCCATACCTACACAGTCTATTCTATGGAGCTGAACTCCCCATCAGACAGAAATCTTTGCAAGATGCTGCACACAAAGATGCTGTAGACATTCAAAAGATCAGTATCTGCAAAAGATCTGTTCCTGCAAAAGATCCGTTCCTGCAAAATGCATTCATAGTCTATGATATCTGCACATCATCATACACACCTTGTTTAACCAGCCGGGCGGTATGGACGAGCTCAGCTCGTCCATCACCGCCGGAGGCTGCCGCTCAGGCCCTGCTGGGCCGATTTTCATCAAATAAAGAGCAGCACACGCAGCCGGCACTTTGCCAGCCGCGTGTGCTGCCCGATCGCCGGCCAGCGCTAAGGGCTGGATCGGAGGCGGCTGACGTCAGGACGTCGGCTGACGTCCATGACGTCACTCCGCTCGTCGCTATGGCGACGATGTAAGCAAAACAAGGAAGGCCGCTCATTGCAGCCTTCCTTGTTTATTCTGGGCGCCGGAGGCGATCGGAAAAACGCCTCCGGAGCGCCCTCTAGTGGGCTTTCATGCAGCCAACTTTCAGTTGGCTGCATGAAATAGTTTTTTTTTTATTTAAAAAAAACCCTCCCGCAGCCGCCCTGGCGATCTTAATAGAACGCCAGGGTGGTTAACATACATTCATCTGCAGATCAGATCCACCAGGATGGATTTTCAGATCTGCAGATGATTGTCTGATCTGCAGATGCATGTCAGTTAAACAAGGTGTGTATGATGATCTGCAGATCTCATAGACTATGAATGCAATTTGCAGGAACGGATCTTTGGCAGGAACAGATCTTTTGCAGATACTGATCTTTTGTGTCTGTACAGCATCTGTGTGTGCAGCATCTTGCAAAGATTTTTTTCTGATGGGAAGTTCAGCTCCATAGAAAAGACTGTGTAGGTATGGCTCTCATACTACATGGATTGGTCTGTGATCAAAATTGGTCTGTGATCTTTCATTTTCAAAAGACTATGGTCTGATGTGTGTATGTGGCCTTATGCTGTGTACACACTTGAAAGATTAATGAAAGATCTTAGACCAATTTTACTACCTTCCATGTAGTATGAGAGCATACTCTACACAGTCTTTTCTATTGAGCTGAACTCCCCATCAGATAAAAATCTTTGCAAGATCGGGTACAGAAAGATGCTGTACACATTCAAAAGATCAGTATCTGCAAAAGATCTGTTCCTGCAAAAGATCAGTTCCTGCAAAATGCATTCATAGTCTATGATATCTGCAGATCTCATACACACCTTGTTTAACAGATATTCATCTGCAGATCTGACATTCATCTGCAGGTCTTAAGATCCATCCTGGTTGATCTGATCTGCAGATGAATGTCTGTTAGACCAATTTTACCCCCTTCCATGTAGTATGAGAGCATACTCTACACAGTCTATTCTATGGAGCTGCACTCCCCATCAGATAAAAATCTTTGCAAGATGCTGATCACAAAGATGCTGTACACATTCAAAAGATCAGTATCTGCAATAGATCAGTTCCTGAAAAATGCATTCATAGTCTATGATATCAGCAGATCCTCATAGACACCTTGTTTAATAGACATTCATCTGCAGATCAGGTTCACCAGGATGAGTATGCTCTCATAATACATGGAAGGTGGTAAAATTGGTCTAAGATCTTTGTTTAATCTTTCAAGTGTGTACACACCATAAAATACACACCGTGAATACAAATAAGATGCAAACTATGCACTAAATACTAAACTAGATTAATTGAATGCAGACTGAGGCACATGAATGCAGCTAGTCACAAGTAGACTTACATTTTTGTACAACAGGAGGAAATGGCAGCGCTTCCAAATGCAGGCTGCACCTGAATTGACCAGCTGCATAGATGTGAAGAGCCCAAAACATGGGCATATTACTAGAGATGGCCCAGATGGTTCGCCCGGCGGGTAGTTCGCGCGGATATCAGCTACCCTCACCCGCGGAGGGTAGCGGACACACACGTTCGACCCGCCTCCTATATCTCATCATTGGGCTAAACTTTGACCCTCTACATCACAGTCAGCAGACACATGGCAGCCATTCAGGCTGCACTCACCCATGGACCCCCACCCCCCCTATAAAAACGCTGCATCGTCGGCCATGTTCTCAGTCTGCTGATCTTGCTCTAGTGAGAGGTAGGGAGAGACATTTGGAGATAGGGGAGCGTTAGTTAGGATGTTGTTAGCTTGCTCCTTGCTCAATGTTGTTGCTGAAAGCACCCCACAAAAAGCTCTTTTGAGAGCTAATATTCTTCTGATGTGTGTGGATGTGGATGTGTGTGTGGATGTGTGGGTGTGTGTGTGACCAGACCACAGACAGGCATAGATTCCTTAGCTGGGCCTAGTTGCTGACTGTACTGTACCAGGCCCAGCACACTCTGTATTACCATTGCATATCTTTTCACTGCATTTGTGATCTAACTTACTAAAGCATCTTTGTGGCTGACACTGCATATCCTAGAGCCCAGACAGTTGCCAGCCAGGCTAGCTGGGATTTATAGTCCCACACTGTATTACCATACCATTGCATATCTTTTCACTGCATTTATGATTTAACTTACTAAAGCATAGCTGTCTTTGTGGGTGACATTGCATAGATAGAGCGCACAGACAGTTGCCAGGCCAGCTGGGATTTGTAGTCCCACACTGGCAGCACACTGTATTACCATACCATTGCATATCTTTTCACCTCAGCTCGAGCATATGGGCTGGAAAACCGCCATCGCCTGCACTCTCGCCATCGTGCACACCAGCATGGACATCACTACACAAACAGCTGTTTGCGGTACGTTACACAGTGAGTTTGGTCTGTCAGTGTGAAGCAGTACACTCAGGGTTGGACTGCGACCCTGGGGGGCCACTAGAGAAATTTCAACCTGGGGCCCACACATCCCATGAATGGGTGGGAAAAGGGGCGTGACCATGCACCGGAAGGTGGGTGTGGTCATGATGTATCATGGACCGGGCATAATGTACATAGCAGCATTGTAATTGAGACACCGCTGCCCATCAAAACTTTGCATAGTATTTATATAAAGTAATAGTAACATAAAGTAATGCCCTAGTTACCATACATATGACATTGATTACAATGTGAGCTCCTCTGAGGACAGTCAGTGACATGACTCTGTAATGTGCTGCAGAAGATGTCAGTGCTTTATAAATACATAATAATAATATGGTAAGACATTAGACTATGACTATGGTAGGGATTAGACTGTGAGCTCCTCTGAGGACAGTCAGTGACATGACTATGCACTCTGTACAGTGCAGCAGAAGATGTCAGTGCTATATAAATACATAATAATAATATGGTAGGACATTAGACTATGGCTATGGTAGGATTAGATTGTGAGCTCCTCTGAGGACAGTCAGTGACATGACTCTGTAAAGTTATCAGCTTATCAGCTGAAGGTGCTAAGAAAACATGGATGATGCGGATCTTAATCTCCTTACTTTCTCCTACACGGCAGAGGAGACTTCAAAGATCATAACTCAAGTATCTCATGAAGTAGCCTTTTTGAATGCCTCTGATGACAAGGCTATACGTCGACAGATACAGAAGGTAGCTAAGCTACACATTACTTTTGTATCGTAGAGTGGGGCGCATACCAAGAGGTATGCGGGCCCATGTGGCACGCATAATGTTTCCATCTGACAAAACCTTCTGTGATACATGGTCACATATCTGGAACTAAGCATCATTTGACGCTATGGTCTTGACCATCCAGAGAATCCAAGAAGAGTTGCCAAAGCTCACGCAAACAAGGACTGACCTCAAGGACAAATTAAAACAAGTGATCTCAATAGAAGCTTATGAACAATTTGAAGATGAACTGGTAACTTTATTGGATACACATCAAAGGAATGTTGAGGCCATAAAGTGAGAAAAATACCAGCGTGATGAGCTTGATTATACATCTGGGTATGTGCATGCCTGGCAAAAACCTGGGGGTAGACCTAGGTTACCCCGTAGATTGAAAGGAGTAAAGATCCCTGGTACAGGTCAAGAAGAATCACAATCTCAATCGACAGATTTTTTGGCCAGTTCTTCACAGGAAAGTCTGTCAGACGTCCCAGGAAACCACGGGGAGGGCGCAGGAGGAGGCACCATAAAATCCAGGCTGAGACCACGACAATCACGCCCCTACCAGAGGAAAATTTAGTTGTCAATATTTCATCTGTGCAGCTGACACCAACGCAGATGGTTGCCCTCAACCATGGACTGTCTTTCTCCCCAACGAATTGGCCTGATCCTCTGGAAGTAGATATCGAGTTGCAGCGTTTTTTTTAGGAACATCAAGTTAAAGTATTATTTTTCTATACCGAGGGATTTCATGTCGACGACACCCCTACAGATGGAAGATGGAACACTTACACTTAGAGATCTAGGACTTCGGTCTAAATCCAATTTTTAACCACCTTCCTGTCAGATCATTGATTAATTTATTCGGAAAGTGCAGGGTGAGGTATATACATTGTTGCGTAGATCTGATAAATTGGCTATGTCCGTTTCCAACAATTTAAATAGAGATGAGAAACTGGCATTACAAGAACTGATGGACAATCTTTTGTTAACTATAAAGCCAGCAGATAAAGGTGGGGCTGTCGTCGTCATGGATACCATCTCCTATAAAAACGAAATTAGAAGACAACTTCCAGATCAGGGGACTTACCGTTTGTTGAATGGAGACCCTTTGAGAGAAATCCAACAAAAAATCCAGGACAATGTGTCGAAGGCATCACAAGATGGACTCATCGATATGAAGCTAGCTAATTATTTGATTGAATCAGAATCCATCACTCCAGTTCTTTATACATGTCCTAAAATACACAAAACGTTGGACAAAACCCCAGGACGCCCTATAGTAGCGGGGGTCAAGTCAGTTTTTTAACCCATAGCTAAATATCTAGATAAAATTTTAAGACTGTATGTGGCCGGACAGAAATCATATCTTAGGGATACTCAGATGTTTTTAAATGTGCTTAGAAACATGGAGCCCTTGGAAGGGGATTACCTGTTAGTTACTATGAATGTAGAGAGCCTCTACACCTCCATCCCACATGATGGGGGTGTAGAGGCTGTCAAATTTATGTTGGAGACAGCTTCAGATTTTGATACTCGACAGGTTAAGTTTATCTGTGATTTGTAGGAGTTGGTTCTGAGAAACAATTATTTTCGATTTGAGGATGATTTTTTCATGCAAATTAAAGGTACAGCGATGGGGTTGAACGTGGCCCCGACCTATGCAAACATATTCATGGGAGTGTATGAGGATATGTATATATATATATACAAATGAGTTGTTCAAACAGTATGCTATGCAGTGGTAGATACATTGATGATGTGTTCTGCATGTGGTCAGGGCCACGTTCGACCCTAGATGCTTTTGTGGCTGAGATTGTGTCCTGTAACAAGGATATAAGATTTACTGTCCATACCTCTGAAAGACAGATTTCCTTTTTGGATGTCATGGTTGTTCACGATGGCAATGTATTGAAAACTGACCTCTATACAAAGCCAACGGATGTGAACTCCCTGTTGCACTTTGGGAGTTTCCATCCGTTGGCTACTAAGAGGTCGATTCCGTTGAGTCAATTCAAAAGAGTACATACCATAGTGTCGGATGAGCGACAGAGGGAAGTTAGGATAGGAGAAATGCGCAATAAATTTTTGCGTAGGAGATATCCAGGTCAATTGGTAGATGGTGCGATGGCGAGACTTGCGGATGGCGTGGGAGGCAGGCATCACAAGAGGCTGACTGACAGAGTCCCATTTGTGTCAAGATTTAATACTGAAAGCTATAATATAGCAAAAATTATTAAGCGTAATTGGCACTTGCTGTCTGATAGCTTCTCACATATTGCTGAATTTAAAAATGTTGCAGTTTTTTTCTTATAGAAAAGCACCATCCTTGAGGGATAGGTTGGTGCATGCTGATAGTACTGGAGGTGGTGCTGGCCGACGTGCACTGACCCGCAGGGGCACTTTTCCATGTCTTAATTGTGTTCACTGCAGTTCAGTGATCAAAGGGGATACTATTACACATCCCCATAGGGGTACTAAGATGAAAATTAGGGGTTGTCACTCATGTGACTCCATGTATGTTGTTTATGCTTTGAAGTGCCCCTGTGGGTTAGTGTATGTTGGCCAGACCACTCAAAAAATGAAAGTTAGACTCTCCTCTCACAAACATGCAATTAGAGAGAAGCTTGTTAAACAGTCAGTGGCTAATCATTTTGTACAAGCATCACACTCAGTCAACTCAGATACATGATTTTGGAGCAAGTACTACCATCTAGGAGGGGAGGAGATAGGGTTAAGAAACTTTTATATAGGGAAGCATATTGGATTAAAAAAAAAAACTAGATTCTATGGAGCCTAGAGGTCTTAATAGATACCTTTTATTTAATATGCCTGTTTTCCATGCCATCTGGCTATGTCATTGCTATCTTTATGTTTATTCATTAATTTTTGATTTTTGTTATTTTATTTTTGCAATATAGATCTGATATTTATCTGGAGCTCCCCCATGCAAAATCCCCTGCATTAATAACTATGGCAGTATATCATGATGCAGAGGTAAGATCATTTGTTTATTTTATGCTATCGTAAGGTATAGAGTCTTCCTTGTATGTGAGGGGTGGCTTGTTGTCCATCACCATGGTTACAACGAGGTAGGAGTGGGTGGATTCGGAGCGTGGCCTCTAGGGGAGGCGCTGGGAGTCTGGCACGCGTCTCACTGGTTGCATGGCTTGCGAAGACGTGGGTGGCCTGTGTGCCGCCCACGCTCTACGTCACTCGCTGCAGTTCCCCGTCAGGTCCGCCGTAGGCGGATCGGGGTGACGCTGTGTGAGTACAGCTATGCGCAGGTGCGGGATGATCGGGACCCTCTCCGCATAATGACATGGGGAGGAGGTGGGGAGATGGATCCAGCATCCTATGGCAGAGCAGCAGGTCAGTTCCCCATCAGGTCCGTGTTAATGATTGGATAGGTGTTACATTGTATTTCATTGGCTGCTTTGTCAGACGTGTATAAAAATGGTGTAAACTGTGATGTATGTTTATTTTGTACCAAACCTTGCTTGATAAAGGAGATAGCCACCGAAACGTCGCTGAAGGCGGTACAAGATCTGATTATGCAATAAAAGAGCAATATAAATGGATGGTGTCGGTCATTTCAATACTACGTCTCAGTTCAGGGTCTTTAAAGCTTTAACAAAACAATTCACAGAGTAGCATGAAAGAGCCCTCAGGATTCTGAGTAAAAATACTTGTAAAAGGAACACTTATGGCCAAGACGTCGCCCACACTTAACACTTGTCTGACAAGTAGTGACTACTTCTAAAATATTTCCCACGCTCAGCAAATGAATAGGACTTTTATTGTGATTGATTTATAAAGCGCCAACATATTCCATGGAGCTGTACAAAGTAAGAAAACAAACAAGGGGTACATAATGATACAGACAACGATATTCATCAAATATGGACACTGATGCAAAATACAGAACTAAAGATTACAATGACAGATGTAAGCACAAGCTATGAAATGAACAACAAATTCCAAGACACAAAAGGGTGAGAGAGCCCTGCCCTTGCAAGTTTACAATCTAAAAGAATGGGGTTAAACAGGAGGTGGGGACAATTGCAGTGTATATGCAGGCAGTGCGTATTTGGGTTATTCAATAAGGAGTAAGACTTGACGTGAGGTTGAAGGGGGCAGGGCTGTGTAGTCGGTACAAAAATCCAGGGCTGTGGAGTCGGAGTTGGAGTCGGAGTCGGAGTCGAGGAGTCGGAGCAATTTTGGGCACCCGGAGTCAGAGTTGGAGTCGTTGATTTCATAAACTGAGGAGTCAGAGTCAGATGATTTTTGTAAAAAATCCACAGCCCTGTTAAGTATTAGACTAAGAAGTCGGAGTCATTTTGGGTACCCGGAGTCGGAGTTAGAGTCGGAGTCGTGGTTTCATAAACTGAGGAGTCGGAGACAGAAGATTTTAGTACCGACTCCACAGCCCTGCAAAAATCCACCAACTCCTCAGTTTAGGATTCCTCCGACTCCTCTAATTTGCTTATTACAATCTTGTTGATTGAAAGTATGTAACATGAAATTCGTCTCTTAACTACCAACGCTTAGGAATTTTACAAGACAACTGAAGTGAGAGGGATATGGAGACAGCTATATTTATTCCCTTTAGACTAAAACTAGTCCTTGGTAAGAGTACTTGCAAAAGGTACAGACCGGAACAAAGAACATCTATCAGGCCCTAGGCAATGTAAGTGTGGGTACATGTAAGAATGATGTGCAGGTACTCTGCAGGGGAATGAGGGGATTCTTCCTCTACTACACATTCTTCATGCACAATCTGAACCAGGTTTATGGGTGATAGACAACACCTCTGTGTTCAATGTGCACAACATTCTCAGTGGATTCCCTGCAGCTCTGTGGGGAGTGCATATGTAGAGTATAGTACTACTGTGTAACAAAGTAAACCTGAGACAGATGAAATTAAAGTTTTATACATACCTGGGGTTTTCTTCCAGCTCCCTTCAGGCTAATCAGTCCCTCGCTGTCCTCCTCCGGCACCTGGATCTTCTGGTATGATTCCAGGTACTTGAGCCAGTCTGGCGTAGTGCGCATGCACACACTCCGCCACCAGGAGCGTACTACACCTGCGCAGCACAATTGCGCAGGTGCAGAATGCTCCTGGCTGTAGGAGCGGCACGTGGCCGGAATGCGCTGACTGCCTGAATTACTGGGACTCATCGCAGAAGATCCAGGTGGTGGAGGAGGACAGCGAGGGACTGATTGGCCTGAAGGGGAGTGGAGGAAGCCCCAGGTATGTATAATTTTTTTCTTTTCATCCGTCTCAGGTACCCTTTAATTCGAAGTCACCAAAACAAATTTTAACAACCTAAATTATTTGATTTCATGAGCAAAGAGTGGATACATTTGCATAAATCAGCATCAACGCAGAATTATTTCCATCTCATTGACCATCTCTATTAGTGACACGGCTACACATCAGGCTTTATTCTTACAGCATAGATGTTATTTAGTATATATAAGAGATTCCTGTGTACACATCATATATACAGTCACAATCAGATGTGTATATCTGACTTTAAAAATACGGGGACTGCTTTATTGAAGCAGCACAAGTAACTAATTTTGATTTGTTTATTTCATTTTTGTGGACTAAGCACAGCTATTACTGTATGTATAAATTATTTATGATGACTATTATCTGAGAAATAGAACATATATTTTCTATTTTAATTACAGGTTAAATTAATTAGGAGTCGGAGCATTCTTTCCCGACTCCAGGCACCCAAAATTGCTCCGACTCCACAGCCCTGGAAGGGGGAATGGCCTAAGTTACAGCGTATGCTTGTCAGAAAAGGTGAGTTTTGAGAGAGCATTTTAAGATTTCAAAGGTGGGGGAGTGACGGATGTGCTGTGGAAGAGCATTCCAGAGGAGGGGTGAGGCACGTGAAAAGTCTTGTATACATGAATGCGAAGAGGTAATTCTAGGTGAGGACAAAAGAAGCTCCTGTGCAGATCTGAGATTGCAATCAAGTAAAGATAGAAAAACAGTCCATGCACTCATCCGGTCTGACAGCTCAGTAATAACAACATGCACAGCGTGCTTCCTCTTCCTGCGCCTCCACGTGCGGGAAAAATAGTCCAAGCAATTCCAACAGCAAAGACCGCATGAGCACCAGTAAAATGCACACCGCTGTGTTTAATAGCAAAAATTCAGCATTCCAGCAGCTGTCACAATAAAAGGCAATACGTCACCCTTTCCGGGTGCACCCAGCATAGAGATACTTCAGATCTGAGATTGCGGTTTGGTTGGTGTCTGGAAACTAGTGAGGAGATGTATGGCCGAGAGATCACTAGAGTGAGATCTTTCATGTCTGACTAGCTGTGTTTTCCGTCCAAAACATTTCCCACACTCAGCACATGAATGTGGCTTCTCACCAGTGTGCATTCTCTCATGTCTGACAAGGTTTGATTTATTCCCAAAACATTTCCCACACTCAGCACATGAATAGGGCTTCTCACCAGTGTGTGATCTCTTATGTGTGACAAGGTGTGATTTACGCCCAAAACATTTCCCACACTCAGCACATGAATAGGGCTTCTCACCTGTGTGTATTCTCTCATGACTAACTAGAGTTGATTTGTCACTAAAACATTTCCCACACTCAGCACATGAATAGGGCTTCTCACCAGTGTGTATTCTCTCATGATTAACTAGACTTGATTTTTCACTAAAATATTTCCCACACTCAGCACATGAATAGGGCTTCTCACCAGTGTGAGATCTCTCATGGTTGACAAGATCCGATTTACTCATAAAACATTTCCAACAATCAGCACATGAATAGGGCTTCTCACCAGTGTGTCGTCTCTGATGAAAAACTAGATTTGATCTATGCCTAAACCATTTCCCACACTCAGCACATGAATATGGCTTCTCACCAGTGTGCAATCTTTGATGACTAACAAGCTGTAATTTTTGTACAAAACACTTCCCACACTCAGCACACGAATAGGGCCTCTCACCAGTGTGTAGTCTCTCATGATTAACTAGACTTGATTTTTCACTAAAGCATTTCCCACACTCAGAACATGCATAGGGCTTCTCACCAGTATGAGTTCTCTCATGTGTGGCAAGATGTGATTTCCTCCCAAAACATTTCCCACACTCAGCACATGAAAAGGGCTTCTCACCAGTGTGTGATCTCTTATGTGTGACAAGGGTTGATTTATTCCCAAAACATTTCCCACACTCAGCACATGAATAGGGCTTCTCACCTGTGTGTATTCTCTCATGATTAACTAGACTTGATTTTTCACTAAACCATTTCCCACACTCAGCACAAGAATATGGCTTCTCACCAGTGTGCGTTTTCTCATGACTGCTCAGCTTTGATTTTCGCACAAAACATTTCCTACACTCAGAACATGCATAGGGCTTCTCACCAGTATGAGTTCTCTCATGTGTGGCAAGATGTGATTTACTCCCAAAACATTTCCCACACTCAGCACAAGAATAGGGCTTCTCACCAGTGTGCGTTCTCTGATGTCTGACAAGATTTGATTTCGTAACAAAACATTTCCCACATGTGGAACAGGAATGAGACCCTCCAGCAGGGGGAGACCTGTGCTGGGTATGAGGCCCCTCAGGGTTAGACAGGTGAGTGGAGTCTGTGGGAATATTTGGGGTCACCAGGATATCTGCAAGAGACTCTTGTCCAGTGACATCACCATCCGTTGTACAGTCTGTGGATACAGAGAGACGAGTCTCTGAGAGGTTCCTGATGCCGGGACTCCACCCTGCAAATAGAGAAACATCATCACTTCCTGTTAGAGAATTCTGAGGGGAGGAGCAATTATCATTAGAGATGGTCAGTGAGCTGCTGATAATTCCAAGTATATGCAGTTTGGAAATGGACTAGATGCAGCAGCTGCATAACTTTGCATTTCATTAGCATACAATTTACACCATCTCAGAGTTATTAGCATATCATTGCCCATCACTAGTTATCAGCCTGACAGAGAACTGCAGAAGGTTCAGTCTATGTACAGGTCCTTCTAAAAAAAAATTAGCATATTGTGATAAAGTTCAGTATTTTCTGTAATGTACTGATAAACAGACTTTCATATATTTTAGATTCATTACACACAACTGAAGTAGTTCAAGCCTTTTATTGTTTTAAATAGTAGATGGTGTGGGTTCAGCGCTCAAAAGACAGTCTCTGGTGCAAGATCTTGTGATATAAAACACATATAGGGGGAGTATGCCAGGCAGCACTCCCCCTCAAGCTGAATAGACTCACCGGATCCACTGGCCGGATTGGGCCCGCAATCGCTTTAGGGGTATGGGCCACCCCTCAGCCGGTCCTGCCGATCTCAGCTGGGCACTTGTACTCCTAGTCCAGCAGAGGGTCCACCCGATATGGATAGTAATCCAGTAGTTTAACCTTTTCGGGACCATGTGCATGAGATCCTACGCCGCACTTGTGGCTGTTCTAGCCTGATGCGGCGTAGGATCTACGCCGGCCCGAAATTTCCGCTCCCGACGCGATCGTGCGCACCCGGAGGGGGAGATCAAGCTGTCATATGACAGCCGACATCTCCCCCGAGTGATCAGCAGCCATCGCGTATGGCTGCTGATCACACGATCACTACGATCGCCGTCGGATCGTAGTGATCTGTTTGACAGCTGCGGCGGCAGGGGGGGAAAGAAGAGGATCCACTCACCTCCCTGCCGTTCCAGCGACGATCGGCGCCCCCCTCCGCTCTGGCCGGCATCTCCGCTTCATCTGACGTCAGCGCCGGGTCCCGGCTTGATGACGTCATCAAGCCGCGACCCGGAACTGCTCGTCAGATGAAGCGGAGATGCCGGCCGGAGAAGAGGGTCCCGTGCGGCTCATCGCTGGAGCCTGGAAGGTAAGTGAAGGCTGCAGGCAGAAGGGGGGGCCCAGGCCACCAAGGGGGGACACAATGCCCGGCAGCCACACACGGGATCCGGCCGCCTGACCCCCCCAAACGCGCGCACCCCCTTCCCGCCAAAAATGCCTGGTCCTTAAGGGGGGGTAGGTGGCCGGTCCCGAAAAGGTTAAGCCTCAAGGAAAAAAACGCTTGACATAGCGTAAAAGTATAAAGGGATTCCCATGTTTATTAAAAAAACACACATAAAAGTGCCAAACAATCAGCACACGATTCCATAAAAGTATACAGTCCAGGTGAAAACGAGTAAGCTGATATATGGGGAGCACGCAGCTTTAGCTAGCGTGATGGCTGGTCACAGTTCCGCCCCAGCCCTTCCCCTACAGCGAGCCACTCGTTAGTTTGGAAGCGTGTACCCGACGTCCACCGCGTCCGATGACGTCACACGCAGCGCCGCTCCGTAGCTCCGCCCAACGCGTTTCGTTACTATAGTAACTCATCAGGGGCTACGGAGCTTCGGAGGCGACGTATCTTTATACCATAATTAGTGTCATGCGCAGTAGATTTACCAAGCGCAACCAAAGCTGCCCGCTCCCCTCACATACACCATATGTGTTAGGATCAAGCAACATATTAATATACATCAATGAATATCAGTCAATAAATCAGCTGAGAACTAGTGTAATATATGGACATAAAATTTGGTTTTAAACAGGATGCAACATAATAAAATTATATTAGGGCCACTTGGTGGCAGTATACATTACATAAATCAATGTAAGCACAATACTAGATAAATTATGCCTGAGCCATACTCTGTCCTTAGGTTATGGCACTAAACATAAACCTGACAATTAGTATATAAAAACAATTATCATACTCACAATCTCGGGGTGGTTGCAGCCTAGCTGGTACTGATGTAGCAATTTAGATCAATGTCAATATTCATGCCAGCCGGCTGCAAACATCCTAGAGGATAAGCAGTTGGTTATCCGCCCCGCTGATAAAGGGGGCGGAGTTGTAGTCCTTACAAAGGAGCAATACAATGATGAACTTAACAGATTGGTGGGGGATGAATTAACTTATAAAAAACTACCCGGGGATCCGACAGGACGGTATAAGGAGGAACTGAGGGAATTGCTGAAGGTGGGATTGGGTGAGGGGTTTCTGAATGATAGGGAGTATGATTATTTGTTGCCTAGTGCACCACGTATCCCTGTCATATATCAGACACCCAAGATTCATAAGAGTCTGACCCTACCACCGGGCAGACCCATTATTAGTGGTATGGGGTCTATCACACACCGGCTGGGACAATATCTGGATGATATGCTCCAGGCATAATTTATCTAGTATTGTGCTTACATTGATTTATGTAATGTATACTGCCACCAAGTGGCCCTAATATAATTTTATTATGTTGCATCCTGTTTAAAACCAAATTTTATGTCCATATATTACACTAGTTCTCAGCTGATTTATTGACTGATATTCATTGATGTATATTAATATGTTGCTTGATCCTAACACATATGGTGTATGTGAGGGGAGCGGGCAGCTTTGGTTGCGCTTGGTAAATCTACTGCGCATGACACTAATTATGGTATAAAGATACGTCGCCTCCGAAGCTCCGTAGCCCCTGATGAGTTACTATAGTAACGAAACGCGTTGGGCGGAGCTACGGAGCGGCGCTGCGTGTGACGTCATCGGACGCGGTGGACGTCGGGTACACGCTTCCAAACTAACGAGCGGCTCGCTGTAGGGGAAGGGCTGGGGCGGAACTGTGACCGGCCATCACGCTAGCTAAAGCTGCGTGCTCCCCATATATCAGCTTACTCGTTTTCACCTGGACTGTATACTTTTATGGAATCGTGTGCTGATTGTTTGGCACTTTTATGTGTGTTTTTTTAATAAACATGGGAATCCCTTTATACTTTTACGCTATGTCAAGCGTTTTTTTCCTTGAGGCTTAACCTTTTCGGGACCGGCCACCTACCCCCCCTTAAGGACCAGGCATTTTTGGTGGGAAGGGGGTGCGCGCGTTTGGGGGGGTCAGGCGGCCGGATCCCGTGTGTGGCTGCCGGGCATTGTGTCCCCCCTTGGTGGCCTGGGCCCCCCCTTCTGCCAGCAGCCTTCACTTACCTTCCAGGCTCCAGCGATGAGCCGCACGGGACCCTCTTCTCCGGCCGGCATCTCCGCTTCATCTGACGAGCAGTTCCGGGTCGCGGCTTGATGACGTCATCAAGCCGGGACCCGGCGCTGACGTCAGATGAAGCGGAGATGCCGGCCAGAGCGGAGGGGGGTGCCGATCGTCGCTGGAACGGCAGGGAGGTGAGTGGATCCTCTTCTTTCCCCCCCTGCCGCCGCAGCTGTCAAACAGATCACTACGATCCGACGGCGATCGTAGTGATCGTGTGATCAGCAGCCATACGCGATGGCTGCTGATCACTCGGGGGAGATGTCGGCTGTCATATGACAGCTTGATCTCCCCCTCCGGGTGCGCACGATCGCGTCGGGAGCGGAAATTTCGGGCCGGCGTAGATCCTACGCCGCATCAGGCTAGAACAGCCACAAGTGCGGCGTAGGATCTCATGCACATGGTCCCGAAAAGGTTAAACTACTGGATTACTATCCATATCGGGTGGACCCTCTGCTGGACTAGGAGTACAAGTGCCCAGCTGAGATCGGCAGGACCGGCTGAGGGGTGGCCCATACCCCTAAAGCGATTGCGGGCCCAATCCGGCCAGTGGATCCGGTGAGTCTATTCAGCTTGAGGGGGAGTGCTGCCTGGCATACTCCCCCTATATGTGTTTTATATCACAAGATCTTGCACCAGAGACTGTCTTTTGAGCGCTGAACCCATACCATCTACTATTTCATACTTGGCTTTCCACAGAGAGCAGGGAGCGCTCCACCTAAATGAACTGGGTGTTTGAATAGTCTATCAGACTTTAATAACTGTATCTGGTTTATCCGTGCAGTGTTGATTATTATTAGGCTGTCATTAAGGTAGCCACGCATAGTGAGCGCTAATATATGTTTTAGTTGTCTTTAATTGTTTTAAGATTGATGATTTTGGCATACAGCTCATGAAAACCCAAATTTCCTATCTCAAAAAATTAGCATATTTCATCCGACCAATAAAAGAAAAGTGTTTTTAAAACAAAAAAAGTCAACCTTCAAATAATGATGTTCAGTTATGCACTCAATACTTGGTCGGGAATCCTTTTGCAGAAATGACTTCTTCAATGCGGCGTGGCATGGAGGCAATCAGCCTGTGGCACTGCTCAGGTGTTATGGAGGCCCAGGATGCTTCAATAGCGGCCTTAAGCTCATCCAGAGTGTTGGGTCTTGCGTCTCAACTTTCTCTTCACAATATCCCACAGATTCTCTATGGGGTTCAGGTCAGGAGAGTTGGCTGGCCAATTGAGCACAGTAATACCATGGTCAGTAAACCATTTACCAGTGGTTTTGGCACTGTGAGCAGGTGCCAGGTCGTGCTGAAAAAATGAAATCTTCATCTCCATAAAGCTTTTCAGCAGATGGAAGCATGAAGTGCTCCAAAATCTCCTGATAGCTAGCTGCATTGACCCTGCCCTTGATAAAACACAGTGGACCAACACCAGCAGCTGACATGGCACCCCAGACCATCACTGACTGTGGGTACTTGACACTGGACTTCAGGTATTTTGGCATTTCCCTCCCCCCAGTCTTCCTCCAGACTCTGGCACCTTGATTTCCGAATGACATGCAAAAGTTGCTTTCATCCGAAAAAAGTACTTTGTACCACTGAGCAACAGTCCAGTGCTGCTTCTCTGTAGCCCAGGTCAGGCGCTTCTGCTGCTGTTTCTGGTTCAAAAGTGGCTTGACCTGGGGAATGCGGCACCTTTTAGCCCATTTCCTGCACACGCCTGTACATGGTGGCTCTGGATGTTTCTACTCCAGACTCAGTCCACTGCTTCCGCAGGTCCCCCAAGGTCTGGAATTGGTCCTTCTCCACAATCTTCCTCAGAGTCCGGTCACCTCTCCTCGTTGTGCAGCGTTTTCTGCCACACTTTTTCCTTCCCACAGAGGTGCCTTGACACAGCACTCTGGGAACAGCCTATTCATTCAGCAATTTCTTTCTGTGTCTTAAGGCTAGTACACACTAGCAATTTTGATGGATCAATCATTGGTCAATTTTACCACCTCCATGTAGTATGAGGGCCAAACAGATTTTCAATTCTATGCAGATTATAAAGGTAAATGGTCATACTACATGGAGGTGGTAAAATTGACCAATGATTGATCCATCAAAATTGCTAGTGTGTAATAGGCATTACCCCCTTGCTTGAGGGTGTCAATGATGGCCTTCTGGACAGCAGTCAGGTCGGCAGTCTTATCCATGATTGCGGTTTTGAGTAATGAACCAGGCTGGAAGTTTTTAAAAGCCTCAGGAATCTTTTGCAGGTGTTTCGAGTTAATTAGTTGATTCAGATGATTAGGTTAATAGCTCGTTTAAAGAACCTTTTCATGATATGCTAATTTTTTGACATAGGAATTTTGGGTTTTCATGAGTTGTATGCCAAAATCATCAATATCAATACAATAAAAGGCTTGAACTACTTCAGTTGTGTGTAATGAATCTAAAATATATGGAAGTCTAATGTTTATCAGTACATTACAGAAAATAATGAACTTTTATCACAATATGCACATTTTTTGAAAAGGACCTGTATTAATGATCCAGCGGATGAAATACAGAGAAGTGTTTCTCATCTCTGAAGAGGATACAAAATTATCAAGACTAAGCAGGAAAGTGACATATTACAGCAGGATCTACAGTGTGGCAATATGGACAGACGGAGGGGAGAGGACATTTCATGTGGATAAATGTAAAGTCATGCACCTTTGGTTGAAAAAATTACATCCGTTCTTTAAATTCAACCAGAAAAAAATGATCACTGTCCTGAACTCGCACATATCCCAGCAGATCAGGGGTAACATCCTTCCTGGCTGCAGATGGCAGTCAGATAAATCCCTGATTCAGCTGTGCTGGGAAGTGCCGTATTTTTCACACCATAAGATGCAATCTCTGTCACAGATTGCAATCTCTCCACAGAACAAAGCATACTCCAAAGCCATCAGGGTGTCTGTACTGTTATTGTAAGTGAGCTGTCTCCAAATACCAACATGAATGATAGTTTTAGATGACAAAACTAACAGGAGTCCATAGCATAACCCTAATATAGCCAGTCTGGGAGCAGTGACACAGTCATAATAATTACAAAACACATTTAATGTTCACTACTCACCTGTCTTGTCCTCTTGAAGTGCATCATCTTCTACATTTGTCCCCATCATTTCACCCTCCTCTATAGACTGCTGATCACTCCTCATATATGATGCCTCTGCTTCCTCTTTACTTGTCTTCATCGTGTCACCCTTCTCCATGGGCTGCTGATCACTCCTCACATATGTCTCTTCTTCTTCCTTTTTAATTGTCCTCATTATGTCACCCTTCTCCATAGACTGCTGATCACTTATCATATACGTCTTTTCTTCTTCTTCTTTAATTGTCCTCATCATATCACCCTCCTCCACAGACTGCTGATCACTCCTCACATATGACTCTTGTTCTTTGAGCTCAGATCTCAGTTCTGAAAAGGATAACAGATTATAGCTGTAAGATATTAGCAGTAATGAACAGAGCACAGAAAAGAACATAATTTGCTAGCGGGTGATAATCTCCCATAAGCTGTGGTATCCTGCACATTCAGTACCACAGTCCTCTCTCCCAGTGTGCCTTGCTCATCATCTGGTGCTTCTCTCCTCCTCTCCATGCACACATTCCTGGGAGGTTACAGCAGTGGTCTACAAAGGTGTACAAAGTCTACCACAACTCGGACATTGGCATGGCGGAGGGGGAACAATAGCAAAATAAAATATTTTACACAAAATCTTTTTAAGAGAAAAATCATACAAAACTTGGCCAGACATATCACTGCTATGCTGATGACACCCAGCTATATTTATCATTCAAACCTTGCATCACAGACCCTACCCCACAAGTAAAGGCGCGCTTAGCTGAGCTTCAGGAGTGGGTGAATAATAACTGGCTAAAACTAAATGCTGACACTACTGAGGTTCTTGTTATCGAAGGTCAGCGCTCAACAGCAAAGCAGCTGGTCTCAACCAGCACCGCTAAGGATAGGAAGCAGAGATGGCCCAAACGGTTCGCCGGTGAACGGTTCAAGGCGAACATTCTCAGAAGTACGATTCGCCCCATAATGCACTATGAGGGTCAACTTTGACCCTCTACATCACAGTCAGCAGGCACATTGTAGCCAATCTGGCTACACTCAGCCCTGGAGCCCCCCCCCCCCCCTTATATAAGGCAGGCTCCGGCGGCCATTACACTCACTCTTGTGCCTGCTAGTAGACAGACTAGGGCGAGCTGCTGCAGATTTTTTCTCCTAGGGAAAGATTAGTTAGGCTCCTGGCTTGTTACCTTGCTCCTGGCTGAATCTTATTGCTTTAATAGCACCCCTCAACAGCTCTTTTCAGAGCTAATCCTGTTCTTGTGATCATGGTTTTTTTTGTCTTTGTGTGTCAAACTGACACTTTTGTTGCATGCACAGCCTTGCTAATTCATAGTGTGTGTGCCACTGCCAGCAGCCCAGCACATTCAGTGACTACCTGTGTGTGTGACAGGGAGCTGCACATTGTACTACCCAGTACTGCATATACCTACTAGTACCTGTTGTGTTTAGTTAACCCACCTCATCACTGCATATACCTACCTTTGTGTTGAGTGAACCCACCTCACTGCATATACCTAGCTGTTGTGTTGAGCGAACCCACCTCACTGCATCTACCTACCTTTGTGTTCAGTGAACTCACCTCACTGCATATACCTAGCTGTTGTGTTGAGTGAACCCACCTCACTGCATCTATCTAACTTTGTGTTCAGTGAACCCACCTCACTGCATATAACTACCTTTGTGTTCAGAAAACCCACCTCACTGCATATAACTACCTTTGTGTTCAGTGAACCCACCTCACTGCATAGAACTACCTTTGTGTTTAGTGAACCCACCTCACAGCATCTAACTACCTTTTGTGTTCAGTGAACCCACCTCACTGCATCTACCTACCTTTGTGTTCAGTGAACCCACCTCACTGCATATACCTAGCTGTTGTGTTGAGTGAACCCACCTCATTGCATCTACCTACCTTTGTGTTCAGTGAACCCACCTCACGGCATATACCTGCCTTTGTGTTCAGTGAACCCACCTCACTGCATCTACCTACCTTTGTGTTCAGTGAACCCACCTCACTGCATATTACTACCTTTGTGCTCAGTGAACCCACCTCACTGCATATAACTACCTTTGTGTTCAGTAAACCCACCTCACTGCATATAACTACCTTTGTGTTCAGTGAACCCACCTCACTGCATATAACTACCTTTGTGTTCAGTGAACCCACCTCACTGCATATAACTACCTTTGTGTTCAGTGAACTCACCTCACTGCATCTACCTACCTTTGTGTTGAGTGAAATCACCTCACTGCACCTACTTACCTTTGTGTTCAGTGAATCCACCTCACTGCATATTACTACCTTTGTGGTCAGTGAACCCACCTCACTGCATATAACTACCTTTGTGTTCAGTGAACCCACCTCACTGCATCTACCTACCTTTGTGTTCAGTGAACCCACCTCACTGCATATACCTAGCTGTTGTGTTGAGTGAACCCACCTCATTGCATCTACCTACCTTTGTGTTCAGTGAACCCACCTCACGGCATATACCTAGCTGTTGTGTTGAGTGCTCCCACCTCACTGCATCTACCTACCTTTGTGTTCAGTGAACCCACCTCACTGCATATAACTACCTTTGTGTTCAGTGAACCCACCTCACTGCATCTAACTACCTTTTGTGTTCAGTGAACCCACCTCACTGCATCTACCTACCTTTGTGTTCAGTGAACACACCTCACTGCATATACCTAGCTGTTGTGTTGAGTGAACCTACCTCACTGCATCTAACTACCTTTGCGTTCAGTGAACCCACATCACTGCATATACCTACCTTTGTGTTGAGTGAACCCACCTCACTGCATATAACTACCTTTGTGTTCAGTGAACTCACCTCACTGCATCTACCTACCTTTGTGTTGAGTGAACCCACCTCA
The DNA here is from genome assembly GCF_040937935.1 of Hyperolius riggenbachi. Classification (NCBI taxonomy): domain Eukaryota; kingdom Metazoa; phylum Chordata; class Amphibia; order Anura; family Hyperoliidae; genus Hyperolius; species Hyperolius riggenbachi. The sequence goes on from NC_090655.1 coordinate 268,674,856, forward strand.
CTGCATATACCTAGCTGTTGTGTTGAGAGAACCCACCTCACTGCATCTACCTACCTTTCGTTTAGTGAACACACCTCACTGCATATAACTACCTTTGTGTTCAGTGAACCCACCTCACTGCATATAACTACCTTTGTGTTGAGTGAAATCACCTCACTGCATCTACTTACCTTTGTGTTGAGTGAGCCCACCTCACTGCATATAACTACCTTTGTGTTCAGTGAACCCACCTCACTGCATCTACCTACCTTTGTGTTGAGTGAACCCACCTCACTGCATATAACTACCTTTGTGTTCAGTGAACCCACCTCACTGCATATACCTAGCTGTTGTGTTGAGAGAACCCACCTCACTGCATCTACCTACCTTTGCGTTTAGTGAACACACCTCACTGCATATAACTACCTTTGTGTTCAGTGAACCCACCTCACTGCATATAACTACCTTTGTGTTGAGTGAAATCACCTCACTGCATCTACTTACCTTTGTGTTGAGTGAGCCCACCTCACTGCATATAACTACCTTTGTGTTCAGTGAACCCACCTCACTGCATATTACTACCTTTGTGGTCAGTGAGCCCACCTCCCTGCATATAACTACCTTTGTGTTCAGTGAACCCACTTCACTGCATATACCTAGCATCCCTCCGAGATGGACAAAAAGGACAAACCAGGTTGAGGAAGAGGTAGAGGCAGACCCAGAGGAAGGCCACCTGGCACGTCTGTGCGAGGTCGTGTTGGTGTGATTTCATGCGGACCTGGCCCAAAGAACAGTGCTCAGAAGAAGGCACGTGCCATCACTTCTCAAAATTGTCAGGACGTGGTTGACTATTTAACACAGAACACCTCATCTCCCGCAGCCACCAGCTCTACTACAAGCACCACATCCGCCGCATTTGACACTTCACACTACCTGTGTGTGTGACAGGGAGCTGTACATTGTACTACCCAGTACTGCATATACCTACTAGTATCTGTTGTGTTTAGTTAACCCACTTCATCACTGCACATACCTACCTTTGTGTTGAGTGAACCCACCTCACTGCATATACCTAGCTGTTGTGTTCAGTAAACCCACCTCACTGCATATAACTACCTTTGGGTTAATTGAACTCACCTCACTGCATCTAACTACCTTTTGTGTTCAGTGAACCCACCTCACTGCATCTACCTACCTTTGTGTTCAGTGAACACACCTCACTGCATATACCTAGCTGTTGTGTTGAGTGAACCTACCTCACTGCATCTACTTACCTTTGCGTTCAGTGAACCCACATCACTGCATATACCTACCTTTGTGTTGAGTGAACCCACCTCACTGCATATAACTACCTTTGTGTTCAGTGAACTCACCTCACTGCATCTACCTACCTTTGTGTTGAGTGAACCCACCTCACTGCATATACCTAGCTGTTGTGTTGAGAGAACCCACCTCACTGCATCTACCTACCTTTCGTTTAGTGAACACACCTCACTGCATATAACTACCTTTGTGTTCAGTGAACCCACCTCACTGCATATAACTACCTTTGTGTTGAGTGAAATCACCTCACTGCATCTACTTACCTTTGTATTGAGTGAGCCCACCTCACTGCATATAACTACCTTTGTGTTCAGTGAACCCACCTCACTGCATCTACCTACCTTTGTGTTGAGTGAACCCACCTCACTGCATATAACTACCTTTGTGTTCAGTGAACCCACCTCACTGCATATACCTAGCTGTTGTGTTGAGAGAACCCACCTCACTGCATCTACCTACCTTTGCGTTTAGTGAACACACCTCACTGCATATAACTACCTTTGTGTTCAGTGAACCCACCTCACTGCATATAACTACCTTTGTGTTGAGTGAAATCACCTCACTGCATCTACTTACCTTTGTGTTGAGTGAGCCCACCTCACTGCATATAACTACCTTTGTGTTCAGTGAACCCACCTCACTGCATATTACTACCTTTGTGGTCAGTGAGCCCACCTCCCTGCATATAACTACCTTTGTGTTCAGTGAACCCACTTCACTGCATATACCTAGCATCCCTCCGAGATGGACAAAAAGGACAAACCAGGTTGAGGAAGAGGTAGAGGCAGACCCAGAGGAAGGCCACCTGGCACGTCTGTGCGAGGTCGTGTTGGTGTGATTTCATGCGGACCTGGCCCAAAGAACAGTGCTCAGAAGAAGGCACGTGCCATCACTTCTCAAAATTGTCAGGACGTGGTTGACTATTTAACACAGAACACCTCATCTCCCGCAGCCACCAGCTCTACTACAAGCACCACATCCGCCGCATTTGACACTTCACACTACCTGTGTGTGTGACAGGGAGCTGTACATTGTACTACCCAGTACTGCATATACCTACTAGTATCTGTTGTGTTTAGTTAACCCACTTCATCACTGCACATACCTACCTTTGTGTTGAGTGAACCCACCTCACTGCATATACCTAGCTGTTGTGTTCAGTAAACCCACCTCACTGCATATAACTACCTTTGGGTTAATTGAACTCACCTCACTGCATATAACTACCTTTGTGTTCAGTGAACCCACCTCACTGCATATAACTACCTTTGTGTTGAGTGAACTCACCTCACTGCATATAACTACCTTTGTGTTCAATGAACCCACCTCACAGCATCTAACTACCTTTTGTGTTCAGTGAACCCACCTCACTGCATATACCTAGCTGTTGTGTTGAGTGAACCCACCTCACTGCATCTACCTACCTTTGTGTTGAGTGCTCCCACCTCACTGCATATACCTACCTTTGTGTTCAGTGAACCCACCTCACTGCATATACCTAGCTGTTGTGTTGAGTGAACCCACCTCACTGCATATAACTACCTTTGTGTTCAGTGAACCCACCTCACTGCATATAACTACCTTTTGTGTTCAGTGAACCCACCTCACTGCTTCTACCTACCTTTGTGTTCAGTGAACTCACCTCACTGCATATACCTAGCTGTTGTGTTGAGTTAACCCACCTCACTGCATCTACCTAACTTTGTGTTCAGAAAACCCACCTCACTGCATATAACTACCTTTGTGTTCAGTGAACCCACCTCACTGCATATAACTACCTTTGTGTTTAGTGAACCCACCTCACAGCATCTAACTACCTTTGTGTTTAGTGAACCCACCTCACAGCATCTAACTACCTTTTGTGTTCAGTGAACCCACCTCACTGCATATACCTAGCTGTTGTGTTGAGTGAACCCACCTCACTGCATATACCTAGCTGTTGTGTTGAGCGAACCCACCTCACTGCATCTACCTACCTTTGTGTTCAGTGAACTCACCTCACTGCATATACCTAGCTGTTGTGTTGAGTGAACCCACCTCACTGCATCTATCTAACTTTGTGTTCAGTGAACCCACCTCACTGCATATAACTACCTTTGTGTTCAGAAAACCCACCTCACTGCATCTAACTACCTTTTGTGTTCAGTGAACCCACCTCACTGCATCTACCTACCTTTGTGTTCAGTGACCCCACCTCACTGCATATACCTAGCTGTTGTGTTGAGTGAACCCACCTCATTGCATCTACCTACCTTTGTGTTCAGTGAACCCACCTCACGGCATATACCTGCCTTTGTGTTCAGTGAACCCACCTCACTGCATCTACCTACCTTTGTGTTCAGTGAACCCACCTCACTGCATATTACTACCTTTGTGCTCAGTGAACCCACCTCACTGCATATAACTACCTTTGTGTTCAGTAAACCCACCTCACTGCATATAACTACCTTTGTGTTCAGTGAACCCACCTCACTGCATATAACTACCTTTGTGTTCAGTGAACCCACCTCACAGCATATAACTACCTTTGTGTTCAGTGAACCCACCTCACTGCATATACCTAGCTGTTGTGTTGAGTGAACCCACCTCATTGCATCTACCTACCTTTGTGTTCAGTGAACCCACCTCACGGCATATACCTAGCTGTTGTGTTGAGTGCTCCCACCTCACTGCATCTACCTACCTTTGTGTTCAGTGAACCCACCTCACTGCATATAACTACCTTTGTGTTCAGTGAACCCACCTCACTGCATCTAACTACCTTTTGTGTTCAGTGAACCCACCTCACTGCATCTACCTACCTTTGTGTTCAGTGAACACACCTCACTGCATATACCTAGCTGTTGTGTTGAGTGAACCCACCTCACTGCATCTAACTACCTTTTGTGTTCAGTGAACCCACCTCACTGCATCTACCTACCTTTGTGTTCAGTGAACCCACATCACTGCATATACCTACCTTTGTGTTGAGTGAACCCACCTCACTGCATATAACTACCTTTGTGTTCAGTGAACTCACCTCACTGCATCTACCTACCTTTGTGTTGAGTGAACCCACCTCACTGCATATAACTACCTTTGTGCTCAGTGAACCCACCTCACTGCATATACCTAGCTGTTGTGTTGAGAGAACCCACCTCACTGCATCTACCTACCTTTGCGTTTAGTGAACACACCTCACTGCATATAACTACCTTTGTGTTCAGTGAACCCACCTCACTGCATATAACTACCTTTGTGTTGAGTGAAATCACCTCACTGCATCTACTTACCTTTGTGTTGAGTGAGCCCACCTCACTGCATATAACTACCTTTGTGTTCAGTGAATCCACCTCACTGCATCTACCTACCTTTGTGTTGAGTGAACCCACCTCACTGCATATAACTACCTTTGTGTTCAGTGAACCCACCTCACTGCATATACCTAGCTGTTGTGTTGAGAGAACCCACCTCACTGCATCTACCTACCTTTGCGTTTAGTGAACACACCTCACTGCATATAACTACCATTGTGTTCAGTGAACCCACCTCACTGCATATAACTACCTTTGTGTTGAGTGAAATCACCTCACTGCATCTACTTACCTTTGTGTTGAGTGAGCCCACCTCACTGCATATAACTACCTTTGTGTTCAGTGAACCCACCTCACTGCATATTACTACCTTTGTGGTCAGTGAGCCCACCTCCCTGCATATAACTACCTTTGTGTTCAGTGAACCCACTTCACTGCATATACCTAGCATCCCTCCGAGATGGACAAAATGGACAAACCAGGTTGAGGAAGAGGTAGAGGCAGACCCAGAGGAAGGCCACCTGGCACGTCTGTGCGAGGTCGTGTTGGTGTGATTTCATGCGGACCTGGCCCAAAGAACAGTGCTCAGAAGAAGGCACGTGCCATCACTTCTCAAAATTGTCAGGACGTGGTTGACTATTTAACACAGAACACCTCATCTCCCGCAGCCACCAGCTCTACTACAAGCACCACATCCGCCGCATTTGACACTTCATACTACCTGTGTGTGTGACAGGGAGCTGTACATTGTACTACCCAGTACTGCATATACCTACTAGTATCTGTTGTGTTTAGTTAACCCACTTCATCACTGCACATACCTACCTTTGTGTTGAGTGAACCCACCTCACTGCATATACCTAGCTGTTGTGTTCAGTAAACCCACCTCACTGCATATAACTACCTTTGGGTTAATTGAACTCACCTCACTGCATATAACTACCTTTGAGTTGAGTGAACTCACCTCACTGCATATAACTACCTTTGTGTTCAGTGAACCCACCTCACTGCATATAACTACCTTTGTGTTCAGTGAACTCACCTCACTGCATCTACCTACCTTTGTGTTGAGTGAAATCACCTCACTGCACCTACTTACCTTTGTGTTCAGTGAATCCACCTCACTGCATATTACTACCTTTGTGGTCAGTGAACCCACCTCACTGCATATAACTACCTTTGTGTTCAGTGAACCCACCTCACTGCATCTACCTACCTTTGTGTTCAGTGAACCCACCTCACTGCATATACCTAGCTGTTGTGTTGAGTGAACCCACCTCATTGCATCTACCTACCTTTGTGTTCAGTGAACCCACCTCACGGCATATACCTAGCTGTTGTGTTGAGTGCTCCCACCTCACTGTATCTACCTACCTTTGTGTTCAGTGAACCCACCTCACTGCATATAACTACCTTTGTGTTCAGTGAACCCACCTCACTGCATCTAACTACCTTTTGTGTTCAGTGAACCCACCTCACTGCATCTACCTACCTTTGTGTTCAGTGAACACACCTCACTGCATATACCTAGCTGTTGTGTTGAGTGAACCTACCTCACTGCATCTAACTACCTTTGCGTTCAGTGAACCCACATCACTGCATATACCTACCTTTGTGTTGAGTGAACCCACCTCACTGCATATAACTACCTTTGTGTTCAGTGAACTCACCTCACTGCATCTACCTACCTTTGTGTTGAGTGAACCCACCTCACTGCATATACCTAGCTGTTGTGTTGAGAGAACCCACCTCACTGCATCTACCTACCTTTCGTTTAGTGAACACACCTCACTGCATATAACTACCTTTGTGTTCAGTGAACCCACCTCACTGCATATAACTACCTTTGTGTTGAGTGAAATCACCTCACTGCATCTACTTACCTTTGTGTTGAGTGAGCCCACCTCACTGCATATAACTACCTTTGTGTTCAGTGAACCCACCTCACTGCATCTACCTACCTTTGTGTTGAGTGAACCCACCTCACTGCATATAACTACCTTTGTGTTCAGTGAACCCACCTCACTGCATATACCTAGCTGTTGTGTTGAGAGAACCCACCTCACTGCATCTACCTACCTTTGCGTTTAGTGAACACACCTCACTGCATATAACTACCTTTGTGTTCAGTGAACCCACCTCACTGCATATAACTACCTTTGTGTTGAGTGAAATCACCTCACTGCATCTACTTACCTTTGTGTTGAGTGAGCCCACCTCACTGCATATAACTACCTTTGTGTTCAGTGAACCCACCTCACTGCATATTACTACCTTTGTGGTCAGTGAGCCCACCTCCCTGCATATAACTACCTTTGTGTTCAGTGAACCCACTTCACTGCATATACCTAGCATCCCTCCGAGATGGACAAAAAGGACAAACCAGGTTGAGGAAGAGGTAGAGGCAGACCCAGAGGAAGGCCACCTGGCACGTCTGTGCGAGGTCGTGTTGGTGTGATTTCATGCGGACCTGGCCCAAAGAACAGTGCTCAGAAGAAGGCACGTGCCATCACTTCTCAAAATTGTCAGGACGTGGTTGACTATTTAACACAGAACACCTCATCTCCCGCAGCCACCAGCTCTACTACAAGCACCACATCCGCCGCATTTGACACTTCACACTACCTGTGTGTGTGACAGGGAGCTGTACATTGTACTACCCAGTACTGCATATACCTACTAGTATCTGTTGTGTTTAGTTAACCCACTTCATCACTGCACATACCTACCTTTGTGTTGAGTGAACCCACCTCACTGCATATACCTAGCTGTTGTGTTCAGTAAACCCACCTCACTGCATATAACTACCTTTGGGTTAATTGAACTCACCTCACTGCATCTAACTACCTTTTGTGTTCAGTGAACCCACCTCACTGCATCTACCTACCTTTGTGTTCAGTGAACACACCTCACTGCATATACCTAGCTGTTGTGTTGAGTGAACCTACCTCACTGCATCTACTTACCTTTGCGTTCAGTGAACCCACATCACTGCATATACCTACCTTTGTGTTGAGTGAACCCACCTCACTGCATATAACTACCTTTGTGTTCAGTGAACTCACCTCACTGCATCTACCTACCTTTGTGTTGAGTGAACCCACCTCACTGCATATACCTAGCTGTTGTGTTGAGAGAACCCACCTCACTGCATCTACCTACCTTTCGTTTAGTGAACACACCTCACTGCATATAACTACCTTTGTGTTCAGTGAACCCACCTCACTGCATATAACTACCTTTGTGTTGAGTGAAATCACCTCACTGCATCTACTTACCTTTGTGTTGAGTGAGCCCACCTCACTGCATATAACTACCTTTGTGTTCAGTGAACCCACCTCACTGCATCTACCTACCTTTGTGTTGAGTGAACCCACCTCACTGCATATAACTACCTTTGTGTTCAGTGAACCCACCTCACTGCATATACCTAGCTGTTGTGTTGAGAGAACCCACCTCACTGCATCTACCTACCTTTGCGTTTAGTGAACACACCTCACTGCATATAACTACCTTTGTGTTCAGTGAACCCACCTCACTGCATATAACTACCTTTGTGTTGAGTGAAATCACCTCACTGCATCTACTTACCTTTGTGTTGAGTGAGCCCACCTCACTGCATATAACTACCTTTGTGTTCAGTGAACCCACCTCACTGCATATTACTACCTTTGTGGTCAGTGAGCCCACCTCCCTGCATATAACTACCTTTGTGTTCAGTGAACCCACTTCACTGCATATACCTAGCATCCCTCCGAGATGGACAAAAAGGACAAACCAGGTTGAGGAAGAGGTAGAGGCAGACCCAGAGGAAGGCCACCTGGCACGTCTGTGCGAGGTCGTGTTGGTGTGATTTCATGCGGACCTGGCCCAAAGAACAGTGCTCAGAAGAAGGCACGTGCCATCACTTCTCAAAATTGTCAGGACGTGGTTGACTATTTAACACAGAACACCTCATCTCCCGCAGCCACCAGCTCTACTACAAGCACCACATCCGCCGCATTTGACACTTCACACTACCTGTGTGTGTGACAGGGAGCTGTACATTGTACTACCCAGTACTGCATATACCTACTAGTATCTGTTGTGTTTAGTTAACCCACTTCATCACTGCACATACCTACCTTTGTGTTGAGTGAACCCACCTCACTGCATATACCTAGCTGTTGTGTTCAGTAAACCCACCTCACTGCATATAACTACCTTTGGGTTAATTGAACTCACCTCACTGCATATAACTACCTTTGTGTTCAGTGAACCCACCTCACTGCATATAACTACCTTTGTGTTGAGTGAACTCACCTCACTGCATATAACTACCTTTGTGTTCAATGAACCCACCTCACAGCATCTAACTACCTTTTGTGTTCAGTGAACCCACCCCACTGCATATACCTAGCTGTTGTGTTGAGTGAACCCACCTCACTGCATCTACCTACCTTTGTGTTGAGTGCTCCCACCTCACTGCATATACCTACCTTTGTGTTCAGTGAACCCACCTCACTGCATATACCTAGCTGTTGTGTTGAGTGAACCCACCTCACTGCATATAACTACCTTTGTGTTCAGTGAACCCACCTCACTGCATATAACTACCTTTTGTGTTCAGTGAACCCACCTCACTGCTTCTACCTACCTTTGTGTTCAGTGAACTCACCTCACTGCATATACCTAGCTGTTGTGTTGAGTTAACCCACCTCACTGCATCTACCTAACTTTGTGTTCAGAAAACCCACCTCACTGCATATAACTACCTTTGTGTTCAGTGAACCCACCTCACTGCATATAACTACCTTTGTGTTTAGTGAACCCACCTCACAGCATCTAACTACCTTTTGTGTTCAGTGAACCCACCTCACTGCATATACCTAGCTGTTGTGTTGAGTGAACCCACCTCACTGCATATACCTAGCTGTTGTGTTGAGCGAACCCACCTCACTGCATCTACCTACCTTTGTGTTCAGTGAACTCACCTCACTGCATATACCTAGCTGTTGTGTTGAGTGAACCCACCTCACTGCATCTATCTAACTTTGTGTTCAGTGAACCCACCTCACTGCATATAACTACCTTTGTGTTCAGAAAACCCACCTCACTGCATCTAACTACCTTTTGTGTTCAGTGAACCCACCTCACTGCATCTACCTACCTTTGTGTTCAGTGACCCCACCTCACTGCATATACCTAGCTGTTGTGTTGAGTGAACCCACCTCATTGCATCTACCTACCTTTGTGTTCAGTGAACCCACCTCACGGCATATACCTGCCTTTGTGTTCAGTGAACCCACCTCACTGCATCTACCTACCTTTGTGTTCAGTGAACCCACCTCACTGCATATTACTACCTTTGTGCTCAGTGAACCCACCTCACTGCATATAACTACCTTTGTGTTCAGTAAACCCACCTCACTGCATATAACTACCTTTGTGTTCAGTGAACCCACCTCACTGCATATAACTACCTTTGTGTTCAGTGAACCCACCTCACAGCATATAACTACCTTTGTGTTCAGTGAACCCACCTCACTGCATATACCTAGCTGTTGTGTTGAGTGAACCCACCTCATTGCATCTACCTACCTTTGTGTTCAGTGAACCCACCTCACGGCATATACCTAGCTGTTGTGTTGAGTGCTCCCACCTCACTGCATCTACCTACCTTTGTGTTCAGTGAACCCACCTCACTGCATATAACTACCTTTGTGTTCAGTGAACCCACCTCACTGCATCTAACTACCTTTTGTGTTCAGTGAACCCACCTCACTGCATCTACCTACCTTTGTGTTCAGTGAACACACCTCACTGCATATACCTAGCTGTTGTGTTGAGTGAACCCACCTCACTGCATCTAACTACCTTTTGTGTTCAGTGAACCCACCTCACTGCATCTACCTACCTTTGTGTTCAGTGAACCCACATCACTGCATATACCTACCTTTGTGTTGAGTGAACCCACCTCACTGCATATAACTACCTTTGTGTTCAGTGAACTCACCTCACTGCATCTACCTACCTTTGTGTTGAGTGAACCCACCTCACTGCATATAACTACCTTTGTGCTCAGTGAACCCACCTCACTGCATATACCTAGCTGTTGTGTTGAGAGAACCCACCTCACTGCATCTACCTACCTTTGCGTTTAGTGAACACACCTCACTGCATATAACTACCTTTGTGTTCAGTGAACCCACCTCACTGCATATAACTACCTTTGTGTTGAGTGAAATCACCTCACTGCATCTACTTACCTTTGTGTTGAGTGAGCCCACCTCACTGCATATAACTACCTTTGTGTTCAGTGAATCCACCTCACTGCATCTACCTACCTTTGTGTTGAGTGAACCCACCTCACTGCATATAACTACCTTTGTGTTCAGTGAACCCACCTCACTGCATATACCTAGCTGTTGTGTTGAGAGAACCCACCTCACTGCATCTACCTACCTTTGCGTTTAGTGAACACACCTCACTGCATATAACTACCATTGTGTTCAGTGAACCCACCTCACTGCATATAACTACCTTTGTGTTGAGTGAAATCACCTCACTGCATCTACTTACCTTTGTGTTGAGTGAGCCCACCTCACTGCATATAACTACCTTTGTGTTCAGTGAACCCACCTCACTGCATATTACTACCTTTGTGGTCAGTGAGCCCACCTCCCTGCATATAACTACCTTTGTGTTCAGTGAACCCACTTCACTGCATATACCTAGCATCCCTCCGAGATGGACAAAATGGACAAACCAGGTTGAGGAAGAGGTAGAGGCAGACCCAGAGGAAGGCCACCTGGCACGTCTGTGCGAGGTCGTGTTGGTGTGATTTCATGCGGACCTGGCCCAAAGAACAGTGCTCAGAAGAAGGCACGTGCCATCACTTCTCAAAATTGTCAGGACGTGGTTGACTATTTAACACAGAACACCTCATCTCCCGCAGCCACCAGCTCTACTACAAGCACCACATCCGCCGCATTTGACACTTCATACTACCTGTGTGTGTGACAGGGAGCTGTACATTGTACTACCCAGTACTGCATATACCTACTAGTATCTGTTGTGTTTAGTTAACCCACTTCATCACTGCACATACCTACCTTTGTGTTGAGTGAACCCACCTCACTGCATATACCTAGCTGTTGTGTTCAGTAAACCCACCTCACTGCATATAACTACCTTTGGGTTAATTGAACTCACCTCACTGCATATAACTACCTTTGAGTTGAGTGAACTCACCTCACTGCATATAACTACCTTTGTGTTCAGTGAACCCACCTCACTGCATATAACTACCTTTGTGTTCAGTGAACTCACCTCACTGCATCTACCTACCTTTGTGTTGAGTGAAATCACCTCACTGCACCTACTTACCTTTGTGTTCAGTGAATCCACCTCACTGCATATTACTACCTTTGTGGTCAGTGAACCCACCTCACTGCATATAACTACCTTTGTGTTCAGTGAACCCACCTCACTGCATCTACCTACCTTTGTGTTCAGTGAACCCACCTCACTGCATATACCTAGCTGTTGTGTTGAGTGAACCCACCTCATTGCATCTACCTACCTTTGTGTTCAGTGAACCCACCTCACGGCATATACCTAGCTGTTGTGTTGAGTGCTCCCACCTCACTGTATCTACCTACCTTTGTGTTCAGTGAACCCACCTCACTGCATATAACTACCTTTGTGTTCAGTGAACCCACCTCACTGCATCTAACTACCTTTTGTGTTCAGTGAACCCACCTCACTGCATCTACCTACCTTTGTGTTCAGTGAACACACCTCACTGCATATACCTAGCTGTTGTGTTGAGTGAACCTACCTCACTGCATCTAACTACCTTTGCGTTCAGTGAACCCACATCACTGCATATACCTACCTTTGTGTTGAGTGAACCCACCTCACTGCATATAACTACCTTTGTGTTCAGTGAACTCACCTCACTGCATCTACCTACCTTTGTGTTGAGTGAACCCACCTCACTGCATATACCTAGCTGTTGTGTTGAGAGAACCCACCTCACTGCATCTACCTACCTTTCGTTTAGTGAACACACCTCACTGCATATAACTACCTTTGTGTTCAGTGAACCCACCTCACTGCATATAACTACCTTTGTGTTGAGTGAAATCACCTCACTGCATCTACTTACCTTTGTGTTGAGTGAGCCCACCTCACTGCATATAACTACCTTCGTGTTCAGTGAACCCACCTCACTGCATCTACCTACCTTTGTGTTGAGTGAACCCACCTCACTGCATATAACTACCTTTGTGTTCAGTGAACCCACCTCACTGCATATACCTAGCTGTTGTGTTGAGAGAACCCACCTCACTGCATCTACCTACCTTTGCGTTTAGTGAACACACCTCACTGCATATAACTACCTTTGTGTTCAGTGAACCCACCTCACTGCATATAACTACCTTTGTGTTGAGTGAAATCACCTCACTGCATCTACTTACCTTTGTGTTGAGTGAGCCCACCTCACTGCATATAACTACCTTTGTGTTCAGTGAACCCACCTCACTGCATATTACTACCTTTGTGGTCAGTGAGCCCACCTCCCTGCATATAACTACCTTTGTGTTCAGTGAACCCACTTCACTGCATATACCTAGCATCCCTCCGAGATGGACAAAAAGGACAAACCAGGTTGAGGAAGAGGTAGAGGCAGACCCAGAGGAAGGGCACCTGGCACGTCTGTGCGAGGTCGTGTTGGTGTGATTTCATGCGGACCTGGCCCAAAGAACAGTGCTCAGAAGAAGGCACGTGCCATCACTTCTCAAAATTGTCAGGACGTGGTTGACTATTTAACACAGAACACCTCATCTCCCGCAGCCACCAGCTCTACTACAAGCACCACATCCGCCGCATTTGACACTTCACACTACCTGTGTGTGTGACAGGGAGCTGTACATTGTACTACCCAGTACTGCATATACCTACTAGTATCTGTTGTGTTTAGTTAACCCACTTCATCACTGCACATACCTACCTTTGTGTTGAGTGAACCCACCTCACTGCATATACCTAGCTGTTGTGTTCAGTAAACCCACCTCACTGCATATAACTACCTTTGGGTTAATTGAACTCACCTCACTGCATATAACTACCTTTGTGTTCAGTGAACCCACCTCACTGCATATAACTACCTTTGTGTTGAGTGAACTCACCTCACTGCATATAACTACCTTTGTGTTCAATGAACCCACCTCACAGCATCTAACTACCTTTTGTGTTCAGTGAACCCACCTCACTGCATATACCTAGCTGTTGTGTTGAGTGAACCCACCTCACTGCATCTACCTACCTTTGTGTTGAGTGCTCCCACCTCACTGCATATACCTACCTTTGTGTTCAGTGAACCCACCTCACTGCATATACCTAGCTGTTGTGTTGAGTGAACCCACCTCACTGCATATAACTACCTTTGTGTTCAGTGAACCCACCTCACTGCATATAACTACCTTTTGTGTTCAGTGAACCCACCTCACTGCTTCTACCTACCTTTGTGTTCAGTGAACTCACCTCACTGCATATACCTAGCTGTTGTGTTGAGTTAACCCACCTCACTGCATCTACCTAACTTTGTGTTCAGAAAACCCACCTCACTGCATATAACTACCTTTGTGTTCAGTGAACCCACCTCACTGCATATAACTACCTTTGTGTTTAGTGAACCCACCTCACAGCATCTAACTACCTTTTGTGTTCAGTGAACCCACCTCACTGCATATACCTAGCTGTTGTGTTGAGTGAACCCACCTCACTGCATATACCTAGCTGTTGTGTTGAGCGAACCCACCTCACTGCATCTACCTACCTTTGTGTTCAGTGAACTCACCTCACTGCATATACCTAGCTGTTGTGTTGAGTGAACCCACCTCACTGCATCTATCTAACTTTGTGTTCAGTGAACCCACCTCACTGCATATAACTACCTTTGTGTTCAGAAAACCCACCTCACTGCATCTAACTACCTTTTGTGTTCAGTGAACCCACCTCACTGCATCTACCTACCTTTGTGTTCAGTGAACCCACCTCACTGCATATACCTAGCTGTTGTGTTGAGTGAACCCACCTCATTGCATCTACCTACCTTTGTGTTCAGTGAACCCACCTCACGGCATATACCTGCCTTTGTGTTCAGTGAACCCACCTCACTGCATCTACCTACCTTTGTGTTCAGTGAACCCACCTCACTGCATATTACTACCTTTGTGCTCAGTGAACCCACCTCACTGCATATAACTACCTTTGTGTTCAGTAAACCCACCTCACTGCATATAACTACCTTTGTGTTCAGTGAACCCACCTCACTGCATATAACTACCTTTGTGTTCAGTGAACCCACCTCACAGCATATAACTACCTTTGTGTTCAGTGAACCCACCTCACTGCATATACCTAGCTGTTGTGTTGAGTGAACCCACCTCATTGCATCTACCTACCTTTGTGTTCAGTGAACCCACCTCACGGCATATACCTAGCTGTTGTGTTGAGTGCTCCCACCTCACTGCATCTACCTACCTTTGTGTTCAGTGAACCCACCTCACTGCATATAACTACCTTTGTGTTCAGTGAACCCACCTCACTGCATCTAACTACCTTTTGTGTTCAGTGAACCCACCTCACTGCATCTACCTACCTTTGTGTTCAGTGAACACACCTCACTGCATATACCTAGCTGTTGTGTTGAGTGAACCTACCTCACTGCATCTAACTACCTTTGCGTTCAGTGAACCCACATCACTGCATATACCTACCTTTGTGTTGAGTGAACCCACCTCACTGCATATAACTACCTTTGTGTTCAGTGAACTCACCTCACTGCATCTACCTACCTTTGTGTTGAGTGAACCCACCTCACTGCATATAACTACCTTTGTGCTCAGTGAACCCACCTCACTGCATATACCTAGCTGTTGTGTTGAGAGAACCCACCTCACTGCATCTACCTACCTTTGCGTTTAGTGAACACACCTCACTGCATATAACTACCTTTGTGTTCAGTGAACCCACCTCACTGCATATAACTACCTTTGTGTTGAGTGAAATCACCTCACTGCATCTACTTACCTTTGTGTTGAGTGAGCCCACCTCACTGCATATAACTACCTTTGTGTTCAGTGAACCCACCTCACTGCATCTACCTACCTTTGTGTTGAGTGAACCCACCTCACTGCATATAACTACCTTTGTGTTCAGTGAACCCACCTCACTGCATATACCTAGCTGTTGTGTTGAGAGAACCCACCTCACTGCATCTACCTACCTTTGCGTTTAGTGAACACACCTCACTGCATATAACTACCATTGTGTTCAGTGAACCCACCTCACTGCATATAACTACCTTTGTGTTGAGTGAAATCACCTCACTGCATCTACTTACCTTTGTGTTGAGTGAGCCCACCTCACTGCATATAACTACCTTTGTGTTCAGTGAACCCACCTCACTGCATATTACTACCTTTGTGGTCAGTGAGCCCACCTCCCTGCATATAACTACCTTTGTGTTCAGTGAACCCACTTCACTGCATATACCTAGCATCCCTCCGAGATGGACAAAATGGACAAACCAGGTTGAGGAAGAGGTAGAGGCAGACCCAGAGGAAGGCCACCTGGCACGTCTGTGCGAGGTCGTGTTGGTGTGATTTCATGCGGACCTGGCCCAAAGAACAGTGCTCAGAAGAAGGCACGTGCCATCACTTCTCAAAATTGTCAGGACGTGGTTGACTATTTAACACAGAACACCTCATCTCCCGCAGCCACCAGCTCTACTACAAGCACCACATCCGCCGCATTTGACACTTCACACTACCTGTGTGTGTGACAGGGAGCTGTACATTGTACTACCCAGTACTGCATATACCTACTAGTATCTGTTGTGTTTAGTTAACCCACTTCATCACTGCACATACCTACCTTTGTGTTGAGTGAACCCACCTCACTGCATATACCTAGCTGTTGTGTTCAGTAAACCCACCTCACTGCATATAACTACCTTTGGGTTAATTGAACTCACCTCACTGCATATAACTACCTTTGAGTTGAGTGAACTCACCTCACTGCATATAACTACCTTTGTGTTCAGTGAACCCACCTCACTGCATATAACTACCTTTGTGTTGAGTGAACTCACCTCACTGCATATAACTACCTTTGTGTTCAATGAACCCACCTCACAGCATCTAACTACCTTTTGTGTTCAGTGAACCCACCTCACTGCATATACCTAGCTGTTGTGTTGAGTGAACCCACCTCACTGCATCTACCTACCTTTGTGTTGAGTGCTCCCACCTCACTGCATATACCTACCTTTGTGTTCAGTGAACCCACCTCACTGCATATACCTAGCTGTTGTGTTGAGTGAACCCACCTCACTGCATCTACTTACCTTTGTGTTGAGTGAACCCACCTCACTGCATATAACTACCTTTGTGTTCAGTGAACCCACCTCACTGCTTCTACCTACCTTTGTGTTCAGTGAACCCACCTCACTGCATCTACCTAACTTTGTGTTCAGTGAACCCACCTCACTGCATATAACTACCTTTGTGTTGAGTGAACTCACCTCACTGCATATAACTACCTTTGTGTTCAGAAAACCCACCTCACTGCATATAACTACCTTTGTGTTCAGTGAACCCACCTCACTGCATATAACTACCTTTGTGTTTAGTGAACCCACCTCACAGCATCTAACTACCTTTTGTGTTCAGTGAACCCACCTCACTGCATCTACCTACCTTTGTGTTCAGTGAACCCACCTCACTGCATATACCTAGCTGTTGTGTTGAGTGAACCCACCTCATTGCATCTACCTACCTTTGTGTTCAGTGAACCCACCTCACGGCATATACCTGCCTTTGTGTTCAGTGAACCCACCTCACTGCATCTACCTACCTTTGTGTTCAGTGAACCCACCTCACTGCATATTACTACCTTTGTGCTCAGTGAACCCACCTCACTGCATATAACTACCTTTGTGTTCAGTAAACCCACCTCACTGCATATAACTACCTTTGTGTTCAGTGAACCCACCTCACTGCATATAACTACCTTTGTGTTCAGTGAACCCACCTCACTGCATATAACTACCTTTGTGTTCAGTGAACTCACCTCACTGCATCTACCTACCTTTGTGTTGAATGAAATCACCTCACTGCATCTACTTACCTTTGTGTTCAGTGAACCCACCTCACTGCATATTACTACCTTTGTGGTCAGTGAACCCACCTCACTGCATATAACTACCTTTGTGTTCAGTGAACCCACCTCACTGCATCTACCTACCTTTGTGTTCCGTGAACCCACCTCACTGCATATACCTAGCTGTTGTGTTGAGTGAACCCACCTCATTGCATCTACCTACCTTTGTGTTCAGTGAACCCACCTCACGGCATATACCTAGCTGTTGTGTTGAGTGCTCCCACCTCACTGCATCTACCTACCTTTGTGTTCAGTGAACTCACCTCACTGCATATAACTACCTTTGTGTTCAGTGAACCCACCTCACTGCATCTAACTACCTTTGCGTTCAGTGAACCCACATCACTGCATATACCTACCTTTGTGTTGAGTGAACCCACCTCACTGCATATAACTACCTTTGTGTTCAGTGAACCCACCACACTGCATATAACTACCTTTGCGTTCAGTGAACCCACCTCACTGCATATAACTACCTTTGTGTTCAGTGAACTCACCTCACTGCATCTACCTACCTTTGTGTTGAGTGAACCCACCTCACTGCATATAACTACCTTTGTGTTCAGTGAACCCACCTCACTGCATATACCTAGCTGTTGTGTTGAGAGAACCCACCTCACTGCATCTACCTACCTTTGCGTTTAGTGAACACACCTCACTGCATATAACTACCTTTGTGTTCAGTGAACCCACCTCACTGCATATAACTACCTTTGTGTTGAGTGAAATCACCTCACTGCATCTACTTACCTTTGTGTTGAGTGAGCCCACCTCACTGCATATAACTACCTTTGTGTTCAGTGAACCCACCTCACTGCATATTACTACCTTTGTGGTCAGTGAACCCACCTCACTGCATATAACTACCTTTGTGTTCAGTGAACCCACCTCACTGCATATACCTAGCATCCCTCCGAGATGGACAAACCAGGTTGAGGAAGAGGTAGAGGCAGACCCAGAGGAAGGCCACCTGGCACGTCTGTGTGAGGTCGTGTTGGTGTGATTTAATGCGGACCTGGCCCAAAGAACAGTGCTCAGAAGAAGGCACGTGCCATCACTTCTCAAAATTGTCAGGACGTAGTTGACTATTTAACACAGAACACCTCATCTCCCGCAGCCACCAGCTCTACTACAAGCACCACATCCGCCGCATTTGACACTTCACACTACCTGTGTGTGTGACATGGAGCTGTACATTGTACTACCCAGTACTGCATATACCTACTAGTATCTGTTGTGTTTAGTTAACCCACTTCATCACTGCACATACCTACCTTTGTGTTGAGTGAACCCACCTCACTGCATATACCTAGCTGTTGTGTTCAGTAAACCCACCTCACTGCATATAACTACCTTTGGGTTAATTGAACTCACCTCACTGCATATAACTACCTTTGTGTTGAGTGAACTCACCTCACTGCATATA